>NC_053437.1:50361465-50961465 GCF_007990345.1 Gossypium hirsutum
GAAATTGTATGGGGAGCAATCTGTTGGCATGATGAATCTAACGATTAGCAATTTTCCAAGGCTAGATCACAGTGATCTTCTCCATCTAGGTAAGGAGGTCTTAGTGGATGAAATTAAAATAACTTTGTTTGAAATGTCCCTAATGAAATCATTGGGAAGTGATGGTTTTCATGCTCTATTCTTCTAGAGCTAGTGGGAAGTGGTAGGTGGAGCCTTTTGTAAGTGGGTTCAAAAGGTATTTGTTGGTCAAGCGATCGATCCAGAGCTGAATAACACTCTTATTATCCTCATCCTTAAAGTATCTACCCCTGGGGAATTTTCACATTTCTGACCTATTAGCTTATGTACGGTACTATACAAATTGGTTATGAAGGTGATTGCAAATCTCTTTAGATTTGTTTCCCAAAAATCATCGCTCTCGAGCAGGCTAGTTTCATAGCAGGTAGGAACATTACGAACAATGTTATTGTTGCCCAAGAAGTGATCCACTCTATGAGAAGTAAAAGCAGAAAATGGATGGCCATTAAAATTGATTTCAAGAAGGCCTACGATAGAGTTAATTGGGACTTCATTGATGCTTCCTTAAAAGCTACAGGTATCCCTAATTTTATTCATAATGTTATTATGTCTGCTATCACGAGTTCTTCTTTACATGTATTGTGGAATGGAGCTCCTACACAGAATTTTTGGTTGACAAGAGGAATTCGTTAGGGGTTTCCTTTATCACCATATCTTTCTGTCCTTTGTATGGAGTGACTCAAGCATAGTATTCAACCAGCGATCAATTCTAGCTTATGGAGACCCATTCATCCATCTCGATCTGTTCTAGAGTTATCCCATTTATTTTTTGCTAATGATTTGGTTATTTTTGGTCATGCAGATATTGGGTAGGCTAGAAGGATTAAAACTATCTTAGAGGAGTTTTGTGATTTTTCTGGTCGCAAAATTAATGTGGGGAAGAAAAAATTATTTTTCTCCAATGGGGTCGATGAGGATTTGAAGGAACGTGTCGGGGGTATACTTGGCTTTCAAATAGTGACAAATCTTGGTACTTATTTAGGAGTGCCCCTTTTTCATCAGAGGGTAATTAACAGCCCCCTAAGGTTTGCTGTTGATAAGGTCTGAAGCAAGTTGCATTGTTGAGATGTCAGGCAATTGTCAATAGCTGGTAGAGTTACGTTAGCTTAGTCAGTGCTGCTTTCGATACCCAGTTATTTCATGCAATCCATGATGGTTCCAAAAGGGATTTGTGAGGAGATCGAGTGCATGATTAGAAATTTTTTTAGGGGGATCATCAAGTAATGGGAGGAAGATGGCATTGGTAAGCTGGAAGGCGGTGTGCCAACCTCAATCTTGTGAAGGTCTTGGGCTAAGGTAGTCGAGGGATCATAAAATTTCATTTATGCTTAAACTGGGGTTCAATATTGTGCCCAACTCCTCTACCTTGTGGGTTAGGGTCCTTCGGTCAAAATATAGAATTAAAACAGATTTTCCTATAAACATTACTCAAAGCAAGTGCTCTTTCTTATGGAGTGCCCACTCTAACATCTGGGCTTTTTTTTACGAGAGAATTTATTCAGGTCAGTTGGAAATGGGTCAAAGATCAAGTGTTGGAAGGATCCCTGGATTTCGAGTGTAGGTCTTTTAATTCGTTAGATTCCATCCCATGTTAACTTTTATTTGGAGTGCACCCTCAAGGATGTGATCACAGAGAATGGGTCTTGGAATCTTGATTTATTTCGCTTATGGATACCGGAGGAAACTATTAGATGAATTGTTAGCATTCCACCTCCACATCCTTTGGCGGGACCTGATAAGATTGTATGGATGGGCACCTTTATGGGAAATTTCTCCCTTAAAAGTGCTTATTGGAAGCTGAAGGAAAGTTCTTAGGATCCCAAGGTTTTTATTTTGGAAAATTCTATGAAAATTTCATGAACCTCAAAGCGTTAGACTTTTCATCTAGCTTGTGCTCAAACAAAGATTGTTCACTAATATGGAAAGAATAAGACTCATTATTGGAGTTGATGGTTCTTGTGCAGTGTGCGAAATTGATTCAGAGGACACTTTACATGCCATTAGAGATTGTACTGCGGCAAAGGAAATATGGTTGCAGGTCATCCCTTCATGTAACAACCCGATTTTTAGTAGTGACAGAATTAATGTTTAAATAGTTAATTGAGAAAAATGACTAAACTGAAAAAGGTGCAAAATTAAGTAAATCTTGAATTCCATGGATTTAATAGCTTAATTATAGAATAAAAAGGGACTTAATAAATAAATAGTCCATTAGGAAATTAATCGACCATAATAGGCTTTTAAATTGTGATTTTATAAGGTTTTAATTAAGGTTGATTATGTAATTTGATAAATAAATTAATGTTTAATAAAATAAAACCAAAATCATCATCTTTTTGGGATGTGCCACTGAAAATTAAAGGAAAAACCTCCATTTTTGAAGCTTCACATTCGGCTAGCTAAAAAACATTGCATGTAAGTCCATTTTGATCTCGTTTCTTGTAATTTTTTTATTTTTGAGACCGTTGCAACTAGGTCCAGTTAGCTCGTACCTTCATTTTTTATTCTATTAAAAAATTTGGAAGTTACCATTGAGGAATATTGAATTTTTTGATGAATACCATGTATTTGAAGCTTTGGTTGTGTTGTTTGATGAATTTGTGAAGTAATTTTTGTTAAATTTTGAATTGGGGATTAAATTATAAAAAAGTTAAAATTTTAGGGTTTAATAGAGAAATTAATATTCATTAGGGACTGTTTAAAGGCCTAGTATATTTGGATGGAATATTGACTTGAGAAAATGGCTAATTTGATGAATTTCGGGTTAAGAGACTAAATTGCAAGAATTGTAAAAGTTTTGGGTAATTGTGTAAATTCAAAAAATAAAAGGGTATTAATTGTAAAATGGATTGGAATGTGAAATGTAAGCTGATAATTGATGAATTCTATATTTTAGATTAAGATCTGATAGATACTTGTGGAAAAAGAAAGATAGTGGAATAGTACTTGAACTTCTGCAACTATTACAATTCAGTCTAGTTAAGTTCGTACGGTTTAGAATTTAATATCTATAAGAAGTTTTGAGTAGAATAACAAGGTACAAGATATATATATTAATTTTTTTATGATGAATGATTATTTGAAATATACTTTTGAACTTTTAATGCTTGGTTTGGATTAGACCTGTCCATGGGCCGGGCCGGGCCGGGTTTGGGCCGGGCCCACAAAAAATTTCCAGCCCATTTACTAGGCCCGGGCCAGGCCCGGCCCGAAATATGGGCTTGAGATTTTGCCCAGGCCCGGCCCGAAGGAAAAATATGGGGCCCGAGCCCGGCCCGGCCCGGCCCGGCCCGTTTTTAATTAAAATTAAAATTAAAATTATTTTTTAAATAAAATTAAAACTAATTGTTATTAAAATTAATTGTTAGTAAAATTATCAAATTATTAATTGTTAATTGTATTAATTGTTGTAATAAAATCTAACATTTGATTAGTAAATTTATCAAATTATTAATTGTATTAATTGTTGTAATAAAATCTAACATTTGATTAGTAAATTTATCAAATTATTAATTGTATTAATTGTATTAATTGTTGTAACAAAATCTAACATTTGATTAGTAAAACAAACTTGATGTTTTATTATTATTATTTTGTAACACTAGTCAAGGAAATGAAAGTAAATAAACTTAAAATAAAAAACTATTATATTTTAAAAATAAAAAAAATATATATATTTAATATTTTTCGGGCCGGCCCGGGCCGGGCCCGGGCCAAAAAAATCTTGCCCGAGGCCCGGCCCATTTTTTAAATGGGCCTAAAATTTTGCCCAAGCCCATATTTCGGGCCTATATTTTTACCCAAACCCTCCCATATTTCGGGCGGGCCGTCGGGCCGGGCCGGGCCGCCCGGCCCATGGACAAGTCTAGTTTGGATTGAACGCGGGATAGAGTACAATTGTGATTTGGTGTGTTACGGGGGATTGAAGTGGATATGGTATTGGAGGGATATATATACATATTACCCGAGTAAATCAATGTTCAGCATTTGTTGCGGACTCTCGTGTTATACTCTCTGTTTGATGTGTTTCAATTAGACTAGCTCTTATGAGAGTCGGTGTGCTTTGGAGGGATTGGCTTGTGTGAGCATCTGGTGTGTTTTGATTGAATTGACGATGTACTCTTATCCGTAAGTCATTCGTCAGATTTGAAAATCTTGGTAAGGTAACTTGTTGAGTAATTTTGATGAAATCTATATATATTTGAGCTTTAAATTGATCGTTTATGAATTACTAATTGGGATTATGGATGATAGAAAACTTTCATGGTTTATTACTTTTTGAATTGTTATACTTACTTCGGTAAGATTTATTATTTTAATACGTTGAACTTACTAAGCTTCATTGAGCTTACTAGTTTCACTAGTTTCAATTTTTGATTTTGTACATACTTGGAAGGTTGGACGATCGGATCATCACCCAAGTCATACTATCCAGCTTAATTCGGTAATTTTTGGAACATTTATTTTAGATTATATGGCATGTAATAGGTTTGAATGTTGGTATTCATGTTTTGGATATGTAAAGAGTTAAGTATGAACTTGGTTGTGTAAGTTGTGTGGATGACACATTTTTGGTACTTTTGATATCTTAAAAATATGCATTAAGTGGCTATATGATGTATGTTAAGATGACGAAATTAGCATGCTATGAATTGATTATAGTTTAGCTAAGATATAGTATTGAATCTAGAATGGTATGGTTGGAAATAAGTTATTTAATAAATGGTTAAGAATGCACATGTTTAGGTATGCTTAATGTATATGTTTGAGGTGCCTATATGGCATATTAGTTGTATGGATTATTAGCCTATTGTATGGGTCATTTTATGCAGGTTTTAAACATGTTTTGAAGCCTTGGTCATGTGTGCAAGTGTAATTAGGCTTATGCTTGAAAAGGGTGAAAGGAATGGCTTGATTTTGGCCATTTTCTTGTTACACGACCTGAGACACGGGCATGTGTCTCACCCGTGTGACCCCTGTAGTCCAAAACTTTCAACTTTTTCCTAAACTTTCCAAATGTTTCTAATTTAGTCCCGGATTGTTTCTATTTTATTCTTAGGGCCTCGAGGGCTCGATTAATGGACACTATGAATGTATTTAAATGAAATTAAGTTATGTTTGCATAAATGTATGAATTGAATGATTTACTGTTCCGTTTTTTGATAATGCTCCATAACTTTGTTCTAGCGACGGATACGGGTTAGGGGTGTTACATTTAGTGTTATTAGAGGTATTATTTAATCAGTTCTTGGACTAAACATAGCTTGTGAAATTTCTAGAATTACATGTCATATAAATCTGCGATAGTGTGACACGTTTGATCTGATCTAACCTTTGTTTTTCTTATAGATTGTAAAGATGTCAGACCGATCTGATCGTGCTGATAATGATGAGGTTAATAGTAATATACTAACCTTTGATCATGGGATGAGTAGAAATGTTCCGATTCCTCCAATTCAGGAGCATGAACTCAAAAATATGTTCTTTGGTTTTATGAACCAGTGGTTCAACGAGTTTATGCAAATGAATAATCCAACTCAACGACCTCTACCCCCTATTATACCTCCGGTTGCACCGTCACCTCCTCCTGTAATTGAGCCTAGTTTTCGAAGAGATGGCTTGCCCTCCTAGTGATTTTCTTAGATGTGTCATTTCATTATTAAAAGAGAAAGTGTACAGTTGGTGAACTACGATAGTGGCTGTGGTACCGAGGGAGAAAATTTCCTGGGATTTCTTTCAGACCTAGTTTAAAAAGAAATATGTTGGGAAAATGTATCTAGACAAGAAAAAGAAATAGTTTCTGGAGTTACATCCGGAAAATAGATAGGTGGCTGAGTACGAGAAAGAATTTGTGTATCTTAGTAAATATGCCTGAGAAATTGTGCCTATTGAAGAAGAGAAGTCTATCCGGTTTGAATATGGCCTGAATAATGAAATCCGAATAATGATTGGAGGTAATGAAATCTGAGAATTTGTTGTCTTATCTAATCGTGCACAGAAAATGAAAGAAGTGTACAATCGCAAGATAAAACGAGATAGATGGATTTGAGAATTTAACCTTTGGATTAGCTCGATTTAACCTTCACGCCTTTAGTTGTCGAGGGAAGTTCGTATGAACGGTTATCATATTCATGTTATTTAATTGAATGATACTATGCTATTTGTAATGTACTTGATCGATACATAAACCTGTCAATACTATGAAGAAATGATGGAAATCTAGTCCCGGTTGAACCTTAGGAATTCTTAGGATACGAATGACATGTCATTAGGGATTTCATATTTCGGGTGTTTGTCTTGAATGTCCTACAGATGGCTGAGGTCTTGCATTTGTTGTGGATACTTCACAGCTCATGTGAGTAGCATCGTGTAGTTTACATTCTAACCCACAACTCGTGTGAGTAGGCCCATTTCATAGCTCGTGTGAGCAATAATGTAAAGGAAATGTTATGATTATATGTAAATGCACACTTTGTGTGAGCTTTCCCGAGTATCTGATGAAATTATAGATGGTTCAATAGGCAAGAAAGGGGATTGAAAAGGTAAGTATTCAAATGGAACCAATCATGATCTTATGGAAAGAATGTATGAACTAATTGATGTATTTTATATGGAAAATGACTTATATTATGGATGGCTCATTTGATTTATGTGCAAGTGTGCTAACTTGTGTATTGATGGAGATGCATAGGCTTATGCCAAGCTTATGATTTGAATTATATTATGCTTATGCTTTACATTATGCAAATGAAATGGTAAGTTATGTTTTATTTTATACGAGCTTACTATGAATTAATTGCTTACGTAGTTTTTTCCTATGTTTTATAGATTATCAGAAACTCGATTTGGTTGGAAACTTGTCGGAGATCTATCACACTATCCAGCAAATATATCGATAGTTTTTTATTGTTTTGTCCAAGTTTATAATGGCATGTATAGGATGAATTGTAATGACATTTTGTTGAATGTTTAGTTGATGATTTGGCATGTATAAGTTGTGGAAGTTAACTTGGTTTGTACCATTTGATACCTTGTTATATTGTGTCATTTTCGTTATCTTATGATGCATGTTTCTAATAACTCCTAAGGTATGTTTTGAATTGGTATGGTTATGTTCAAGTTATGGCATGTTTTGGGAAGTATTGAACTAGTAAGTAATGATTGAAATGTGGTAAAATTTTACATGTTTAGGTAAGTGCTATTGAATGCATTTGAGGCGCCTTTGAATGACATATTGGTTAGTTGTGTTAGGACTTTGAAAATGACATTTTTGTGTATATTTTTGGTAATGTTTAGGTCCCTTTAATGTGTGCATAAATTGTTTGAGAAGTTAAGCATGATACGATATTAAAATGGTTTGATTCTAGGTGAATTTTAGGTCCACACGGCCTAAGACATAGGCGTGTGACTCAATTGTGTGTGGCACATGGCCTGGTGACATGGTCATGTGTCATCCAAGAGTTCCTTTGTATGAAGTTAGTGAGTTGCACAGCCTAGCACACGACTTGGCACACAGGCGTGTGGGGCAACTCAGAGAGTTACATAGCCTAGCACATGAGCGTTTGACACGACTGTGTGACCCAACTCAAAGAGTTACACGGGTGATGACACGGGCTAGGACACGACCGTGTGTCCCTAGTTCGAAGGTTATACGGCCTGAGACATGGGCGTGTGTCTCAGCCGTGTGAGGCACACGGCCTGGCCATACAATCGTGTGACTCTTGTTTCCAAATTTTTGTGACTTTTTCCTAGACTTTCCAAATGATTTCAATTTGGTCCCAAATCGTTTCTAAGGTATTTATAGGGCCTCGAGGGCTCGATGTAGGGATGGTCTGTATGTGTATGATTGTTTTATGATATGTTTATGTTATTGAGTGAAATTAAGTTTAAATGTTCTGATTGTACCGTAACCTAAATCCGATGACGGATACGGGTTAGGGGTGTTACATGTCGCCTCTCGAAACATAAGCATTGTTGTTATCGAATTATTGACACAATGCATTGTTGCTATCAAGTATCTAAGATACATAAGCAATTGGCAAAAGGAACTAGAAGAGCATTAACCTTGTCAAGGAAATTCAAGCTAAGAACAAAATCATAATCGTCTAAGTGGATTGAATTGAAGTCTTCCTTGCCCTTCCATCGACCGACATGTAGCTTAACTCCTTGTGCTACTCCCACAGTAGGGACCTCTTTAGAATTAATAATCATGATATTCTTAGTTGATCGCTCACTGAGAGCACCCATGGTTTTCTTCGATATGAACAGATCTGTTGCCCTTGTATCAGCAAGAGCACTCTTTCTTTGACCTATGAAGTTAATGTCTACATACATCAACTATTTATACTTATGATCCTTCTTTGCCTTTGCAGAATTGAGTATCATTGACTCAAGCTTTAAAGCCTCACTCTTTGGCTCTGCTTTAACTTCTTTATTGCTCACGAACAACTTAGGTTGCTCTGAATAGTCACACATCTTATGTGGACCACAACATAAGAAGCAATTCATTGACTTCTTCTAATTCTCTCTAACCCTCTTTACTTTGATAGAATGCACAATTGAGCCAAGTCTCATCGATGCTTTGTCTAGCTCATCGTCCCCTTCGGTGGAAGAAAACACAGATTTCTTTTGCACAGTCCCTCATCATATATGTACCATCACAAAGGAAATATTTCACTAGCCTTTTCGGTCTATTGTTAGGTTTCCATTTCCCATTATGTGGTCTTTATTACCACCATTTTTATCGTTGCCACCATTAAAATTTCCATCTTCCTCGTGGTCTCCCTCACCATTGCTCGTTTCTTTAGGCTTAGAAGACTTGAACTTGTCTTTCATCGGACTAAACTCGATAAAGGTTTTTGCCTTAATCATGGCTACATTAAGCTCAATGATACCTTGTCGATATAAATCTTACTTTGCTCAAGGTTTCTGTTGGAAAAAATTTGGTCTGAAAACGATTTTCTTGCACAATAAAAATTTAAAATTTTGAAAATCTATCCATTAGAGATTAAACAACGATTTCTGTGAATAACAATTCTTTTATTAAATTTCACAATATAATCATCATAAAATAAACATGCTACAGAAATTAAATTCCTTCTAAAATGAGTTACATAAAATATGTTTTTTAAAAGAATCTTACTAAAATTATCCAAATGTAAAATAACTTCTCCCACTACATCGGCTGAAACATAGCTCCCATCTCCGATCTGTAACGAAAGGCTCCTGTCACGTAGACTTATCATTTCATAGACTTCTTGTTTCGTTGAACCCCTATAAAGAAACACACGCATGGTTAGTGGCTCCAGATGCAATAACCTAGTTGTCAATTGATTCTTCCACTAAGCAAGCTTTAACTACAAAGAGTTCCATACCTTTGCCCTTTTAGTTTAGGTAATCCAAATACATTTGATCTTTTTAGGATTTTTTGACTTATTAGCCTTCTTCCTATCCACATGAGGTGGAACCGAAGATTTAGTCAGTTCCCTTAGCTTTTTGCTTTCCCTTAGAGGGCGAAGGGCCCACAACTAAGTTTGCCTCAAGTTTCTCCTGGATCAACTTACCACCATTCAACATCAACTCATATGATTGTAATTCCTTCATGAGTTGGGTCAAGATAAACGCCTTGTTCCCTAAGTTGTAAGCAACCCTAAAACTAGCAAACTCCTTGGTTAATTATTTAAACACTATTTCAATATGAGTGTTAACATCTAGTTTAGCTTCATTGTCTTCCGATTTCGTAAAGAATCCCGTAAGCTTAAGCATATTTTTTTAATTGGAGTGTCGAGATTCTACTGAGAGTTCATCAAATTTGTAATAGCGAATTGTCGAGCCAATACGACTTGGCCTCCGAGCAAAACCTCTAAGTTTTTCATGATCTCTTTGATAGTACGAAAATTCTCGTGTTGCTTTTGCAACACACTACTCATGCTCGCTAAAATATAACATTGAGCAATCGAGTCAAAACCTCTCCAGTGATTTCTCACTTTGGGTTAAGTTTCAAGATGACATGTTTCGTCAAGAACAAATTTTTGTTTCTCACAGTTGAGAACTATTAGCAAATTCTATTTCCATTCTCAAAAGTAATCCCCATTCAATTTATTCTCAGTAAGAATGCTAATAAGAGGAGTAGGAGACATATTTGAACTGAAAAATAAAGATTCGCTAATTACTATCTTTGTATTAAGCAAATATTTTCATTTCAACAAAATATCAAGAATACAGTATGATGCATGCGTCTTGTATTAAAACCTTGAAAAAATATTTTTCCGTTGCTACGATCATTGTCATAGCCATCAACCATGTCGCCTTGGGGTCCTATGATTAACTAGCAAGAATATGAATTACATCTAGTCAGTTCATGAATCTTAATTCTCAAGACTCCACACGAACCAATGATGTTTAACATTTGGCCAGCATCTTTACCTTAAATATCATTGCTTGGGAAACTATTTAATAAGAGAATGTGTGTAACCATTGACTCAACACCCATCATGAACACACTTTCATTTGTGAGTCATCTTGGGACAATCTCACTGAGAGTCATGCACGACTAGTTATCCTTAAAAGGAAATCTCATCTAGTGAACCCACATGGCAAAGTTTACCATAGGGTGCAGCCAGAGTAGGAACTGACTTGAAATTTTATCATGCTATCACTTAGGGACCATTAATGGAATCCACAAGTCTTGTTCAAGGACCTTCTCCGACTCAATATTTGAAAATAGCATGCAAGGTTTTTTTTATCCCATATTTCAAGAATGATCATACAATAGTCTTAGTGGCATTCTTGCCTAATTTATATGACATGCTTCCAATATATGCATGACATGCTATGAAAATTTTATAATATTCACATTCATTTATTTACAAGAATCAATCAATCATAAAACAAACAAATTTGATTCTTCACAAATTTTCTTTTGAGGGAAAAATAGAAGAAATGAATGTGAATCGTACACTAGGTAGGGTTCTAAGCAAGGGAGGTGAGTCAAATTTGACTGCTTAAAAACGAAGCCTTTCCTAACCAGAACCAATCTTAGACATGCACCTTCTCATTACCACACTTCTCACAGTAATCGAATAACCTAAAAAAGTGAATAGAACAATATAAAACATGTATTTTCTCATTGCCACACTTCTTATTTTTTAATAGGTTAACTATGGATCATCTCATATATATATCACAATTATAACATTACATAATATAAATATTATAAAAAAATTATAAAACAAATATATAAGGAGATAGACAATTAAAATAAAATTTCCAGCCAAGGTTTCCATGATTCTATTTCTAGAAAATAAATGAAAAAAAATAAAATCACATAGTTTTTCGCTATAAGACATTCATTGGGTCTTCAACTGCCATCACTCCATCTTCTCCTCATTATGGACTTCTTTTGGAAAAATTACATTTAAGCCCTATATTCGTTTCCAGCTCACAAGAATTCCATGAATTAAAAAAAAAAGTCTTACGTGGAGATGATAGTCCATGGTCTATTTCCTAATAACCACAATTTTGGCAAAAAAAAATTATATAACAAATATATAATATCGCATCCATTCTCATATATAACTCAAAATATGCATAAGATCTAAAAAAAATGTCACTTTCTATGTAATCAAATAATTTAAGAAGAAGAGAAATATATTTTGATTATTTTTTATATTTATAGATAGAACACAACCTGTCACCGATACCAATAATTAGAAAATCAAGTTTGGAAAATGTAACGAAAAATAATTTAGGGAAAAACCAGAATTTTAAATTCTTTTTCCAATACAATAACTTGGTTTTTATATCTATAGTAATAAACACTTAACCAAAATTGTACCTTTTCGATTCGTCTAGGATAAGCGCTTCGACCGAGTAGTCTTCTCCGCTATCCTCAAGCTCACGTCTGAGGAGTGTAGGCTCGCTTTGAATCATAATTTTTTTCACAAAAATTACTAATAGGGTAATTTCGCAAATTTTCTAAACTTTTGGGTCAAGTTGTATATCAGAAAGATATCTCTAAAAATTTTCTAAAGTAATTTCTTCAGAGAATTTTCTCTTTACAACTTTATCTTGAATTCAAGTGTGTGTAAAGTAATAACCCAACGCTCTCTTTATATATGGAGAGTTTAGAGAGTTCAACTATGACTAAACTTAATCACTTTAATATTAAATTAATATAGATAAAAATTAGATTAAATTTAATATTAAATCTTATTTAATTAATAGAATATTTATCTACAAGATAAACATTAAATTAAATTTAATATTAAGATAATTACTTTAATATTAAATTAATTAAATACTATTAAGATAAATATTAAATTAAATTAAATATTAAATCTATTAAAATAATATTATTTTTAAAATAGTTAATCTGAAATCAAATTATTTGGTAGAATCCCTGTAGGAGTGTAATTCTTCCACTGCTCAGCCATTGAAGAACCATCGTCGCCGACCACTTGCCGGCTATTGCAATGCTGTCATTGCAATCATCGACACCCCGAGTTGGTTTAGTCCGAGCCAATGACGGTCTGACCGGTCCAGTCCAACTACTGCTTGGACTGTTGGTCAGGTTTCAAATACCAAGCTCGATTTGACCAATTTTTGGGTCTTGGTCTCAATTTTGGGCTCCCGGACCCAATTTATGATCTCAAGCTCAATTTTCAAGTTCAATTACCCATCGGGTCAATTATCTGACTTGAAAATTAATTTCCAAAAATATCATATTAATTTTAATTAATTTGATTAATTTAATTTTACTTGATCAAAGTAAATTTTCTCAAAAATCACTTAGATTTTCCAAATTAAATTTTTGAGAAAATTCTTTAATCAAATTCTCTAATTGAACAATTTTTATGACCACCCATTTAATACCACATCGAATAAGTTTACTTAATTAAATTATTTCCAAATTCGTAGAATTTACTTCTAATTCAAAAGCAGTTCGATCAAGCTTTTGTTGAGCTAGAGGAGGGACTGATCAGGCATATACAATTAGGCTCTAGTAATTGCAATTATGTCCATTAGCATCGTTCTGATAATTCACAATTATTTAATCATGGAGTCAGTTCACAAGAAGTACCATGAATGAAAACTCCTTATTGTATACTCTTTACGAAAGCAATTCATCCAACTGCTTTGTCCAATGACCTCGTTATGTGTGTGTTACCCTCATATGATATCTTTGTTCCTTTGAGTAAAATCCGTTCACTCAATACAATCCTAGTTTATCTCATTGTTGCCATTATGTCTTCTTAATGATTAATATGATAACTATAAACAAAATGACTGTGCTAAATTGCTTGTTCAAGAACAAGCAACCTGTGGTCACGTTTCATATTTATCAATCCACACAATGCCAATGAGAGGAAATCGTTAACTCTTTAATTGAGTTATAAATTCCATTGTTGCTAGGAAAGCCATACCACACACAAGTCATGTACCCAATATACTGGCTATTGGCTTGATCATCTTTAGAGCATAAGTCTCCACTTATATTAAAGAGCACGAGTTACATACGAATGGTCAGTGACTAACTTTGGATTTAGGTAAATCACACCATGAATATCACAAGTGAATTAATTCACAAATGGATTCAGAATTAATTCATCTTGGGTCCAGTCCATTGTATTATTCTACCAATAAATACATATATATCTCTACTCGTGGATTCAACTGCTCCAATAGCCAAGACTAGTCATCTCCTCAATTGGAATATTAGACGACATAATAATCCTTCTCAGTATTTAAATCAAATGCTTATTTTGATTCATTTTTGGGATTACAGATTCGTTTAGATTATCTACAGAATTAAGTTGTTTTTCCTGCAATGTAAAAGTTCTTACAATGCCACTTATCATCAGTTTGAATTTAGACAATCAATGAATTAATATTTGTTTGTCTCAATTTTGCTATACATGCAAAATATGAAAGATAGAAATACAAAAGACATAACAGTAAAATGTGAAATTTATTTATTCATCATTCAAATATATAGAAAAAAATTACATATTTACTACAATATGGGTACATTTCCCAACACCACTTTCATGTTATATGGGGGATTTTGGGTCTTTCTTACATTAGTTCCAATTACGAGTATTTCTTGGGCCTTTTGGACCCAGTACTCTGTAATATGATCCAACCCGATTCAATTTTTCTATTTTTTCATAATAAACTTTAATATTACATATTAAATAATTTTCTCATTCCAATTTTACCCTGGTAAAATTTTGACAATTTTACCCCGATAAAATTTTGAGAAAATTCGTTCAATATCTCACAATTTAACATGTTCTGTGATAGCCCTAAAATGACCCTAGTCGGAAAGCGGTTTTGGGACCGCTAAACCGAGTCCCCAAATTATTTGAATATGATATTTATTGTCTAAAATATGTGAATATGAATGTGTGAAAGTTTTGAGCTTCGATTTAGTCGATTGCATGTGAAGTTAATTAATAGGACTTATGTGTGGCACTTTTAAAAGGTGATAGGTTAATCTATAAGGACCTATTAGTGCATGTTATGAAAATAATGGGCTTGCATGTCAAATTTCCACCTATGACAAGTAGTGGCCGGCCATGCTATGGGTTAAAGCCTATTATAAACATTTTTGTGTTAGTGATTTATGTTAGAAATAATAAAATAAAAGGTTAGTAATAAAGTAATAAAAAGGGAGGGTTGATGAAAACAAAGTTGTCTCATCCTTGCTCCCCCTATTGCCGTGACTTGAGGAAGGAAGAAGAAGAGGATTTTCTTGCTTCATGATGGGTTGGTTGATGTTTAGGAAGAGGTATGTTAATGCTCTTTCATTGAAAGTCTTTGTATATTTGGAGTGGTCATCAAGTATAGAAGCTAACTCATGGCAAATGTTTTGTAAATTTATGAAGATGACATTCGGTCATGGATGTTTGTATTTCTTTGATGTTGTTTTTGATGCTTAGGTGTATTGAGGGTTGATTATAGATGAGTTGAGCTTGGTAAAATTGAATTTTTGTGGCTTAATTGCTTAATGACAATTGGCTATGTTGAAATGCCAAATTAGTGCTAAATTGTAAGTATTTAATTGAGTGTTCGAATATGAATTTAAGAAGAATGATACATTCGACTATGCTTTGATGTGCTTGGATTATTGTTCATTGAGTAAGTGATTGAGGAATGATTAGAAGAATTTGAATGCTAAACTAGTTGATTTGTTTATAATGTCCGATTATGATCAATTATAGAGATGTGAATAAAAATTTGTTTGGTGATATATATATATGTATTCGGCAATGGGATAAAATGTGTATCAAGGTAAGTTTCATGGTGATTATGCTTGTGATGTTGGGTTAATATTCGGCATTGAGTAATGTTGGGGTAAGGTGATTAATCGGCTATGAAATTAGCTAAATTAAATAAGCATGAAATCGAGTCATGGTATGTTTTATCGAATATGATACATATTGAAATCTATTGTTTTAGATATAGATTAAATGATATGTGATTGCCCAATGTGATAGTTAAGTGAATAATATTGGTTAAGTACTTAAGCAAATCTATTGTTTTACTTAAGCTTAAGAGCAAAGAGGATCAAAGTCGGATGGGGGAAAAGAGAAAGTAAACAAATAGCCGTGGATATCTAGTCGTCGACCACTTCCGAGGTAAGTTTTAAGTGATTAAACGTTGAGTAAATTCAATCATAATAGGACATAATGAGTTGATTTAATAAGATATGATGTGGCCATGATATGTCTTAAACTCAAATGGTAAGTTCATATGTGTTTGGACTTGGAAAGTTAAGAGCAAATTGTAATAATTTGCTTTGGACAGCAGCAGTAACGTGATTTTAGAAAATCACTATAAATTGTTGGTGTGGAGTTATAGGCTGAATAAAATATGTAATCAAGGCTTAATTAGTCTAGTTTCTTATAAAAGAGACCTTGTGAGCAAACAAATTTCCTATAAAGAGATATTTAAAGTTGTGTGAGACGGTGTCAGAATGACTCCGAAATCCCCTGTTCTGTTTTTAGAAAATCACTATAAATTGTACAAAAATTGTTATAAGATAAAATTTATATGCTTAGACTCCTTAATGAGTCTAGTTTCAAATGAAATCAAATACAACACATTTTGAATTCTGTAAAATGAGAAATTTGATTCGAAGTGAAGAGTGGTCAGATTAGTCAAACAGTGAAACAGGGGAAACTTTAAGAAAAATCTGGTATTGATTGGCCAAACCTAAAATTCTGAAAATTTTATGGATGGAAGATATACGAGTCTATATTCAGGGAAAATTAACGGCAAGTGATTTGGAGTTTTTTATCTCCAGTTATAAATAATTTAGTGACTACTGCTCAGGAAAACAGCTCGTAGTGAATATGTGATTTTGTTGTAAACATGGATAAAACTTGTTTTAGTTACTCATAAGCTATTGATTAAACCCATACGTGAATTCTAAATTGTGATATTGTAAAACGATACATGAGTGTTAGATGGATCTTTGATATTAAAATTTGTGAAATTGTAAGTTTATGAGTATTCGAATATGAAATGATAGTATGGCGTGAAATTGAATTTTTCATTGGGAAATGATTAATGTAGATTCGGCCAAGACAAAGTGTATACATGATAGTATATGTGATATGTGAAGTATATTTGGATAATTGTGATGTGAATGTATATATATGTGATAAGGTCTAATGGCCGGTGTGATGAATGTGAAAGTGTATATATGTGATAAGGCCGAATGGCCGATGTGATGAATGTGAAAGTGTATATATATGTGATAAGGCCTAATGGCCGATGTGATGAATGTGAAAGTGTATATATATGTGATAAGGCCTAATGGCCGATGTGATGAATGTGAAAGTGTATATATGTGATAAGGCCGAATGGCCGATGTGATGAATGTGAAAGTGTATATATATGTGATAAGGCCTAATGGCCGATGTGATGAATGTGAAAGTCTATATATATGTGATAAGGCCTAATGGCCGATGTGATGAATGTGAAAGTGTATATATGTGATAAGACCTAATGGCCGATGTGATGAATGTGAAAGTGTATATATGTGATAAGGCCGAATGGCCGATGTGATGAATGTGAAAGTGTATATATATGTGATAAGGCCTAATGACCGAAGTGATGAATGTGAAAGTGTATATATGTGATGAGGCCTAATAGCCGAAGTGATGAATGTGAAAGTGTATATATGTGATGAGGCCTAATGGCCGATGTGATGAATGTGAAAATGTATATATGTGACAGGGCCGAGTGGCCAACGTGATGGATGTGAAAGTGTATAAATGTGATAAGTCCCGAAGGGCAATTGTGTCAGTACTATATCCGGGTTAAAACCCTGCAGGCTTTATGCGAGAGTATTATCCTGATTAATGTCCGTAGGCTTCGTGCTCGTACTATATCTGAGCTTTAAAGACCCGACGGCTAAATGCTAGGATTCAAGTAAGACTTTGATATTGAGTATCTGCATTAAGTTACCATCAGATAAGTATTATGTATTCAAGATGTTCAGGTACGTATTACTTACTCATCGGTGGAGTGATTTCGAGGTGAATTATCAGTATCAAAGAGGTAGGTAAATGTGATTAATATTATAACTCCAAATGTGAGAATGTGCTTTGGAAATATTTGACCATCTAGGTCATTATTATTCGAAAGTATATATGTGGCAGCCAAGTGTTGCGTTTAATGATATTATAGATCGAGATGAAGCTCTAGATTAACTTCATCGAACAGTTGAAATGAATGACCAATAATAGTGATTGAGAACACTTTGTCTTGCTTAAAACTTACTAAGCATTAAATGCTTACTCCGTTCTTTGAATCTCTGTTTTATAGATTGTGGTTCGTCAGCTATCGGACTCGGGATTATTGAAGTCGAAGTCGCCCACACTATCAAAGCCATTTTGGTACACTTTTGGTTGAACTCTGAAAATGGCATGTATAGGACTACCCTTTTGTAGTGGGTCATGGACCCTTTGGATTTGTATAATTTTGGATAGCCATGTGAAAATGGCTTATATATGTTTGAGCATAATGTTATAATCATTTAGTATGGATATGGTTATTGAGAGGTGTGGATATGCTTAACAAGGATTGGCCATGGAAATGGTCAATCACTATCATAATTTGCGCTATTTATGCTAAAAGGGCTAGTTGAATCATGGAAACTATTAATAGGTAAAGTCTACCTTAAAGGCAGATGCTGACAGCAGCAGTGATGTAGATTTGGAAAATCACTAAAAATAGTAGCAATAGAATTAAATAGTGAATAAATTATTTAAATGAACCTTGATGAATCCACTTTCATATGGAAGAAACGAAACGGTCATATGAGTGGTATGTTAAGAGATAATTAGGTTTTCGTGAGACAGGGCCAGAACGGTTTCTGGATTCCCTGTTCCGACTTTGGAAATTAATTATAAATTAACCAGAGATAATTAGGAGTCATGCCATATATGTATAGATTCCTCTCTGAGTCTAGTTTATATAGAAACAAACGGCATCAGTATTGAAGCCCTTTACAGGGAGATATCCAAATTGCAATGCATGAAGGTCAGTGTAGTCGCACCCTGTAACAGGGGAGACTTTAACTAATAAACTGTACTAATTGGCCAGACCAAAAATTCTAGAAAAAAATATGTAGATGGAAATAGGAGTCTAGTTTCAGGGAAAAATCACGAAACTGATTTTTGAGTTGTGAAACTCAAGATATGATTTTAAGGTGACAGCGACACAGTTAGCCAGCTGTCTGGAAAAATTTAAAATGGACTGCGATAGTAAGCGAATTTAGTCTGTGAACCCCTCGTGTCCGACTCCGGCAACGGTCTCGGGTACGGGGTGTTACATGTTCACTATGTCTGAATGATTTATTTTCATTTTTAGGCTTCAAAATAGTCCAAAAACATAAACTCATTCTTCCATCATTTTTTAAGTAATCCTATATAGGATTGTAAATTTCCATTTTTATTTCCATTTCCATTTTTGGAAACCTATATTCATTCTTAAATGATTCTATTTGTAACACTCCTAACCCGTATCCGTTGTTGAATTAGGGTTACGAGGAATTACCGAACAGAACACAGCTCAAAACAGGCAGTCTTTGCATTTCAAGTTTGTAAATCAATCACATCAATACTTTTATCTTATTCAAATATCGAAGCTTAATACTACTATTCACATATTGTTCACATACTAAAATTTTCTTTCAATCTTATAACAATATAAAATATATATTGAGCATATCTCCAAACATACATTCGGCATAAGCAATTTCTCTAAATGGTCAGGCATAAAATTTTAAACATCAAAGTCATATGCGCATTTTACTTAATTGATATGAACCATTTAAAGAAAATGCATAATTCAATTCTTAGTACATTCAAGTTACAAATTCATTCACAAAGCCAACCCACATACACTTAACCATTCATCTCATGGACTAATAGGCTAGCATATTAATTAAGCATCATTTCGAAGCCAAATATACATATTTTCTTATCACATGATTATGCGCATATGACCATGTCAAATTGGAATAATTTTAAGCACAAATAATAATTAAAAGTTCACCTAATTCACATGCCTAAAATATACATATATAACCAAGCAATTAATTACATATAAATATTTAGTCAACCAAATATCTTCTATACATAACACTTTAACTATAATCGTTATGTGTCATCCTAATCTGAACTTAAATATCTAATGGTTCAAACACATTTTATGCATATATATATCATCACAAACCTATTCAAGATATCCAAACCAAAATTGATCTTATCATAGACATATACATATATGTATATAAATATTCAATTTACCTCTCTTTAGTCAAACATGAATGTGCATTATTTACTAATTATCACTCTATTTATAAGTCAATTATACATCAGTCTATAAGTCTATAATTAGCCGAACCAAATACTAATTTCATAAATCATAGCAAAATTATCACATAGCATTTGAAACCACACCAAAACAATTTATCAAAACAATCAAGTAACACATTCGTTTCTTATTGAACTGAATTATTTAATCATCCATCACAAGCATATATCAACATTAGTGAATTTATAAGTAATTCATGTTATATTCAATCAAACCATAAAAATCAAAATACCATTCATGATTTCATGAACATACTTATCAAAGCAAACTTATATTATGACCGAAAATACTCAACCATAAACATTATTTCAAGCCATTTTCGCATGGCTTTATATATATACACAATTTCAAAATTCAACCAAAACAAATTCTAGCCTGTAGATGTCATATGTTCAAAATTTTGAACTTTCAAAATACAGAGATAGAGGTCGATAGTGTGACGAACTTCCTTGACAATCCCCGAGCTCGTAACTAGCTTCCAAAATCTATAAAACATTGAAAGAACAAATACACAGTAACCTTAAATAGCTTAGTAAGTCATAGGTAATTAAATTATCAAATGAACATTAATTTGATTATATCAAGTAGGCCGATTACTCCCAATCTCAAATACATGTATTTATAATCACACTTAAACACTTAGTTCACCACATCATATTATACAACAACACCTACCTTCATTATCAAACTTTATATAAACTTAGACATACCTGTATCGTTTAATTCGAACTCACGTTCGGTTTCACCATACCATTACCCGATGAACCATTCAGAATCAAATAGGATACTCAGATAACTTAGAAAACTCGTACAATGCCAACGCCCTAGACGTGGTCTTACATGAAATCAAATATCGATGCCACTGTCTCAAAAAAGGTCTTACATGAAATCATATGCGATGTCGATGTCCCAAACATGGTTTTACACGTAAATCTTAAATCGATGCCAACGTCCCAGACGTGGTCTTACACGAAGTCACCTATTAGGATCCTATGTCATTACATGTGTATCCTAGTTATTCCTATGGTTCGTACGGGGCTTCCGGACGTCATAATTCGATCGAATCGAGCTCGTAATTAATTCGCCCATGCATAAAATAATTCGGCATTTACATATATATCCATCAAAATTCAATTCAACATTTATAATACTTATATATTCAATTTAACGATATTTATTTACTTATGAACTTACCTCGGACGAAGACGCACTGACCGGGACGACTATTCGACAACTTTTAATTTCCCCTGATCCAAATTCGATTTCTTCTTTTCTTGATCTAATAAATTCAAATTTGGCTATTTAATAACACGTTTCATTCAAATTTATTCCAAAAACACATAAATGGGCAAATTACATTTTAGCCCCTAACATTTTACATTTTTTACAATTTAGTCCCTATTTTACAAAACACAAGATACACCTGATTTAACAATATCCTAGTTTGGCCGAATACTCCTATAGCTCATATAAGCCCACATATTTCATTTATTTCACATTTAGCCCCTCAATTTTTTATTTTCACAAATAAATCCCTAATTTAGATTTTTATCAAAAATTACTTAACAAAATTTAATAATCTATCATCAAATATTTATTTTTTTCATCATCAACAACAATTTCATCACATTAACAACAATGGCACTTCTCAAAATCATCATCAATTCCAAAAATTAAAACATGGGCTAGGTAATATACAAAGCAACAATATCAAAAACGTAAAAATTATCAAAAACCGAGCACAAAACATACCTCAATCTAGGTTGGAGATAGCCGAACCTTCAAACAAGAAAATGACTTCTTTATTTTCTTTAAGTTTCGGCAAAAACAATGAATATGTATGTGTTTATTTAATGTTTATTTTAGTTAATATATTATAAAAGCCATTTTACCTTTTTAACATTTATAATTAAACATAAAAATCACATAATTCAAGTCCATTACCGTCCATGTCAATGATCAATGGCTAAATTACAAAATAAGGGCCCCACATAATAAAAACCATAGCAATAAAGCACTTTAACAAATAGCAAGTTACTTTTGCATTTTACGCGTTTAAGCCCTTTTTGCAAATTGAACACACAAACGATAGAATTTTCACACGAAACTTTCACACATTTTAATTCACATACTATAAACACCAAAAATAATTTTAAAATATTTTTTTGACTTAGATTTGTGGTCCCAAAACCAATTTTCGACTAGGGTCTAAACCGAGCTGTTACACCATTTCTCTATTTCGGATAACCCGTAATTGTAATAGTCCGTTTTTTAGTGGTGTCAGAAACAGTGGTTTCGGGGCCACCAAATCTGACGAGTAAGTTTGTAAATATTATTATTTAATATTTACAAGTCAAACATAGTTTTAAAAAGGTTTTTGATATAGTGATTTTTGTTATATAAGCGATTTATTAAGTTCAAGTGGTAAGACCCTAAGGTCAAGTGGTTTTAGAAAATGAGGTATCGGGACCTTGTTTCTATGAACCAAGTCATAAATATTTTTATAAATATTTACAGAGTGTCATTAAGGTGGTATTAAATTTTTGTTGAAAAATTTTAATGTTTCGATGGTTAATTAATTAAAAAGGACTAAATTGTAAAATATATAAAATTTGATCACTATTTAATTTGAGTGATTAAATGGTTAATTGAATAAAGGAAAAGGAACTTAAATGGTAATTAAACCATAGTCAAAGTTTCCAAGCGGTGGTGTTATGATTGAATCCACTAGCTTTTAGATTAATTGTTCTTTTAGTCCTAATTAGTTTAGGATTAAATTGTAAATAAATTTATTTAATTAGAATTTAATTTAATTGAAGGACCAATTATGAATTTAAACCTTACCAATTATGAATTTAAACCTTCCTTTGACTGTAATTATGCCATATATTTATATGATGGACAATAATGGACATGAATTTGATGTTATATTTAATTGTTAACTAAGGTTAATATAGTAATTTGATAATTATATTAAATTAAAATAAAACAAAAGGTTAACTGGTTATCATCTTTTTAGTTTTCTTCTTCATCAACTGAACCTCCATGAATGTTTGAGACGAAGCTTTCGGCCATGGACAAATTGCTTGCATGGTAAGTGATTTTGGCCCTGTTTTTAATAATTTTTATGTTTTTGAGATCATTTCAACTAGGTCCAGCTAGCTCGTACCTTCGATTTTGAAACTTTTAAAGATTTTGAATATTGCCATTGATGAAACATGTGATTTTATATGTTAAATGATGAATTTGAGATATTAGTTGCTATTTAAAAGCATTTTATTAAGTGATTTTTGATGAATTTTCTAATTAGGGACTAAATTGTTAAAATAGTAAAATGCAAGGATTAAATGTGAAATTGTTGCATAAATGGGATATATTAGATGCCACAAGTATTCGTCTAGGCTAAATTTTTGGTAAAAATGGTTAATTTGTATGGTCTGGCCTTAGGGACTAAATTGAATAAATGTAAAACTTTAGGGATAATTTTGTAAAAATTTAAAAAATGACAAAATTTCATGAAATGAATTATTTTATTGTCTAAATTAATATATTGAATGAAATTATTAATTTAGATCAAGATCAGGTAGAAAATCTAGGAAAATAAAAAATTACCAAAATGCCCCTAAACTTTGGTATTTCTACAATTTAGCCAAGTAAGTTCGTATGAACTGTATTATGTATAGTTTTGATTAATTTGAATGTTAATATATGATTTTATTGAAAATGAATCAATATATATATGTTATTATACAAGTTATCATGTTGTGAGACGACGTAAATTCAATGACGTACGACGATTATTGAGCCCTGTTTGAACCTTAGGAATATATAGGATACAAATGAAATGTCATTAGGGTTACAGTGTTTCGAGTGCTAGTCCTGAATGTCCTACCAGTGGCTGAGTTTTCGGTATGTGTTGCGGTTACTAGACAGCTTGTGTGAGTAGCACTGTGTAGGTACGTTCCGATCGATAGCTTGTGTGAGCAGACCCATGTTACCATGTTTTGGGTGCTGGTCTTGAATGTCCTACTAATGGTTGAGGTCCGACATTAGTTGTGGATACTCGAAGCTTGTGTGAGCAGCATCATGTAGCTTACATTCCGGTCGATAGCTTGTGTGAGAAGACCTATTTTGTAGCTCGTGTGAGCTACGACTATATGTTTAGCACACTTTGTGTGAGCTTTCCCGCATATCCAGTATTATTCTAAGTGGTTCAACAGGCATGAAAAGACATGAGTCGTTAAGGGTTCCGGTTGATTTTACTACGACAATTATAGAAAGGTATGATGTATCGATGATCAAAGTATGAATATTCATGATTATGAAAAGTATGATTTAAGTGATGCTATGTTTATGTACCATATCTTACTAAGTGATAATATAGTTAAGTTATGTGTTTAATCACTAACTTATGACTATGGTTAATGATATATTTATGTCTTATGTGTTATGCAAATGAAATGGTAAGTGTTCAAAATGAACTAAGATATGTATGCACAAAACTCATTGAAATGGTGATACATGGAAAACATTATATGTTATGAGATAGATGATAAATCCAATTGAATTATGCTCAAGTATAATGGTTATCCATGTCAAATTCATATGAATCATGTTTAAATGAACTAACATGTGTTGTTGATGTGCTTAAACTCATGCCTAGTGGATATAATTGATGTTTATGATTATGCTTGAACTATGCATATGAAATAGGTAAGGAAAGGGAATGAAATGGTAAGTGCGTAATTGGGATGTATTATGATGTCATAAAAGGTTTAATGTGATAAATGATGTATTTATATGTGAGAAATTTTGCGTATACTATGAATGAATATACCTATAACATGGATAAATACACTAAGCTGAGAATTGATAATGTTGTTTAGGCTTATGATAAGCATTGGGAATGGAATGGAAAGTAACTAAATTGAAAGGTGTATAATCTTATAGAAAGGTTGATGGTTATACATTACGTACCATAAAATCCTTTCATGTTATGAGTTATAAATATATGTGACATTAATGAATTTACTTATTTGTGAGTCGATGATCATATAGATTTATAAATTTTGGCATTGGCATAGGTTTAGGTCTATTCTATAAAGTTTATTATTGAAATGAAATTTTATGCTTAAAGTTTATACGAGCTTACTAAACATACATTGCTTACGTAGTTATTTTCCTTCACTTTATAGATTATCGGAAGCTCGATCGAGTTGGAAGCTAGTCGGAGATCTATCACACTATCCATCAATTTTATTGGTAGACTTTTATGCTTTGGTCGCGGTTATAATGACATGTATAGTCTTGCTAGCACAGGAAGAAGGGGAAGGAGAAGTAGTGTTGTTAAGTAAAGGTAATAGGCTAGGCATTAACATGGTGATCTTAAAGCCGATAGCAACTTCACAAAGTACACCTTGTTCAATCCTTTCTTGAAATAGATGCTATCCGCCCTGGTTAGCTCGATAGAGTGGCAAGTGAAATCCGTCTATCTTTATAGATATAGAGTAGGCGGCTAGTAAATTCTTACTCGTGTAGTGAGAAAAACCTTATTCATGGCCTTATTTCTTTAGTTCAATCATGAGTTTAAGGTTTGCGATAGATGTTGCCTTTCCGATCTCAAATTGACTTTTTTTTATTTTAGCAGATCTGTGCAAATAATCAGGTTTTTTAAGTCATTTGACCCTGGCATCTTATCTTCCGGTTGGAAGTGTAAGGCAGCAATCATCTGTAGCGGGCTAGCTCACTGCCTCACACCACTCTTAAGAATTGGCACCGCACTCTAAACCTCTGGTCACTTCACTTGGCTTTCATGCCTGACTTGTTGTTATTTATACCCCGATTTCTAACGGTTCACTTCGCTCCCCTACTTCGGTGACCCTTTCCATGCAGCTTGGCTTGCTCGCTCGCTAATCATCGGTTGACTCAATACTCTTTTTATATCCTCTAGCTTGGAAAGGTATAGCACCAGTCCAATCCTTCCTTCTGTCTTCCCTTTTTTCCTTCAAATTCAACATCTCCTGAGGAGTCATCAACTGGCATACTCATTGGCTGGCCCAGGGATTAGCTCTAAAAGCTTTCTAGCTCTATGAAGAATCCCCTTACTCATTAGCGTACTCAAGACTCTCGCGCCTAGGATGCCTTAACCTTTTTGCTCTCACCTTGCTTACCTGGGACTAGCTTACTTATTTATCTACTGGGATTAAGAACCTCTAGCACCTGGGTTAGCTGATTGCTTAATGCCTCCAGAACCTGGGAGTTCCCAACTTTGACTCTATAACCGGTAGCACAAGGGAGTAATCCTAATCCTTCCTCTAGAACTAGGGACTATAAAATATAACTATACCCTCCACCCGCTTCCTTAAAATAACATGAGGCTTACTTGGGTAGGGAATTACGTAAAATAGCTCCTTTTTCTTCCTTACTTGCTTCCTCCAGCTCGGAATTACTCTATAACCTTACTCACTCTAGAACCAGGGGGAGACTGAATGGTCGACTCCTACTCCTACTCATACAAGGCTAGATTACAGGACAACTTTCTCTAGGTTACTTTGAATCACCTTACCCTACTTCTGAAAAATGGTGACCATAGAACGATGGATTAGTGGGCTAGGGATATGAGTTTGTGGCTTCCTTGCTAGTGGGTTAGAAAGTAGGCTAAAGGAAGGGTGAGAGGGAATTACTTACAGCGACGAAAGGTTAGAGCGTTAGATGAGGGTTAGAGAGTGGATTGGTTCTCCTACTACAACGAGGGGATACGATAGCTCCAGGTTAGAGGGATAGACTCATATACCAGCACTAGGGGTTAGAACATAGCCTGACTCTATACTTTTGGTTTATAGGGTTTGAGCGTGGGATTACTTAAGAACTACGCCTACAAGGCGGTTAGCTATCTTCCCTTCCTTCAACGGTAACTGCAGCTAAGACTGCTTAATCCTCGTTCACATTCAACTTCCTTACCTTAAAACCATGAGCAGAGTGCCGCTGAGAGGAATCAAACTTATTTAATCATTCCCATTGATTGCTAGTCATTTAGTTCCATTTGTTCACTTTAGAAAGGGTGGTTACCCCTGGTTTTCTCACATTGGGCTTGAGCTAGTAAAAATGACTTAATCAAGAGAGAGAACCCCTTTTAACAGGATCAACTATATCCACTTTAAGTCGGCCTTACTCGGGTGAATTTCTACGCTTATCTCATCTGCTAACTCACCTTCTTCTTTAACTAGTTTTTACTTTAGCATTCTCTTTCTCTTTATCTTTTTGGCTTAGCCTAGCCCGTGAGAACATACTTTTCTTTTTCAATTCATTTCCATCGGACTTATCTGGGATCTAATTAATAAGTAGCTTGCCTGGGGTGAGCTCTTCCTACTAATCTTATTACAAGAGATTCAATATTTCCGGAGAGAAAGCCTAGTCACAGGAACTGAAACAATTGAATTATCCGAGGCTATCCCAGTTCCAGTTTCGCTAACATGAGGAAAGTCTGTCTTTTAGGCATAAATCTGTCTTTTTCTTTAAACCCATAAACTATTCCTTATAGTATAGTCTACCTACGCAACTCTTTTGAAGTTAAGCAGGCTTCAAAGCTTTAAGGGCTAAGCCTGCTGCTGGGGTTTCATTTTTAATATTAAAGAGCTCGGCCTTGAGCCTTTACCTACCTAAATCAATTCCCTTTTTCCTAGGTTTGGGATCGATCCTTTCTCTTCATATGGTCTAGTTAGTGACTTCGCTTCCCGCCCTTAATTAGGAGTTCTGGATTTGTTAGCCAGGCCTTTGAAACCAAGGAAAGCAGTCATCAAGCCAGAGCTAGTCTAACAACTACCGATTCTTTTGGGGCTCTGAACCTACCTTAACCTAGGAAAGTGACTTTGATAGGCCTCCTTCCTTAACCTAGGAAAGTGACTTTGATAGGCCTCCTTCCCCCTTTGTTGCTTGAAACTAAGGGTCTGGCAGACAAAGCTAAATTTACGATTTTAAGCTGTTGTCCCACTTATGAATACCTGCTTCTTTCACTCTTTAAGACTGTCAGATGGTACTTGGTTGTTCCCTAAAGCATTTCCCGTTCGCCCCTTGACTTCATTCAATCAAAAAGAATTTCTTGCCCCAGGTTTAGGATCGAGCCCTAAATGGTAAAGTTAATTTGCTATGGCATGAATCTAATATGGTATGGTTGATATGTATCAATTGTGATATGTTTTGGCATGGAAACAAAATAGTTGATAAATGGTAAATGTGCACATGTTTAAGTTGATTTGATGATTATGTTTGAGGTGCCTTTTGGCACATTGGTTGTATGGATAAATGACCTATTGAATTGGTTTTATTATGCATTTTAGGTAGGTTTGAAAGCTTGATTGTATGTGCATTATAAGTGTGAGCTTGAAATGGGTGAAAGGAATGGCTTGAAATTGGCCTAGTTCTTGTCCATACGACCTAAAACACGGGCGTGTGTCTCAGTCATGTGTGACACATGACCACATGACACGGCTATGTGTCCCCTGTAGGTTTTTAAAAGATGCATTTTGAGAGTTACATGGCTTGGCACATGGGCGTGTGGCTTGGCCTTGTGAACCAAGTCAGAGACTTTCACGGGTACAAACACGGGTTGGGACACGACTATGTGTCCCTTAGTGCTCTCCCCAACGACATACCATTATGAAAGCAACTACTCAATGCTCATCCAATGACCTTGTCATAAGTATGTTACCCTCATAGGATATCATTGATCTCTTTGCGATAATATTCACTCTCCCAATTTGATTCTATTTTATCTCATGGTATCCATTACATCTTCTTTCATGAAAATTCAATCACTATCAAATAGTGATCAAGTTATCCATCACTAAGACGAATGAATCGTAGCACATTTACTTTTCATCAAACATGTAATGCCAATGAGAGGATATCATTTACCCATGTTTTGGGCTATGAATTCCACTATTGTTAATGACACTACATACTACAAAAGTCGTAAACCAATCGCACCAGCTTTCGGTTCCTTATATATTTAAACTCAGGCTTTTACTTACATAAAAGTGTACGAGTCACGCATACATATTCTGCAACCCACTCATGATTTAGGTATGCCACACTATGAACATTACAACTGAATAAATCCATAAATGGATTCAAGATCTATTCTGCTTGGGTCTTGTCCGATGTACTGTCAGTCCAGCCAGTTACATCTATGTCTCTATCTTTTGGGAGTTATCCGCTCCGATGCCCAAGATAAGACATCTCTCCAATTGGACTTGATAGATGACATATTAGTCTTCCAATCAATTTGATCATTTACAATTAGACTAAGGACATGTTTAAGTTCATTTACTAATATAAGCTATCTTTCCGTATTACGATTTGACCACGTAATATCACTTAGTATTAGTTAAACATTTAGACAACCAATGAGCAATATTTGCTTCCATTTTTCTTTGTGTGCAAAAACCATGTGAGGAAAATTATACAAATTATATTAATGTAATCAATGAATTAGTTTTATTAACCAATCTATTTGAAAAAATTACAAGCATATATTGATGAAAATACTACACTTAGGGCATTAGATCCAACAACTTCAACTTGTCTTTGAACTAGTAGAAAGCTTATTTCTCACTCAAGTCAGAGATTTGAAGCATCAATTCACTAAAGTTTAAACATACTCCCAAATAGTACCTTGTTGCGTAAGTTAATGTAACTTAGCCCGAGCCTCCTCCTCGAAATATTGTAGGTAAAATTGCTTATTTAGTTCTTTTTGGAACTTTTCCTAAGTCCCAATTGTGATACCACCTCGTCTCTTATCTGTGGACCTACAATGCCACCATAAAAGGGCGACATTAGTAAAATAAACTGCAACAATGTTTACCTTAGTGGTATCATCCTTGATGCCTATCATATAGAAGTACTGTTCCATCCCCTAAAGAAAATTGTCCACATCTCTTATGGACCTCATCCCTCCAAACTTTTTCGAGTTAGGGGCATCTATCTTATGTTATTTAAGAACTGAAGCCAACATCCTTTTTCCCACAACAACTCTGCATAGAGCAAGCTCTCCCTCGAGCTCCTCAATCTTTGCCATCATGGCCTCAATTTCCTCCTTCAAAGCCACAGCTATTACTTCGAGAGCATCATCCCTCTAAGTCAGCTTCTTGATATGATCATCTCTAGCGACATTAAGGGTCTCTCTCATTGTACCCCGATTGAAATTAATAGTCTCTATCAAAAAGTCTGAGTTGGTCTCTCATTGAGTCTAACTCATCGGTGTGTCCTTCAACTACCTCAAATATTTCCTTCACACCATCCATGGTTTCCTCAAGATTGGTCATTCGACCTTCCAAAGCTGACAACATATCCCTTTATCTACTATTTTTTCCTAGACCTCTCACGAATCTCCATCGAGACATTCTGTTCGTCTTCTCATTTCGTCATCTCAATCGGCGCCTTCGAGCACTGACTTTGATACCAATTGTCATAGGGCTAGATCTTTAGTTTGGTAAACCGCACAACCTTGGGTGATTTCTTGGGTTCAAATCCTGCCTAAGTTAGCCTACTTACAAAAAACTAAAAATTCTAGCAGAAATTCTCCAAGGCATCGAAGCAAAGAAAAAGTAACTTTGAAAGGGAAAAAGCTATGAACGATCAGAGAAAGCCACAAAAAGGAAGTGCACGCAAATTTTTTGAGTAAATGCTTTCAATAGTATTTAATTACTATGAAGGATTATAACTAAGTGAATAAAAATGAGGGGGAAGACCTCTATTTATAGTTGAGCTCTCCGAAAACCATTGGTACAAATTGAATTAAGTCGATGGCTGAGATTTGTGCTTATCTACAATTGAAATTCCTAAGAGATATAAACTCTATACAATCTTAGCCCTTTAGGATTTACATTATTTACCTTGGTAACTCTAGTTTTATTAGAGTGTTTCATTAGGCCACCAATGTTTTAAGTATATAAGTTTTTCCATGTGTTCCACAAATCGGGCGAATTCAAGCGAATCAAATGAGCCTCATTTCATAAGTTGACCTCTATGAGATGTTTTGTACATAATGATCATGGGCTGTGATCTGCGACCTGTGACACTTGTTCCTACTTGGTTCTATAACATCGGTGGTTGAAAAAAAATACTTCCAACCATCCTTTGAGTCATTTCCTTTCCTCCCGATTTGTTGTCGGTAACATCAAGAGCTTTAATTGTTTTCTTTGTAAGGGAAGATAAAAGCTCATTCCATTGATTTGTGTTTAATCAATTGATAAAATTGATAGAAGTGTAAATTTTAAAGATTAATTTTGTTGAATTTTAAAATTAAGATCAAATTGATAAAATGTATGAACATTAAAAGTTAAATTTATTATTATACTAACCAAAAATAGGATTCATTAATGAAAAAAGTAAATATTATGAACTATTTTCCTTTTACTTTTGAAATTGATAGAGATTAAATTATTTTTATTTTTTTAACGAGATCAATTTAGTTAATATTGAAAATGATGATTGGTTTACTAAAGAAAATCTCACTTTCGTGAAGTTCAATGGGCTGGGTAAAGTGGGCTGCCATTGAGACATAATTGTAATAATTGATGTAAGAAGAAGTGTTAGTTAATCCCGGGCTGTAGCAGACATTAATGGAAGAACGGAATCCACGAAAAAAATCATTCTTTTTCTCTCCTTCTTCCTTTCTTTCCTCTACTACCATAGCTTTCTGTTACTCCCATGTCTAAACTGTTCTTTATTCCAATTCCTCTGCAAGAAAACAAAACTCACCTGCTTTTTACCTTCTCTTTCACTATTTTAATGTTATAAAACTTTGATTACTCCATCTTGATTTATCATCTCTACAATACAAGAAAAGAAATGGGATACTGTTAGATCGAGCTTCGGATTTTTCTTTTCTTTTTAAGAAAAAAGATAATTATGGTGTTAAGGTTCGACGCCAGGGATGTTTCTGGATTCAAATTGTTGTTTTCCTTGGCGATCATGTACAGTATGATGTCGTTTGTGGTTCACTCCGTAATCTACACAAAGTTCATTAAGCCTTTAGGGATCAACGCGCCTCTTGATCGATTCTCCGAAGTTAGAGCTGTCGAGCATGTTTGAGTCTTATCACATGATATAGGAAATCGACAAGTGCGTCTAAAAATCCTTTAACTTCACCACTTCCTCTTGTTCTTTATGTCGATTAAATGAAGCTTTCTATAATTTCTTCTTATCCGGATTCAAATAAGTGTAGGATGAATGCTCATTATTCAAAAGTATGCTAAATTTTCGTCTAAGTTTTCTCATCTATTTGCAATATCATACCCTATACTCAGAGGCAAATCCTGGGGTGGCAGGCACCCGGCCCTATAAATAATAAAGGTAAAAGTATATTTTGACCCCTTAAAATTATAAAAATTTAATTTAATCCTTTAAAAATTACAAAAAAATTTCTGGCTCCCCCTGCCTATACTTATATATAATATATATATATTCAAAAGTAGGATTCCTTGTAATTATGTGCTTTAAAGAAATTGAACAGTTGGAGTAATTTTCACGTTTTGATTGTATGAAGGTTACTTAAAGTGAAGTTAAACTCTGTGGAGAGTTGAATTTATTTTAATCTAGTTGAAATGGAAAAAAAAATGTAATAAGAATTGTTAACTATATTTTGTTTCTACAATGGAGCTTGAGTTTGTTTTTGTAATTATGTGTGTTTTTTCTTTATTCAATAGGAAGGGCGTTTGGGCTTGAGAGAAGCAGCTGAGTATATTAAGGCACAATTGGAAAGGATGAAGGAGTGAGCTGGATCTAATATTAGGTTGGTATGCAATACATTTGTTTCTAAGCTGAATTAATTGTTTGATTAGCAAATGGGATTTGTATTCTCGTTACTCTTTTGAAGAATTGAAATTGAAGAGAATGTTGTTAGTGGGTCATTCGCTATGTTGTTTTTAGGCCACGGCATATCATTTGATTACAAAAATCTTACCAATATTCTAATAAGGTACGTTTCTGAAATTGAGTAGAACTTTTTGGGTTGGATTTGTATATATTGTGTTAAATCCTAAATGCAATGAAAGTAGTTGGGGAAATCCATTTTCTTGATTGGTGTTATGTTGGAACATTTTCAAATATTTATAGTATCCCAATAACTATAAATGAATGGGTGTAATTAATCAAAAGATAAAACTTTTGGTCATTGGTCAAAAGTTATATAATTTGATTTAAAAAAAAGAATTATAACTATTCAAAAAATATTATTTGAATAGTTACAAAATTAAATGAATAAATATTATTATTTATTTATTCATAAAGACACCTATTGAAAGATGTCTTTATGAAGAGACATGAAAATTCCTATAAATAGGAATGAGATTTCATTTGGAAATATATCAACAAATTCTAATATTCTTTCTTTCCTTCCTTCATTTTCTAATATCATTAGATATTCTATAAAGTATTACTGCAGAAATCCTTTGTAGAAATTGAGTTTTTTTGTTATACATTGCTCAGTGCATAGTGGACTATTCTCGTTAGTGCAAAACGCAAATAGTCATTGGCTTTATTGTATCCTTGAGGTTAATTTGCTTGGAACTCATTTGCACACCGAAGGTAGGTGGGGGCGAATATAACCTTAAAGATAGTGGCTTGATACACGCCTTGGAACCTGTCCTATTTCTTCTTTTTCTGTTTGAGTTTCGATCGTGTGTTCGAGATTTTCCTTACCGGAGTTTTGAACTAACATGTTATATACTAGTTCTTTTATAATGCATGACCAGAGAAGAAATTGTTCAACTTGCACCTGCCATATCATTTATAGTGTCAGATATCAAAATTGTGAGTGAAACTTTGTTTTTCAAGCTTGATCATGGATAAGAAAATTGAACACAATATCAGAAAGTTCTAATTAAGGTGTTAGACTCATTAAAAATTAAAGGAAAGAGTCATTGATATCATTGTTTAAGGCATTTAAAAGTAGTGATTGGTGAGTAAGTTTTGGCTTAACCATGGAATCAATGTAAAAGGAAACTTTATAATCTTTGGAGTTGTAGACAATGAGGCAATTTGTTTGTCTTGAAACTTTTAGCAAATGGTATTATCTTCTTTCTTTTATAAAGTGACAGGATATCCTCAATAGACTCAAAACACAGCGATCCATCAGTTCTAGTTAATGCTTATTTTGATACTACACTTGGTTCACCGGGTGCTGCTGATTGTTGTTCATGTGTTGGTATCTACAATGAATATTTTAGCTTTATTGCAGGAATTATTTTGGCTATATTTTGAACATGTCTATCTGACGCTTTTGAACACGTTTATCTGACGCTTTGTCCTTTGCAGCATCACTATTGGAAATCGCAAGACTAATCATAGACTCTGGATGGGTTCCACCTCGGCCTATAATTTTATTATTTAATGGTGCAGAAGAATCATTTTTACTGGTAAGGATATGCTATTTGTTTTTAAGTAGACTTATTAGTTTGGTTCAAATGCTGCAGTTTTACAAAGAAAAAGAAAAGAACGGAGATAGAATCAGACCGATTCCCTAAGTGCCTTTCTGGATATTCCTCAATGTCCCGGTTATTCACGGAACGTGAGAAGCGGATGAATAATCATCTGCTTCCGGAAGAAATCGAAGAATTGCTTGGGAATCCTACAAGATCCATTTGTTCTTTTTTCTCTGATAGATGGTCAGAACTTCATCTGGGTTCAAACCCTACTAAGAGGTCCACTAGAGATCAGAAATTGTTTACATGTAAGGCCGATTGCTCATGCAATTTGGGATCCTCATTTTGGTTAATCGGCGGTGGAAGCTTTCACTAGAGGGGGCGCTCCTGGTCCAGTGAATATCGCTTACTCTGGTGTTTATCAGTGGTGGTATACAATCGGGTTACATACTGATGAAGATCTTTATACTGGAGCCCTTTTTCTATTATTTCTTTTTGCTCTATCCTTAATAGCGGGTTGGTTACACCTACAACCGAAATGGAAAAATTTATCATGAGTGATATATTATAAAACTTGAAATGCCTAAATTTGCTTTAGTAGACATATATTTTGGGACATATGTTGACCAAACTTTAGAGCCTCTCAATAGGAATGATAGCAAGGAGTTGTGCCAGCGTTAGGGAGAACAGCAAGACGCAAATCAAACTGGCAAAATCAAACATTAAGCTGACAGTATTTTCTTAACTGTATCTGAAGATTCAAATCTTCTTGAACATTCTATTCATATAGACATGGTATTGTTTTTCTTCTGATATGTTAGGGAGATAATGGCTTCATGAGGATGCATAAATGGCGTGATTCCATAGGAGCTTTTATCAATGTAGAAGCGACTGGGACAAGAGGTCTTGGAAGGATATAAATCAGTGCTAATTTTTTCTTTTCCCAAGTGCCGAAATCATTGTTCATACCAGTGGTTATGTCATTACTTAAGCAAACTTTGTATTAATGATGTAATAAAGAGTTGTTTGTGATAAATTAAGCTATAATTTATTTCATACCGCCTTAATCAAGAAAAATATCGAAAATTACTCTCAGTAGACACGTGTGAACTTCCTTTTTTTGTTGTTGTTATTTGTCATGCCTAAGCTACATATTTGTAGAAACTACAGATGTAGTCTTCCAATCTGGACCTGGTTCTTGGCCTTCATGCAACAAACACCAATTTCATTTTTTAGTTTCTCATACTTTGCTTTTCCAAGAGGCTTGGTCAGAATGTCTGCCAGCTGACTCTGTGCTACAATGAACTAGAGTCACTTCCTTGCTCTGTTCGACTTCCCTGACAAAATCGTACTTGATCTTGAAGTGTTTTGTCTTCCCATGAAAGATAGAGTTCTTCACAATTGTAACGGCGGATTGATTGTCACACAAAATCTATATTGCTTCATCTTGCACAAGATTCAAGTCACTTAGAATTTTTCTCAACCAAATAGCTTAGGTGATCGTTACTGCTGCTACAGCCATATACTCAGCCTCAATCGTGGATTAAGCAACAATTTGCTACTTCTTGTGACTCCAGGAGAACATGCTAGAACCAAGTGAGAAGAGATATCCAGAAGTACTTCACATATCATCCATTGATCCTACCCAACTACTGTCAGTATAGCCAACAAGCTTTAATATATCAGCCTTCATGAACCACACGCCAAGGTTGGCGGTTCCTTTAATATATCTCAACACCCTTTTAGCAACCCTAAAATATGAGATATTGTAGCAGTGCATGTACCTTGATAACAGTCCTACTGCATACATAATATTTGGTTGTATTGGTGTTAGATACAACAAGAAACCAATAAGACTTCTGAATTCTTCTTGTCAACCTTCTCAAAATCTCCATTGCTGCTAAGATTTTCTCCAAGTGCTCCAGACGTGCTTTCTGATTTTCTCCTTTCCAATATTTTTAAGGCAAAGCTTTGCTAATTGATAACTATTCCTTCCTAAAATTGTTGTACTTCATGCCAAGGAAGTATCTCATTTCTTCAAGGTCTAACATCTCAAACATCTTTTCTATTCGCAGCTTGAATTCTTTCACCAAATCATCACAGCTCCCAATTATAAGCAAGTCCTCAACATACAAAGATACTATTAAAGTTGTGACCTTTTCAACTTTCTTCACATAAAGAGTTGGCTCCCCGAGGCATTTCACAAATCCCAAATTTTGCAAGTAATCATCAATTCTTGTATGCTAGGCTCTTGAATCTTCATTTCTTTTGAAACCCTAAAGATTAGCTATTCAATATGGATCTTCAATATGGATTTTGCAAGTAATCATCAATATGGATCTTCCATTAGCATCCCATCTTTATGTTTTCTCTTCATCAAACATATCCCTGCTTACTACAATTTTCTTGGAAGAAGGGTCATAGATCCTGTACCCCTTTTTATTGTTACTATATCCAAGGAATATCCTAGGCCGCAATCTCCTTTCGAGTTTGCTTCTTTTCACCTGTGGAACATGAACAAAACAGATACAACTAATGAAATTAGAGATGAATAATCTAATATATTAAGGAAAAACTCACTGAGAAACTATATATTTATAAAAAAAAATAAGTACAAATATATATACATGAAGTAGTGAATCATGTAAGGAAAAAATATCTCTAATTACAATCTCTAAAAATCAGATATAATCCTTAAAGATTAACTATTCAAATGTTGTCAAATAAATCAAAGATTCTCAACACCCCCCTCAAGTTGCAGCAGAAGTGTCTCGCATATCCAACTTGCAAAGAAGATTATGACAAGTCTTATAGCTAAGCCCTTTAGTAAAAACATCAGCCAACTATTTTTTGGATGCTAGAAATAAGATAGATTTAAGACATCACTGGCTAATTTTTCCTTGATAAGAGGGTGATCCATTTCGATGCGCTTGGTCCTATCATGCTACACTGGATTTTGAGCTATGTTGATGGTCGCTTTGTTGTCACAGTAAAGAGTTGATCTATTTTCGGTCAACAAACTTTAGCTCTTCCAATATCTTTTGCAGCCGTAAAATCTCACAAACACCTTGAGCCATGACCTTATATTCGGCCTCTGCACTTGATTGAGTAACAACACTTTGCTTCTTACTCCTCTAAGTGACTAAGTTTCCTCCCACAAGAGTATAATAACCTGTTGTAGATCTTCTATAACACTCCAAACCTGACCTAGATGTTATGATTGGATTATGAAGGTTACATTACTCGTGAAAACAAAATTTCCTCATTTTGACAGAACTCTTTACCTCGAAAGAAAACATGTTTAATTAACCTATTGATGACGTTCCATTTTCGAAAATCTGTGAGTACGTTGAAGAAAACCACTTTTGTTAATTTTACCAAAACCTATTTATTTTACTTAATTTGTTTGTAAGATAAAACACTTAAGTGAATTACGTTTAACTTGCAACGAAAAACATTATTGTAAATTGATTTTATAACCGTGGTTCATTTTTAGTTGTCTTGAGTTAAGCGTCAATAAAAGTTAAAAACTTTTGTAAAAACAAATACCAAAATAATTTTTTAACATTCCAAACAAAATTTAAAATGTCTAAAAATCCAAAACAGTCCATTTAAACAAAAGGGAGTCCAATGTATACTTAATCTGAAAGAGTGAAATCTGGGCTCCAGAGTCACCGCCCAACTTAAGTCTGAGAATCACCTGAAACAAAACAAACAAACTCGTGAGCTTAACGCCCAGTGTGTGATTTGGCTCACGTATCGTGATAATTATATACATATATCAGAGTGTAACAAAGCATAACATATTTCATTACGGAGCATATCTTATATCATGTTTTATCATATCATATTTCATATCATGTCATAGCTCATTTAATATCTTATCTTATCATAACTCATATCATATCATATACTAACCCCATTCGTTATAAACCATCTTCGTCTAACCAATCACACCAAATAGGACTATAAGAGTTCATCCATCCAATCACACCAATATGTTGCGGTATGCCACAGATAAATATGCAGCTGAGCTTCCAAATAGAAGTTTTGCGGTCTAGCTGCCATAGTTGTAGTAAAAATCGCCATATAGCATTTCCTCCATCATGTCACATTCTACCCCAAAACATAAACATAAAAATAAACATAAACATGGTTATAATATCATACATACATATATCATAAGTCCTACAACACGCATACACATATCTTTTCTCATAGAGAACACAACATAACATATAGTTTATATACAATCAAACTTAGTTAACATATTTCCTAGGCTGACCTTTGCGTATATACGCACTAAAACTTACGCTTTTCTGGGCTTACATGATACCGACGGACCCAATTTTCGAGTCCCTTATTTGGTCCTTAATTGGGCCTTAAAATTGGCCCCAAAGGCCCATACGACCCAAAAAGCTATCCCGTGTGGTCCACACAGCCGTGTCCTCCACACGACCTACCACATTGTTGTGTGGTACTGGTTAGTTTAAAAATAGCCCTTTTTTGTAATTTTCTCAATTTTTGAACAATAATTCAGGTTAATTTCACACACTTAGTACTAATTTTGATTCACTACTCAAACTAGTACTTTAAATCCTACAAACGACACCAAAACACAACAATTACAACTTCGATTTAGTTACATTAAATCCAATTAAATCCACTATTTTCTTAAGGGAAAACAGTCCCAAATTCCATATATGTATACTTACCATGAGAATAATAGGAATCTAAACTAATAAGAAGACTTAATTCGTTGGAGGTTCGTCTAACACCACATGTTCCTCTCCTAGAATGAATGATTTCACCATTAATAGAAACCCGTCAAAAAGAAAATCCCAAATCAAAACCCCAAAGTACTTTATAACAACTTAGTAAAGAACACTTACACAAAATCAATCAACAGACTAACGACACGACGAAGCGTAGAGCAAGAGAGATGATACAACACAAGAATAAAATTTCAAGAACAATAAGCAAGGAAAGAAATGAAAAACGGGAACAAGAGGAGAAATGAAACAAAAATAATGTGAAAAGGAGCTTGGGGCAAATGGAAAACGGGAGCAAATTTTTTTGGAATATTTTGGATGAAATTTAAAAAATAAAATCTAAAATCAAATAACACTTACCCACTCCCCAACAACGACCCACCAAATCAAATACACATCCCTAAAGACACTCCCATAGAATACCAATTATATCCAAACTCCTCCACCAACGCAACATAACCAAGAATTAACAAAAATAATTTTTTTTTCTTGCGTAAGGGCTCGAACACAGGACCAAAGAGTTTACAGAAGTTGTACTAAACCAAATTAATTCCCTTATCAACAAATTAACGAAATTAAAAGATAAACCCAAAGACTCAAATTGGGCATAATTCAAAATTAAATACTAAAATCTCAAAACATGAGAATCGAACTTAGGACCTAAAGCAGACTTGCAAGGCACTTAACCAACACACCAAATCAAATTAGTTGACAAACTTTAATAATCTAAACACAAGAAGATTGGGGCATTACACCTACTGTCATCAAGAGAGCCAACCTAATTTGCATCTATAAATACTTCTATCTTGAGATGATTATTTTTGGAGAAGAGTATGCCTTTGTCTAGTGCAAACTTCAAATAGCACAAAATTCACAATATTGCCTGCATATGGGCTTCGCGAGGATCATGCATAAATTGGCTTACCAAACTAACTACGTAGGCTATATCAGGTCGAGTATGAGTGAATTAAATTAATCATCTAACGAGTCTTTGATATCTCACTTTATCCACCATTTCACCAATCCATGCTTGTAATTTGTGATTACTCTTAATAGGTGATTCTACTGGTTTGCAATCCAACATGTCAGTCAGTCAGAAGATCTAAAACATATTTTCTTTGGGAAATAAAGATTCCCTCTTTCCATCTAGCCACTTCTATTTCGAGGAAATATTGTAACTTTTCTAAGTCTGTGATTTCTAATTCCTAAGCCAATGGTTTCTTAAGTCGGACCATTTCTTCTCTATAGTCTCCTTTCATAATTATGTCATCAACATAAACTATCAGAAAAATAATCTTACCCTTGTGATGTTTTATAAAGAAGGTATGATCATCATTACTTTTTCAATAGTCAAACGACACAATGACCTTACTAAATCTGTTAAACTAGGCTCTAGGAGATGTTTTTTTTACAAACAAGCTCTAAGAGATTGCTTAGTCCAAATAGGGTCTTTTTCAGTCTACACACCTTCTTTTGAGTATCTTTATCCTCAAATCCTGGAGGAACTTTCATATACACTTCTTCTTCTTGGTCTCCATGTAAGAAGATATTCTTTACGTCAAACTGTTGTAAGTCTCAATCAAGATTTTCTACACATGATAAAAGGATTCTACTTGTGTTCAATTTAGCAACCAGATCAATTGTTTCTTGATAATCTATTCCATAGTTCTGAGTGAATCCTTACGTTACTAGTCTGGCTTTAAGTCTTTCAATTGAATCATCAACCTTATACTTGATACTAAACACCCATTTTCAGCTAAACACCCATTTTTTTCCCCTCAGGAGGATTAACTAATTCCCACGTTTCATTTTTTTTATAAAGCCTGCATTTCTTTTATCATATCCTTTTTCCATCTTGGATCAATGATAGCTTCTCTCCAATCTTGTGGAACAGGAATAGAGAACAAGGACAAAAAAAAGTTCTATAGGATGGAGATAAGAAATCATAAGAGACAAAATCAGATATAGGATGTAAAGAGCAAGTTCTAACACTTTTTCGTTGGGCTATTGGTAATTCTAAATCAATAGCACATTCAAGTAAAGAAGACTCACCTGATAGTGAATAGTCAAGGCACAAAGTAGATTGTATGATGGCATTTTCTCTGTTGTCTTTTCTAGTGTATGTCCTTAAATCAAGCCTATCCAACAACCATCCACTAGTCTTCTCTTTAACCAAAGCCTCTGCTGGAACTAAATTATTCCAGTGGTGGGGCGATGAGAGAAAAAATAAAGGCTAGGGTGGAAAGTGCCAAATTTGTATTTTTAGAGTTTTCGAAACAAAACTTTGAAAGTCAAAAAAGAAAAGCCCAAAACACGGGTAAAAAATCTGATGCCATAATGAAATTAGAGATGAATGCTCTAATATATTGAGGAAAAATTCACTCAAAAACTATATATTTCTCATAAATATGTACATCTATATACATGAAGTATTGAATCATGTAAGGATAAAAATATATCTAATTAGAATCTCTAAAAATTAGCTATAATCCTTAAAGATTAGCTATTCAATGCTGTCAACTAAATCAAAGATTCTCAACAACAACCAAATACTTTTAATTAAGAGATTGAAGGTTTGTACCCGAACCAAGCTTCAAATGGAGTCTTTTCTTTCACAGTATTGGTTAACAATATGTTCAGCAGATAGACTAAACTATTTATTGCCTCAACCCAAAATTCATTTGACAGCTTCTTTCAAACAACAAACACCTTGTCATCTCCATCACAATCTTTTTTTTCTCTAACACACTCCATTTTACTGCAAAGTGTAAATATTGGTGAGTTGATGATGGATCCCAACTTTTTCACAATAGCTTTCAAACTTGTTTGAAGTGTACTCGATTCCATTATCAGACCTGATTATCTTTAGTTTGTTGTTTGTCTGGTTTTCAACATGTACTTTAAACTTCCAGAATTTTTAGCTATGTCAACTTTTTGTTTCAAAAAATAGACCCAGCAATACCTCATATAGTCATTAATAAACAGAATGAAGTATCTACTGTCATTTAAAAAAGGTTTCTTCATGGGTTCGCAAACATCAGAATGGACCAAATGTAGTTTTTCATTGTCATGCCAAGCTTTATTCGCTAGAATGGAAGCCTCGCCATCTTCGCAAGTTGATAGACTTCGTAGACGCCACTTTGCTCTTCAATTTTGGTCATCTTCTCAACTAAATTTGTCTTGCACAATTGATTAAGAGATTTATAGTTTACATATCCCAATCTTTTGTGCTAAAGATTTGTTTCATCAACTGAACTGGTATAGGCATTCAAGGTTATCAAGTTCCAATCCAAAACAAAGCTTTTGTCTTTCATTGAAACTATCACAACTTCCTATCTCAATGAATTAAATATGGTGCAACCACTATCTTTAATAATAACAAATTATTTCTTCTAAAGAAATTGACCAATGCTAAGGAGATTATGATCTATTTTAGGTAGTAAAATAACATCTGAAATTACTTAAGTACCTGATGCCATATTGATCAATATATCACCTTTGCCCTTAGCTTGATTGAGTTTACCATTTCCAAACCTCACTTTCGAAATGCAGTTTCTATCAATCTCTTTGAATATGCTTTTGTCCAAAGTCTTGTGATTAGTACATCCACCATATATCAACCAACCCTTTGCGACTACTTCTTGATACAAAACATGAAGCTACAAACACTTGCTCCTCTTGAGCATGATTCCCAGCAGCAGTTTGAGCTTGAGTAGTATGCTGCTGCGGCTACTGCTGTTGTGCCCGCACTTTGTTCTTGCATACTTTCTCCATTAGGCCAAGCTTTTTGCAATGCCATTTTTGGACGACCTTTGATGAAAAATATTTAATTGACTATGGTGACATTTTGTATGAAGGTTGCACCCATGGGTATGGGACATGTACAGGCCAACCAATAAATGACAAGGTAATGCCAAATCATTTTTGTCCAATTACCATAACCCACACTGAAGTTGGAATGGCAAGGCCGAAAAAAAAGTATCTGATGTAACGACTAAGAAAGAAGTTGAACAAATACATTTGAAAAGTAAGAATGTGCTGCAAGCAAGAACCTAATGAACCTAAAAATCCTTAATGTCAAATGAGAAATCAACCAATTAAATGAAAAATCGAAGGGATGAACCAAAAACTTACATTTGTACTGTAACAATCCAAAACGAATAACTCAAACTTTTTCCTCTTTCTCGAGGCTAGAGAAGGTTTCTTGATAAGAATGTTAAGAGAATATCGAGGTGTTTGCATGGTCAACAACAAAGATGACTAGAGTAAACCTAACAATTATCCAACACTCACTCAATGTTAACCCCAATGCCATGGTTGTTCAATAGAAAAAGTAAAGGTTTGTGACTGAAGGGTTCAAGCGGTCAAAAAGGAAGTCCAAAAGCTATTGGCCACTAGTTTCATTAAGGATGTCACGTACTAAAAATAGTTGTCTTATATAGTCACAATGAAGAAACCTAATGGGAAATAGAGCATGTGCATTGATTTCACATAAGGCTTGTTCCAAAGACAATTTACCACTTCCCTTTATAGTTAGACTTGTGGGTGCGTCAACAGACACAAGGCTTTATAGATGCCTTCTCTAAGTACAATAAAATCCTACTAGCTCTAAAAACCAAGAAAAGGCTACTCTCATCACTAAAGAAAGGTTGTGATATTGTAAGGTGATGCTTTTTTGTCTTAAAAGCGTTAGACCAACTTATCATCAATTGGTGAATCATATTTTTGAAAAGAAATTAGGGAAATTTGTGGAAGTATACATAGATTACATGCTTGTAAAAAGTTTTCCCATGGAATGTTATGGCTTGATAATGGTGATAAAATAATAATATTCAATAAAATTGAATATTCAACTAATTATTATAAGACTACTAATATTAAAATAAACAATTAATAATAAATCTACTCTTAAATACTCCATAATTGGAGACTAACTATTATGAATTAATGAAATTGAATCACATAAAATAAAAATAAGACTTAAGAGACAACTATTGGAACATCGGTACGTCCTGTGGTGTAGTGAAAAAGTAATTTTGGTGGTCCCAATCCATGAATCCATGTACAAGGAATGAATCTGGGTTGAAAAAGATTAAAAATGTACCTAAAATTGATCTAAAAAGGAGCAACATTGGTACGGGTTTGAAGCCTCTGTCAAAATGGCAAACCTCAGCTGCAACAAATCGCCTAGGTGTCTACGTGATCCACTTTGAAGAAGAACAATCATGGTTATCCACGTGAAATTAGTATTTTAGGTAACATAAAGTTGGGATAAGACCTTCCTTTTTATTCAAAACCACATATTGAATAAAATATCTCAAAAGGATTTAAGGAATCTTTTAGAAAACACAATATCCTTACCATAAGGTTATCAATTTCCATATTTCTTTAAAAAGATCTTTAATCGAAAATTAAATCATTATTTAATAATTTCGGTAAAGATAAACCTAGTTAAAACTTGTATGAAATTCAATTAATATATTATTTTAATTGTATCTTCTAGGCGTGTGTCCCTATAAGACCCTGCAACGTTGGCAGTAATATTAAAACAAACCCAATGTTACAAGAAGTGAGTGACATCTAGCAATGAACACTACTACCCAAGTTGCAAGAAATCGTAGTTTGACATAACCTTCTGTGATAATATAATGTAGTATATCCCTTTATCCTTGACATCAAGATTGAACACAAGTCATGAAACAATCACACTTGTATAATCCAATATGTGGAAAAGGGAAAATCATCACCTAAAGTGACCTCTATATAAATAAATTTATTAACCAATTGATGAAAGTTATTGGGTTTATTGTACAAAGGAGGTGACACATCCAATTGTCTCGTAAAATAATAAAACCCCAACTAATCATGCTTATTGGTGAGATAAGTCTATACAACTTTTGGAACTACTAATATAAGAAGGCTCTTTCCTCTCATTACAATACCAAACAATGCCAAAAAAAAAAACTAGGATGCACTTATTAACTACCCAAGAGCAACCCTAAAACTTTCTAAAGCATGGGCAAACCAAGAGTCAAGTGGTGGATGAAATCCTCTCTAAAAGACATAAAGGGACAAGAAAAATCCTCTTTAATTTCATTATAAAATTGCTAAGTTGGACACCCCACAAATAGAAAATTTATATCTATAATAAGGGACTTGAATCCCTCCTTAAATTCAAAGCACAAACCATTTCCTTCTCTAACATAAAACACTGAAACTCATTACTCTATATAGGACATGTCTACCTCCTTAACAGTGGCCTTCTACCATAACTGCCTAAAAAATATATCAAAGATTACAAAATATGGTTGACAAACCCAAAATCTTAGCGAAATGATAGCTACACATACTACAAATGAGAGTAAACTGTAAAGGATTAAGAGAAAATAGCACTTACTAAAAAATGTCGCGGTTTTGATGAAAGGATAACATCACTGGGAAAGCATGTAACATAAATGACAAGCAATAATGGTAGAGAAAAAAAAGTAAAAGATCCCTTTGAAGGAAATGAACCATTATTTATAAATAGAGGGACAAAGCCTTTTCAAATATGGTTCAAAAAGAATAAAATCATCAACAAATGACACAATAACTAAGCCTATTATTAAGGCAATGATACGAACTCAATAAGATTGTAATGCTTTAAAAGCAAATGATATGCTAGGATAACAAAATGTGACAAGAACAACTCATACAAAAAAAATATAAAGATAAATGCTTGAGTATCAAGAAAATATTTCGCTATTAATCGATTTGCCACAATTGACCTGGACAATTGACCTGCCACAATTCGTTGTGGTAAATTAGGTACCTTTCGGCACTTAATGAGATTGTTTTCTAGCCATTTTATTTCATTTTAATACATTTTCTGTTTTAGTAGCGTAGATTTAATTATTAGTAAAATCAGCATTTTTACGTATTTTTTAGTGTTTTGACGACCCGTTAGGCCAACTCGGGCCTCAGGAAGGACTAACGAGCTACTTGAGTGTGTAGGGTGCCATTTCAGGCCAAAGAATACAAAGGACGACTTCAGTGTTACAACTGATTTATTGATTAAGTAATTCTTTATCTAAAATTGAGTGTTTATTCAAGAGTACTTAGTATACTAGGAAGTGATGACTATAGTAGAATATCTAAATAGGTGATCGAGAGGGTATCCTGTTGAGTATAACTTGTGTCAAGTGGTGAGACCGAGAGGGTATTCGTATGCCTAGGTAAGACCGAAAGAGTATCTTAGGTGGTAATCCTTAGTGAAGATGAGACCGAGAGGGTATTCTTAGCTAAGGATGGTAAATCACTCGGTTAAGGGTAATTGGTTGCTTAGTTGATAATTAGGTATTTAATCGATCATAGGTTGAGAGCTTGCATCGTTGACACTAGGAATAGGAAATTCCATTAGGTTATTTTAGGTTAATTAATTTAATTAATATTTTAATTTTGAATCAACACTACTAATTCGTGACTCAATTAGATTAGTAATTATTTTAAATAATTAATTTAATAATAAATTTCTCCAATTTGCAATCCATTGGGTACGATCCTCGGAATACTTTTCAAGTGTTTCGTTGTAAACAAAACTATATTACAATTTAACCTATATACTTGCAGACACCACTGCTTTATTATATGTCTTTTTGCAATAGTATTTTCAGTCCAAACGTTTGAATGTTTGGCGGCATTCAATAATTCCGCATCCTATGTAGACCACATCATAAGAAACACTTTGCTAATTTCTTCTCATTCCCATTGCCCTTTTTGGCACGATTGAACCAAGCCTCATAGGTGCTTTTTCTGGCTTATGATCCCCTTTGATGGTCGAAAAATTAGATCTTTTCGGATAGTTCCTTACCATATGCGGACCGCCGCAAAGGAAGCATTTAATCTCGCTCCCCTTCTCTTTCGGGTTGTTGTTGGTTTTCCACTTTCAGTTTCATGGTTTCCTATTGCCATTTCCTTCATTGCCATACTTGTCATGTCCTTCTTCATCTTCCCCACCATTGCCCTTCCCATTGGGCTTGGAAGACTCAAACTTTTCTTTCGTTAGAACAAGTTCAATTAAGGACTCCGCAACCTTCATGGCTTTGGCAAGTTCCTGGACTCCTCAACGATGCAACTCTTGCTTCACCCATGGTTTGAACCCATCTATGAAGGATAAAAATGCCTTATTCTCACTCAAATTAGAAATCTTGAGCATGAGTTCACTGAATTCCCACACATACCCCCTAACTATGCCTCGTTGCATAAGCGAACACAAATTTTCTCGAGCCTCATCCTCAGCATACTCTAGGTTAAATTGTGTTTTGAATTCCTGTTGGAACTCCTCCCAAATCCTAATTACATTTTCACCATGTCTCTCATTCGTGGACCTACGATGCCACCATAACAAAACAACATTAGTGAAATACATAGCAATAATGCTTGTCTTAGTAGCATCATCCATGATGCCTTTGGCACATAAGTATTGCTCCATACACCATAAGAAGTTTCCACATCACTTGCAGACCTTGACCCATAAACTCTTTCGACTTTGGGACATCTATCTCACGGTTGAGTGTTGCACCCAACACTCATTTACCCACAATGGCTTGACATGCAACAAGCTCTCCCTCGTGCTCTTCAATTATCGTGTTCAAAGTCCTCTCCATGGCCATTGTTTCCTCTTTCAAAGGCATCACCATGGCCTTGAGAGCATTGTCCCTCACTGTTAGTTTACCCACAGTGGAATTGAGCCCTTCCACATGTCTCCATTAGTTTAATCTTATCAACAACTTCTTCCGTCATCATGATCGATGCCTTTGCAACCTTAGCTTAGATACCAACTGTTACGGGGCTAGACCTTTTGTCTCACAATCCGTATGGCCTTAGGTGATTTCTGTTGGAAAAAATTCGGTTCAAAAATGATTTTCTTACACAGCGAAAAATAAAAAATTTGAAAACTCACCCGATTTGTGATATTTATAGCAATAAACCGTACACTGAAATCATACCTATGTTTTTGGATAGACGGATCCTTGTTGCTCTCGGCTTTCAACCAAACAATCTTCTCCGCTATTCTTGTACCACAAATTGTTTCGAGGTTAGGCTCAAACAAAATGAATTAAACACATAAACTAGAAATAGTTTTCTTTCTTTTGGGGTGAAAACGAAAATTCTCTCTTCAAAATAGAAACCACCAGAATCGTTATTCCAAAAAATATATATGTAACTCTTAGAGAATAAAAGTCTCTATTTTCAAGTAGAATAATGATATCTAACAGTTGTGTTTATAGCCCTATCGGTGCCATCTATTTATAAAGAGAGCAGGTAGAACCCTTGTTTAATTAGAAAAATTTATTTTAACTAGAAAAATGAAATCTTGGTTCTACTAGGATGTAGGGGGCGACAACCCTAATTAATTATACTAGGGTTTGTCGTCCCTCCTTAATACATAAGGGGCTTTTGGGCTTATTTTATATCGGGTCCAATTATAAGTACTTTTCGATCTTATAACTCAATAGTCTATAATTTGATCTAACCCAATATTTGTTTTTCTATTTCCCAAAACTAAACTTCAATATATTTCAAATTAAATGATTTTTCAACTCAATTCTAATTTCATTAAAATCATGATAACTTACCGTAAAAGAATATATGAGAAAATATAATTTATATTTTCGCATTCAATGGTTCACTATGACTAAATGATTTATTTCCATTTTCGAACTTATTTTATTCGAAAAACATAAATTCATTTTCAAGTCATTTTCATTTTTATTTTCATTTTCATTTTTAGTTTCAGTTTCCTTTTAGAGAAAACCACATTCATTTCCAAATGATTCCATTTCTCCATTTTCATTTTGGGAAAAACCATAATCATTTCCAAATGTTTTCTATTTCTCCATTTCACTATATCTATTCATTTTTGTTCATTTGATTCACTATGCGATTAATTTCTGGTTTCAACGAGTTAGCGGAGGGACCGATTGGACATATGCAATTGAGGCTCAAATGATTTATAATTAAGTTCCAACTTTTTGCCTATTAATTATAAACTCATTTGGTCACGATGTTATTCCACTATAGTAGCGTGAATGAGTTCTCCCCAACGATATACCATTATGAAAACAACTTGATTAGTGCTCATCCAATAACCTTGTCATAAGTGTGTTACTCTCATAGGATATCCTTAATCTCTTTGGGATAATATTCATTCTCCCAATATGATCCTATTTTATATTATGGTAACCATTACATATTCTTTCATGAAAAGTGAATTACTATCAAATAACAATCAAGTTATCAATCACAAAGATGAATGACTCGTGGCCACATTTACTTTTTATCAACCATATAATGCCAATGAGAGGATATCATTTACTCATGTCTCAGGCTATGAATTCTATTGTTGTGAATGATGCTACATGCTATGTAACAACCCATTTTTTAATGGTGTAAAAAATAGTGGTTTCGTGTAACACCCCAAAATTGGACCTAAAAGTTTCAAGGATAATTTATGAATTTTAAATTTAGAGTGCTAGAGAATTTCGTAAGCATGGTAACTGGAAATGTTTCCAACTATAACTTTTTGAAAATCAAGTCAATTTTTGAAAATAAGGTTGGAAAGCCTTTCAATTTAAAGTAAGGACTATTTTGTAAAAGTATTCAAATTAGGATTAATTATAAAGCAATTATACCAAAGTTTTAAAATACCTTATTTTCCCCTCCATCTATATTAAAGTCACATTAACTTCTTCTTTTTCTTTGTTTTGTGTTGCCGTCCCCTGCTCTTCAAAACCTTCTCTCATTCAATTTTGATTCCAAAAATTTATTCCTTTTATTTTTATCATCACCCTATCATAAAACTCCATAGAACTTCAAGAAAAACATCAAAAACACCATAGATTTTGTCATCTCCCAAGCTTGTGGGTTTTTCGAGTTTTCAACCATAAGCTCATTTTTCTTCCATTAAAGGTAACAAATCATTTTTCTATTTTTTTAATGTTATCTAGTCTTTTAAATAGAGTTTTTAGCTATTAAATTTCATGTTTCAAATAAAAGCAAAAAAATTGGATCATTAATGGTGGATTTTTGGATTTTGAATAAAAATATGGTTTCAAAGTATTTTTTAATTGATTTTGACATGATTAGAAGGTTTTTTAACTTACTTTAAAGTTTCGTGGAAGATTTCCAATGTTTTAATGAATTTTCGTGAAAATTGCCATAAACATGTTGAAAATTATGATATCAGGAATTATGTAGTTTTAATTAGTTTAAAGGTTGAGAATCAGTCGTAGGTCAATAATTAAATGAACAGAATCAATTTTAGGCAAAAAGATTAAGTATAGATTGAGATAATTGAAATTCAAGTTTCTATGTCGAAGGTTTCGATTACATGAGAATTTAGCTTAGGCTTGTGTTTTGATTGTTTGAAGTGAACCTTTGGCTAATTTTTCATTGCGTTGTGTGATTTACCTTGTTGAAGTTTTGAAATTGTTAGGACCTTCAACGAGTAAAGATAAAGGTAAGGAAAAAGCTAGTTTAAGCTTTTGGCAATTAGACGAAAGCATGATTGGTGAGTGTTTGGAATTGCTACTTGTAGACACAATTCATAGTGTTAATTAGGAGCTTAAGAATAGCCTAAACCCCTATCCTAGGTTCTGAGTGTAATTTTTGTGTTTCCCTTATTTTTTTGGCAAATTATGTGATTATGTGAATAATTGTGGATTGATTATTATGATGAGATATTGTGATATAAGACATATGTGATGACTATTGTGAATTTTGTTATGTTATAGGCATGATATACATACCAAATAATAGTGATAATGATATGCTAATAATGCAAATATGCAAATATGCAGTGGAAGTAAGCGATATTTTGGTAAGAACATATGTGTTGAATTGTTGAATGTGATATTATTATGATAGGTAATATATGAGTGTAACAGCCTATTTTCAGTGGTGTCAGAAACTGTGGTTTTGAGACCATAATTCTAATGAGATAATACATATTTTATTATTTATTTAAAGTCTATGGGATTATATTAGGGTCGTATTAAAGTTTCGTTAGGAAATTTTGAAGTTTACATGGTTAATTAGGTAAAAAGGACTAAATCGTAAAGGTTGCAAAAGTGGGTTTCTAATAGTTAAAAGGATTAAATGGTTATGGAAAGGAAGACTAATGGACTTAGATGGTAATTATACCAATTGATTTTATAGTGGATGGGTTTGATGAGTAAATGCATGAAATTTGGTTAGTTTTTAAAGGACAAATTAGTAATTTAGAAAATAACATAAACTAATAAAATAAAACAAAAGTAGCCATCTTCAACCTTTATTTTTTCTTGTTTCAACCGAAAACCATAGCAAAGGAGGAGCTAGGTTCGGCCAAGTTATTTTGCTAGTGCATGGTACGTAAAATTGTCCTATTTTTAGTTATTTTTATGCTTTTGAGTTCGTATTAGCTTAATCTAGCTAGCCCGAGGGTTAATTTGAAAAACTGTTAAAGGTTGAGGGACTTGACATGAATGAATTGGATGTGCTTGTGATGTTAAGTGTTAAATAATCAAGTTTTATTGTTAAATGAACTTGTTTTGTTAAGTGATTTTTTATGAATTTTTGGATTAGGGATTAAATTGTTGATAGTGTAAATTCATGGGTTTGATTGTGAAATTTTGGTAATTATGGGTTGTTCCAAGGTCCTTTGTAGAATTGATTAAAATAGGTTTAGGTTAATATGGTTAAAATTCAAGTTACGAGCTTAAGGACTAAATTGTGAAAAGTTAAAATATTAGGGGCAATTTCATAATTTTACATAAATATGTATTATTGATTGAATTGAATACTTGAAGTACTTAATTGAATGAAATTATCTATTTAGATCAAGATAAACAACAACCGGATTTAAATCGAGGAAAGGCGAAAGTTTTGGATTAGTTTCCAACTCTATTTCTACGACTATAGTTATCGAGGTAAGTTCGTATAAATTATAATTGTATTAATGATAGCTAAATTGATTATCTGCTATATTATGTTAATATAAAAAGACTTGAACATATATATCAATGTTTTGAGTAATTGAAGGATAAATAGTCTCATACATGTCATTAGAGATTTCATGTTTCAGATGCTGGTCTTGAATGTCCTACCAATGGCTGAGATCCTGCCTTTGTTGCAGATTCTCCACATCTTGTGTGAGCAGCATCGTGTAGCTAACATTCTGACCCACATCTCATGTGAGTAGGCCCATTTCATAGCTCATGTGAGCACTATTGAAAAGGAAAAGTTACGATTATATGGAAAGGTACACTATGTGTAAGCATTCCCAAGTATCCAATGAAATTCTACATGGTTCAATGAGTAAGTAAAGGAATGGAATGGTAAGTACAGAATGGGATATTGATTCATGATCTTATGAAAATGTTAATGTAATAAATGATGAGTATATGAAAATCTACTTATGATACAGTTGAATTCATATGTATCATGTATGAACTTACTAACTTGTGAGTTTGATGGTGCTTGTATAAGATTTTACTAAGCTTATGGTCTTGGTAATGATATTATGCTTATTCTATAAATTATGCTAAAGAAATGGTAAGTTATGTTTGAGTTTATAAGAGCTTACTAAGCAGTAGTTGCTTACATAGTTACTTTCCTTTGTTTCATAGATAATTGGAAGATCGATCAGTTGGAGGCTTATCGGAGATCTATCACACTATTCAGTAGACTTTTTGGTAGTTTTTTAGTTATTTTGGCCAAGGTTATAAATGACATGTATAGGACCTTTTATAATGATAGTTCTTGAATGTGTTAATGGTCAATTTGGTATGTATTTTCTTTTGATATAAATGTTTTGTTGATGGACTTTAATGCTTTGACAAATTAGGTAATTTTGGCCACTGTTAGGTACTCAGAATATATGATCCTTGTTGGTATGCTTGTGATTATATGTAAATGGTTATATGTGATGTTATTTGGTAGTTAAAGGAACTAGGTTTCATGCTTGAAATGTGGCTATATTGCTTTGATTTTATCAATGATGTTTTGTTATAAATGTGGTGCCTTTGAATGACACATTGGTTAGATGAAATAGGATGTTTGAAATGGTATGCTTAGATGTGTTTGAATGATGCTTAAGTCAATTGAATGTGTGCACAAATGGAGCGGTTGAATAGGTATGTTTTAGCCTTGAAATGGCTTGATTTTAGGGTCAAATATTGGAACACATGGGCTGTCACAGGCCGTGTGGCCTGGCTACATGATTGTGTGTCACTTGTAAATTTTTAGTGTAGTAAGTTAGTGTGCTACACGGCCTAGCATACGGCTTGCGACATGGTCGTGTGTCACAAGTTAGAGAGTTACACGGCCTGTGACACGACCGTGTGACCCAACTCAATGAGTTACATGGTTTGAGACACGGGATGGAACATGGCCGTGTGTCCCCTGATTCAATTGATACACGGCTTGGGCTAAGTCACATGGCCTAGCCACACGGCCGTGTGACCTCTATTTTCAAGTTTTGCAACTCTTTTCCAAATATTCTGATTTGTTTCGAATTAGTCTCGAATTGCTTTTAAACTATTTTTAGGGCCTTGAAGGCTCGAGTTAAGGCTTAAATGCATATGTTTGATAAGTTTTTAATGAGATTTATTTATTTAATGTTAAATAATTTTATTGAGATGTTTTAATGTTAAATGTTGTTTTGATTGTTTGGTAATACAGCGTAACCCTAATCCAGTGACAGAGACGGGTTAGGGGTGTTACAATGAGAATACTTGTATGTGATTTATGATGTACTGATTTTAATGCACACATATGTGGTTGGATATGTGATAGCTCAATGAGTATTATTGTGGCACTTAAAGTGCAAATAAATGTGAATCTGATAAGTGTATATTGTGTAAGAGACTACGATATAGATTGGTGAATATGAACAGAGATAATGTGCATTAAATAAATAATTAAGAATGTGTAATTATGGATATTTTGGCCTTTTAATCTTTTGAAACCGTTGGATATATTTCGCATGCCTTTGGATTGTGAGTACTTACCTATATGTTTTGTGTTTTTGGGCATTGAGGCCCTGAGGCAGGTTGGAGAGATAAGGGAATGTGAGCTAAGCTCCATTCAATTGGACATGTTTGGTGTGTTGGAGAGTGTTAGCTTTATGCTTCACTTTTTGGGATATGTTCAACTCTATGAGTCAGTTGGTGTATTGGAGATCCATGTATCCAATGTGTGGTGATAGAACCTACTTTTATGTTTCATAGCCTCGAGTGTCAAATTATCATTTAAATGTGATCATATTTATTGTGATAATACAATGTGAGATGGATGCATAAACACGTGAATAATATGTTAAATGAGTTTATTTAAGTTTTATGAAAATGTTAGTATGTTCTCATAGTAAATTGCATATGTAATTGTGGTTTGGGTCATTTTCATTTAACTTGTGAATGCATGTGAATGTATAATCTAGACTTGTGAGTTATTAAAGCATGTATATTTTGTTTAGTCTTTATGAATTATTGTAAAATGAACTATTTGTGTATAAGTTGAGTGTAGTTTTGCGTGTGAGTATATGCTAGTTTTTATGATTTAATGAAGCATGAATATGTTATTGTGACCTGGTTAGAATATGGTTGTGAACTTGTTGTAGTATGCTCTTGCTTAACCTTTGATGTTGTGTATACATTATTGTTACTCCGACATTCATTGAACTTGTTTAAGCTCACCCACTCTCTCTAACCATTGCAAATATTTAGCATTTGCAGTGTAAGCAGTGCGGGGATACCAAAGAACTGATCCAAGTTAGGCTTTAGTATTTGTGTAGGTGGTATTAATATTATTTTTCTGAACTGTAGGGATAAGACAATATGGTTAGACTTTGATTGATTATTATTGTGGTCCTCATGATATTTTATGGGTTTAGTTTTCTAGCACTTTTGATGTATGTCATAATTATTTCATTGGTTTGAATATTTGTTATGTTGAAGTGCCATTAACCATATGTATGGTCAATGGACATTGAATAATGTGGTAGAATTGTTGTATGAACTTTGCCATAATGTTTTGGTTATTTTCATAGGTTATTTGTTCTTAGGATTTACAGATATTGTTCTTGCTATATCGTATGATTACTCGGACATGTTTTCAATGATTGAACTGTTATTTTGGTCATTTTGACATTGGTTTAAAGAGGTAAATGATGCATGTTTCCCAGATATTTATTGGAATGATCTAAATGCTTAAATATGTTGTATTTTTTTGGTTTGGAGCAACGGTATTGATATCCGAGTTTTAAAAATGATACCTCCATGATATTTCGATGTGCAGGTAGTCAGTATTGTAATTTGGTATCGATACCATATCATGAGTATTGATACTTTATGAAAGGTACCTATAAATTCTAAGATTTTGATTTTAAGCAAGAAATAAAATGTTGTTTTTGTATCGATTTTCCAAGCAATATCGATACTTTTGATTTAGTATCGATACCTACGTGAATAAGTTTGAATTTTTGTTTGGTGGTCTAAAAGCATGTTTAATTCTCATTTCAAGTTCGTTTGATGAATGTTGAGCATGTTTTAATGATGACTGGACTATGTGTGATTTGTAATTATTCAAAAGCTAAATTGGAAGATGTTTGCTTAATAACAAGACCATTTGTAATGCTTATGATGTGTGACAGTGGTGTGACATCCTGATATTCAGGCTCAGTGATCGGGTTGGGTATAGGGTGTTACATTTCGGGACAACAATTCCAATGTGTGAATCTGTAAATATTAATTATTTAATATTTACAAAGTCATTGTGTTATATTAAAATTTGGTCCTGAAATTTTGACGTTTGCATAGTTAACTAAGGAAAAAGAACTAAATCGTAAAAGCTACAAAAGTTAATCGCTATTGATTAATATAGGTTAAATGAACATAGAAACATATTTGAATGGATTTATATGGAAATTTATCCATAACTATTAATAGTGGACAGTTTGCCCATGCATGGATGTATTATTTAGTTGTTAACTAAGGTTAATTTAGTAATTTAATCATTGTTTTAATAAAAGAAAATGTAAACATGCTATCATATTTATCTCTTGACCGAAATTGAAGTATAGAAAGTCATAAAACTCCCTTTTTTGAATGCTTAAGGTTGACCAAGTTTATAATTCATGGACGGTAAGCTTTTTCAATTCCGTTTTTAGTAAATTTTACTTTTTTGAGATCGTTGCAGCTTAATCTATCTAGCCCATAGACTATTTTGAAATACCATCAAAGATTTGAAAACTTTCATTGATGTTCTTAATGTTTTCTTGATGTTTATGTTTGAGTTTAAAGCTTGATGTTGAAATAGGACTATTTTGTAAAATGATTTTGTATAGTTTTTAAGCTTAAGGACTAAATTGAAAATATGTTACATTTGGCATGGTTTTCTTGAAAATTTTTAGAATTAGAGGGCTGATTAGGGATGAAAATAAATTCTACACAATGGGTTTAGGGATTAATTGTGAAAATAAGTTTGTTTCGATTTTAGGGACTAAATTGAATAAAAATGTAAAAGTTAGGGAAATTATGAAAATTGTCAATAAAGAAGTCATATGCATTAAGTGGATTATTAGAAGGTATTTGTTATTGATAATTGAAATAAAAATTATTTTATAGATCAAGAACTGGTGGATAACTGTAGAAAAGAGAAAAATGATGATTAGTCCCTGACATTGCAATCTTTGCTATTTAGCCCTGGTAAGTTCATACGATATTGTTTTGTGTATTTTGAGAATATTTTATTGAATTATTTATATTGTGGATGTTGTATAAAATTCGAACGTTATAATTAATAAAAGGTGAGAAATAGATTGAAATGGAAACTGCTATACGGTTATATGTATATAGCTCGAATGATTATAGGATAGAATACAATTAGCATGCCAATAGGTTATTTTGCGTGCTGTATGGGATTGACTTGTGAGGAGATTCATGACTTGTTATTATACACTGAATATACTAAAGTCCAACATTTGTTGCGGATTACCGAGTTATATTTACAATAATCCATACATATTTCTAGATAGATGTTACCTTACGGGATAAGCAATTGGTGCCCAGGCGTGTTCTTCGTTGGTTTGACTCGGTTGAGCATTCTGGTGTGCCTTGGGTGGATAACTGCATTTTCGTATCTGTTTATATTGTAACCTCCCAAAATAGGGCCTAAACGAAATATTGGTTGCGAAACCATGAATCCAAGATAGAAAAGTTTAATGTGATTAATTTTTATGATTTACCGATTGATTGGATGCATATGTTAGAATACCGATAAGAAATTTCAGCGATTGCATGTCTGAATTGAATATTAGGGTTTAATTGCAAAACTGGGTAAACATGAGCTTTAGATGATAAAGGATTTAATTGAAGTACATAATTGAAGTAGAGGTCCTTAAACGGTAATTACACCATTAGATTTTCATGGATAAAAATGGGCATGCATAGATAAAAATAACTAAAGTTTTAATGAAGGGCATTTTAGTCATTTGGTAATAAAAAGAATTAAAAGGGAAAAAGATGGCAAAATGTGCTCATCTTCTTCCATAGGGCCGAAACTTTAAGGGACACCATAGCTAGGGTTTCTTCACTTTCTCAAGCTCATAGTAAGTGCATCCAAGCCTTGTTTTTAATGTTTTTTTTTTACATTTTTGGAGTCCTTGTAGCTCGATTTATCTTATTCTACCATTAATTCATGTTAGGGTTCATATTTAGAAAAATACCCATAGGTGAAATGTGTTTATTTTGATGTTTTATGGTAGAATATGAATCTTGAAATTATGTTAAACAACTTTTGCTAGGCGATTTTAAGTGAAAACGAGTAAAATGACATAATCGGTAAAAATACCTAATGTTCATAAGTAAATGTTAGAGTGGGAATTTGATGTTGCCATAGAAGGGAAAGATGATCAGCATGTCATAAAACATAAGAATAAGGGATGAAGTTTAATTTCCGAGCTTTGGGGAAAAAGTGTAAATATCCAAAAGTTTAGGGAAAAAATCATAATTTTGCCAAAGTTCGAGCCAAGGACTGTTTTGATGAATGTTAGTATTAGATAAGCTAAACTTGCTATTATAGATCAAGAAGACCGAAATCCGGAGTTAGACCAAGGAAAGAAAAAGGTTGAGGACTAAGTTGCTAGATTTGATCGTATTTTGTACCGAGGTAAGTTTACGGTAAATAAATGTAATATTTCAATAATTATTATTAATGTTGTTATTTTCCAGCAATTATGTACTTATTTCATGAAATTATTTAATTTTGACTCAAGTATGAGATGACAGGGAATCAGTGTTAAAAAGTCCTATTGAAACATTAGGAATGTATCTGATACAAATGTCATGACATTAAGGGAATGAGATCCCATGTAAGACCATGTTTGGGACATGGCATTGGCATTATTGAGGTTATGATAGGTCCCATGTAAGACCATTTCTGGGACATAGCGTTGGCACCGAGATGAGAGGTCCCCCATAAGACCATGTCTGGGACATGACATGGGCATTGATATGAGAACTCCCATGTAAGACCATATCTGGGATATGGCATTGGCAGTACACGAAACATCCCATGTAAGACCATGTCTAGGACATGGCTTTGGCATGTTATTATCAGACAAGAGACCCGAGTATCCTTAGTATTCCAAGTGGTTCAAAGGGCTAGTAAGTAGACTATGTTACATGAAAGTTCAGGTAAAAGCATAATAAATAGATTCAGATGAGTTATAAAGGTTATGAATATCTCAGTTATCAGTTGAGAAAGAAATTTCAGCAAGGGAGGAGTAAGTTATAATCATGAGTTATTTGAGTAAGCAAGTAAGTAAACAAGTAAGAGAGTAAGTAAAGAAGAAAGTAATGATCATGATACTTGATGATAATTTATGAGTATAATGATTTATGATAAATGTTGTTATTTATTTGCTTGTAAACTTACTAAGCTTTACGCTTACTTCCTTTATTTTCCTTCTTTTTTTAGCATTGCCAAGTCAATTCAGGGATCGTGAGGACGTCAAAGATCGTTTCACACTATCAACAGATTATCTCGGTATTTTGTGATGCAAAACGTTTTAAGTTATGGCATGTATAGGGACTTAGTCATTTTGTGTGAGTGTCCTTATGATATGGCTAATGAATAGCATGGAAATACTCGATAATGATTAGCTATTGAAATGACTATTTAAGAACATGTTTTGATGTTATGTATGCCTAAATGATAGTTAATACAAAGAAATTATAAAAGAGTAAAAATTTGCAATGGAACAGTTTTTAGACAACAACATTGACATGATTTTGAAAAATTACCAAGGATATTAGAAATGGAATTAGAGAGTGAATGATATATAAAATTAAATCTTATCGAGTTTATTTTTACATGAAAGAAACGGTGTAGGCAAAGGAATTATATATTATGAGATATTTGAATTTTAGTGAGACAGGGTCAGAAGGGCTTTTAAAGTCCCCTATTCTGACATTAGAAAATCATTAAAAATTGTACAGATAGAATTATGAGTCATAATTTATATTTCTAGATTCCTTAGTGAGTCTATTTTCAAAATAAACAAATGAGAACATTATCTGAATTCTGTACAATGAGATCAATATTCCGCTGTTGGACGCCATCAAGCAAATACCGCGGTATGCTAAATTTCTTAAAGAGCTTTGCACCAACAAGCGAAAATTAACAGGTAATGAAAGGGTGAATGTTGGTGAGAATGTATCCACAGTGTTACAGCGGAAAATGCCGGTAAAATGCAAGGATAGGGGCATGTTTGCAATACCATGCAAAATAGGTCATCTGGGAATTAAGAAGGCTATGTGTGATCTAGGGGCTTCTATAAATGTAATGTCGTATTCTATTTATGAATCACTTAACGCAGGTTTTTTGACAAAAATAGGTGTTATAATTCAATTGGCGGACAGGTCTGTTGTGCATCCAGAAGGAGTCCTTGAGGATGTTTTGGTAAAAGTTAACGAGCTTATTTTCCCTACAGATTTTTATGTGATCAAAATGGAGGAGGATAGCACTCCTGGATCTTCAGATCTCCTGTTGGGTCGACCGTTCCTTAGTACAGCAAGTACTAAAATTGATGTTTGAAGTGGAACTCTCATGATGGAGTTTGATGGGGAGATCGTAAAGTTTAATGTCTACAACGCCATTAGCCATCCAAGCGAAATCTTGAGCGTAAATCGTATTGACATAATTGACTCTTTGGTGGAAGAGAATTTTGAGTCAATTTATGGAGATAATTCTGAACTTGATGAAATTGAATTTGTTAATGAATTATTATCTCCAAATACTAAATTGTTACCTTCTGTTATACAGGCACCAGAGTTGGAGTTAGAACCCGCAGAACAGGCAAGGAAATTAGACATCCAAGAGTTAGAAGAAATTCGCAATGATCCCTACGAGAATGCTCACATTTATAAAAACAAGACAAAGTTGTTTCATGATAAGAGAATATCTCAGAAGCATTTTTCGGTAGGACAAAAAGTTTTACTTTATAACTCCGTGTTAAAGTTATTCCCAGGTAAGCTTCGATCACGATGACAGGGACCTTTTATTGTTACTAAAGTGTTCACACATTGAGCGGTTGAAATAGAGAGTGAAGAATCTAGAAGGCGATTCGTAGTCAATGGCCAGCGGTTGAAGCCATTTTATAAGAATTTTCAAGATCACACGGTTAAGAAAATCCATTTGGAACCACCATAGAACCAATAACGGCGTCGAGCTAACGACGTTAAACAAGCGCTTGTTGGGAGGCAACCCAATTTTTATTTTTATTTTTATTTTTACTTTATTTATTACATTATTTTATTTTATTTTACTTATTTGGATATTAAAAAAATTTTCTTCTTTTGCTTAGATAAAACAGAGCGAGAATGCGAAGAAAACCGTTGAGCAACGCTTAGAGCGCATTGAGGCCCGACTTGAAACCTTTGGCCAGCAACTGACCAAGCTCATTGCCATCATTTGTGATCGACAGTAACAACATGGGAAGTTTTTCTAAACTTTTCTACCTATTTATTTCTTTTCGTCCACATTGAGGACAATGTGCTTTCAGTAGAGGGGAGGTACTCTTCGTTATTACTATCATTTTCTGCTGTGATTTTGATTATTGTTGCTGGTGTTGCTGCTTGAGACTTTATTTTGTCCATATTTATTTTTTTGGAATCTCTTGCCTCTTTTCATGCCCAAGATTTTTACCAAGAATTGCCTACTGTTTAACCTACAAGCATGATTCTTGTTTTTTGAGAAAATTACGGATTTTCCATAATTGATGTCATCTCCACTATTTTATTCTTATTAGACTAAAAACAATTGTGATTCATAAAGTTAACTTTATCTTGCTTTTCGTAAAATTGATTAAGTTTAAATACAAAGTGGACACTTAATATGTTTGCATGCTAAAATATGTTAATGACTATTAAGGTAATTACTAAAACTTATTTTTGACACTTGATTATTTTTTCTCTAAAGTCCTCATAAAAAAAGTTATTATTAAAATGTCGTTTAATGTTTCCGTGGTTATGAGTGCAGCTTAAAAATGTGACTGACTGAGTAACTGGGGTAGGGTGCTTGGGTTGTCATCCTATTTCACGTCAAAAGGTTGTGTGACGTGTTAGGTAAAACTCCGCTAACCGGAATTAATTTTTAAGAACATGTTGGGTTGAGTAACCGGGGTGGGGTGCTTGGCTGTCATCTTTCTTCGCGTCAAAAGGTTTGATGTGTTCTTATGAAAAATTATAATAAATTAGGAGTTTGCTGGGCTGAGTAGCCAGGGTGGGGTACTTGGTTGTCATCTCTCTTCGCGTCAAAAGGTTCAGTATATTCCTAAAGCATAATAAAGAAAAAAAGAAAAAAATATATAATTTGGGGACTAAAAAATGAAATAAATAGGGTGTCTTGGTAGGTTTGGTAATTTACCTAATTTTCATTAAATAATTCAAGTCCATTCTAATTTTTGTGTGTATTAATTGGAAAACTTTTTATGTTTTACTGAAAGCAAGCTTAGGGTTCTTTTTATTTTTCATATGCATTTTTGACTGATTTTTATAAAACTTTGGAGTTGTATTTCTTTTATGGCTGAATCTAACTTTCATAGTAAATAGGAACCATACTTGAGGGCAAGCATGGGCTAAGTAGGGGGATTTGATAACACTCTAGAATAACGTATTTTTATGTATTAATTATGTATTTATTCTGAGTATGATCCTGCTAATTTGAGCTATTTATGATCTTTTATCTCATAGGGACTAAATTTGAGGCAAAAGCAAAATTAAGGGCCAAAAGCGTGAATTTAGAGATAAAATGGGCCAATGTGTGGCACAAGGAAAAGTTGGTGCCAAAAGTGCAAGCATGGAGGACACAAGGGTTGAAATGCAAAAAGAAGAGTTTTATTCTATTAAACTCTATTTTAATTATATTAGGATAATTAATATTGAGATAATTATTAAGGATTGTTTTTAGGATTTTATTTTATCTTTATTTATCTTCAATTAAATGTATTTATCTTTTAGGAATTTAAGTAGGATTAGACTATCTCCCCTAGCACTATAAATAGGGGGTGAAGTGACTCAAAAGGGGATCCCATCTTTTTCTATAAACACTCTCTCCTCAAAAGTCTAGGCTTTTGTTCTTTTAATATTTCTTTTCAATAAAATCTTTATTTTTATTTTCTTTATTTTCTTTTCTACCACAACCATGAGCCACTAAACCCATCTAGCCAAAAGTTGTCAAAAATCCCCAAAAGGGTTCATGAGGCTTAGAATCGTACTTAGCCTCCTCGCTGAGTATTCATCGTTTCTCCGCACTACGGGGTTGACGCTTCCATCCATGTCCCTTAAGAAGTAAGCTTTTCAACGTATGCAAAGGCGGCCGCTTTGTATGTTTTGGGAAGGTTGCATAGTCGGTTTGTTAGCTTACTGCGTCAGAGGTTGGTGAGCCCAAGAGACAAAATGGCGTGGGATTCGCCATTGAGAAGCGTTGATCTAGCATGAGACGATCCCACAGAAGCGATTGTTGGCTAGAGTCAGGTTCCACTAAATCGTAATTCTAAATCCTTAGAGCTGGTGGTCGTAGGCGTCCTCTTCCACTATAACTGGCTTATTCGGTTTGGAAAGGATCATCTAAAAGCCGAGGATTGAACCCAAGGCGGAACGAGACAATTGGAGGCTGGAATCTCCCATAAGAATTTCCTTTCTCTCAATTCTATTTTTAATTTCTCTAATTTTCAATTCAATATTCTTAAATTTGTTTTTATTTTATTTTTCATTTTCAAATCCAAACATTTAATTCTGTTATTTTTTTATTTTATTTTTTTCAGGCACGCAAGTTTTCTTGGGCAAGATTCTGCCTAGGATTTCACGGAACAAGATATTTTGCAAGTCCAGTCCCTGAGGAGTTGACCCTATTTCCCTTTTACTATTCTTTTTCATTATTTATTAGGGATAGGATATTTTTGATGCTTTCAACGACCGCATCAGTACAACATATTGGTTGTAAGGATAAATGACCTAATGAATTGGTCTTAATATGCATGCTTTGGTATGTTTGAAAGCTTGATTATATGTGCAAATCTCTTGTAGGTGTGATTTTGAAATGGGTGAAAGGAATGACTTGAAATTAGCCTATTTATTGTCCACACGCCCTAAGAAACAGGCGTATGTCTCAGTCGTGTGTCCCCTATAGGTTTTTAAAGGTTCCCTTTCGAAAGTTACACGGCCTAGCACACCGCCATGTGACCCAAGTCAGAGAGTTACACGGGCACGGACACGGGCTAGAACACGATCGTGTATCCCTACTTTGAATGTCCACACGGCCTAAGACACAAGTTTGTGTCACAGCCGTGTGAGTCACATAGCCTGGCCACACGGTTGTGTGACCCCTGCAGTTTTGAATTTTTCCATCTTTTTCCAAGAAGTTTTAAATATTTCTGATTTAGTCTCGGATCGTTTTTAAAGTGTTTCTAAAGCCTCGAGGGCTCGAAAAAGGGACGTTATGCATGTGTTTGATTAGATTTTGCAATGATTATGAAATGTTGGAAATGAATTATTTGAGTTATGTTTTTATGGTAATGCTCCGTAACCCTATTCCGACAACGGATATGGGTTAGGGGTGTTACACCAATCGGACATATAGGCTCTAGTAATTGCAATTATGTCTAGAAGCATCGTTCTGATAATTTACAATTACTTAACCATAGAGTCAGTCTAAAAGAAGTACCATAATTGAAAAATCCTTATTGTATGCATTTTACGAAAGTAATTCATCCAACTGTTTTGTCCAATGACTTCGTCATTTGTGTATTACCCTCATATGATATCCTTGATTTCTTTGAGTTAAAGTCATTCACTCAATACAATCATATTTTATGTAATTGTCATCATTGTGTCTTCTTAATGATTAATATGATCACTGTCAACAAATGAATGTGATAAATTGCTCGTTCAAGAATAAGCAACCCGTGGCCATATTCTATATTTATCAATCCGCACAATGCTAATGAGAAGATATCATTAACTCTTTAATTGAGCTATGAATTCCACTGTTGCTAGTAAAGCATGCCATACATAAGTCATGTACCCAACATACCAGCTATGGGCTCAATCATCTTTAGAGCATAAGCCTTCACTTATATCAAAGCACATGAGTTGCATACGTATGGTCAATGACTAACTCAAGATTTAGGTAAATCACACCATAAATGTCACAATTGAATTAATTCACAAACAGATTCAGAATTAATTCATCTTAGGTCCAGTCCAATGTATCATTCTACCAATAAATACATCTATGTCTCTACTCGTGGAGTCAACTACCCCAATAGCCAAAATTAGCCATCTCCCCAATTAGAATTGTAGACGTCATAATAATCCTTCTTAGTATTTGAATCAAATGCTCACTTTGATTCTTTTACGGGATTACGAACTCATTTAGATTATCTACTAAAGTGAGTTGTCTTTCTTTCAATGTAAACGTTTTACAATGCCAGTTATCTTCAGTTTGAACTTAGATAATCAATGAGCTAATAATTTTTTGTCACAATTTCGTTATGCATGCAAAATATAAAAGATAAAAATACAAAAGACATAATAGTGAAATGTGAAATTAACTTTATTTATTTACTCATCATTCAAATAAATAGAAAACAGTTAGATATTTACTACAATATGAGCATATTTCCCAACATGGCATACCTATGCCACAAGATTTGTTGAGCGACAAAGCCAAATACGAAAGACATGGGCAGTTGTTGCCCTTTGCTGCAATCATGGGCGTTATATCAGATGCCATTTCTAGTAATTGTGAGCCACCAACTGCTAGTGTGGCCACTCATAAATAGGTGAATGAAATTGAATTTCACCTTTTGTTTCAATACTATTGTCCTTTTTGCATGCCAAAAATCTTAAAAAATGGATTGTTTTTCAGATAGGTGATGATATCGTGTATCAAAAGATTGTACACGATGCCCATATACAGTCAAATAGTATATGCTCATTCAGGTGAAAACGTAAAATTCGCTTTCAATTTTTTTTTTTGCATTACTATATTTAAATACTATAAATATTTTTTTTCTTTTAACATTTGCAAAAAAAAATTAAAATAACTATAGAATTTGTCTAAAATGTGCAGTTTCTATGGATGCCATGTTCCAGGGAAGAAATTGTGGCTCTCATACCATCATGGGTTCACAAGCAGCAAATATTGTTCATGACAAACATCCCGTTGATTAATTTCAAAATTGTTGAGTGGCACGCAATGGATCTGGTATTGAGACAGTTCGATTGCATGCAACATACCTCAAACCCTCCACAAGACTTCAAACAAGCTCACGGGATAGACAAAAATTGGATGACCGGACATGCTACATACATCATTCTATGGAACGCTTGACTTGGGAGCTGCCCCCCTTGTATGTCTCTGAGATAGGGTTCATGCCTACGTCCGAGTACGCGAGTTGGTACATGGCGAACAGGATGTCCTTCATATACCAGGGTTGTTACATGGTGGTCCCAGAACACCCACAACCATAATCTTCTCGATGGCGACGGAGCAAGACACGATCGCGCTATAACCGAGCTCCACCATCTGGAAATAAAAAATCTGGCTCAAACACATATCCCAAGCCCCGATATTCAGCATCCAGATCATCATCACATACCCCCATCCCCAAAAACAATCTCCTCCATTCGAGGAGAAATTTGGCAATAACCTCGAGCATCAACATTTGGCCCCTTCTAGAGCCTGCTCATACCACCCGGAGCTCCAACGACATACACCTACCATTGAGTATATTTTTGGCTCAGCACCTCCGGTATTGCAATACCCTGTCACCCCCGATGATGGGGCATATGATTATACCGCTTTCTTCAATACACCGGTACGAACACCAGAGGCCGGCCCAAGCAATTTCCAATTTCCACATGAAGATGCACCCCTTCGCCAATAGAGGCAGCTCGGCCGTTACACTCCGAGGCCAGGGATGTTAATGAGGTCCAGAAATTATTTACTTTGTAAATATTCTTCCAAAACGAAAACTGAATTTTTAACATAATTACTTGTTTGCTTAAATGAGTACAAAATATCAAGTATAAAAAAATACAATTTGACCAACAAATAATATGGACCAAAATTGATTTACAGATACAAAAAAATATGAATAAAAAATACGAACGTTTTGAATAGTAGTTTCTCCACAGTTACTCATCTTCTACTTGAATCAGGTTTATATTGCATTTAGTAATTTTGACCATGTTCGCCCGCCATCTTCTGTAAACTGTAATCGGTTTACATAGTTAGTCATCGTCTGCGAAGACTGTCACCAACTTCTGTAAATCGTAATCGACATCTCTATCCTTTGATGGCATAACCTTTATAGTTCATGTGACAGTATATAATTTAACTCCATTAACACATGACAGTATAAAATTCAACCCCAAAATTTTGTATCTTCATTTGATGGTACACTCTCAAACAATCACGGAATCTGCTACATCACATCTATTAAATACAATTACTCCTCATCCGATACGCAAACAACTTCAGATGGTTAACAACCTGGAAGGTTTCTAACCTTAAAGTAACATTGTTTGCATATCGGACAATGAGTAACAATAATGACCTTTTATTTTACTATAATTGGTATCTCCAATTGATGGCCTTCAAATGGATCACATCAAACAATTACAGGTACTCCTCATCTGACAGACAAACAGTTAACCTTTCATAAATTTTCTCAGACAATAAATTATTTGCTTGTTAGATGATGAGTAACTATAATAGCCTTTTCTTCAGTAGGCTACTCCTAACATTTTTTTTCCTATAATTACAATACCACAACCCAAAGAGCTTCCATATATATATATATCAATTATTAGAGTGCCAGCCATCAGTGTCCCAGTACCCAAATTTTTTTCTATCAAATAAAGGGGTACCGACCATCAATGTTCTAGTACCTAAATTTTTTTTTTAATCAGACAAATAGGTGTCGATCATCAGTGTCCCAGCACCCAAATTTTTTTAGATATTGTTATAAATACAGACTAGTATGATATTTTTTGGAAAAAATATATGGGTGTCGGTTATCTAGTGTCCAAAACCCTAAAAATTAACTTCTTACTCCCTGACATAATCATGAGGACCCTTGTCCATTACCCCTAGGTACTGTTCATTTCAGGTTATTTAGATGATTGTTTTTAAACCAGAGTCATTTACATAAATAATGAAAATTTTTGGGTCATTTTTGTAAAATAACCCCATTTTCTGTTACTTAAAAGTGTATCGATTAGATAGAATCAGATCACTGTTACCCAATCTCTAACTCTATTTATATTTAGACATTTTTCAAGTTGTTGATGACGATAACAATGTCCAAGGCAAGGCATAATCAAATGATTCCTTTCCTTTCCTTGCAACTTTCTCTAGCTAAACAAATTGAACAACATAGCTAGCTTTCCCACCTGCTTAGATTATCCCCTTTATTTATCGTTTTTCCCTCCTCAACCTTGGCCCTTTCATTTCTGATCCTGCATTGAGCTCTGATTCAAACGTTATACATGAATCCAGAATATCTAATGGTAGTTTAAACTCTAACATGCATATATGTATATATATTAAAAGAAGATATACCTTTTGGTCTCTCCCGTTTTGACAAGAAAGTGGAATTTCTACATCACACTCATATCTAGCAACAATGAAAGACCTTATCTCAACATCTTACTTAACAGAGGACAAGGAAAAAAACTGATGGAAAATTAGAAAGATGAATTCTGAGTAGGTTATAGCTACCCTTTCCTTTCTCCTTTCTCATGGATCTTAACAGATGATGATGTTTCCACACCATGGCTCCCCCTTATTTCTAGAGTTCCATCTTTTTCTTCCTTGAATTCATCCTTATTGAGTTTAAAACAGCCAAGAATAAAAAAAACAACTAAAATTTGAGTTGAAAGATGAAAAACAGAAGCAAAAATCCTGATGTTGAAGGAGAAAAGAAGTTAACTTATCTCATTACTACATTAGGCAAAATAACATGTACATATATAGTTCTATTACATTGGAAGAAAATAAATGTTATTTGTGCAAGTAACCAAGCTGTTAAATCAGTTTAATGATAACCTAAAACCTACTAAAACTGCTAAGTACATGGCTGAATCTCAACTAATCAAAAAAGTTACAATCAAATCAAACATATGTCATATGACCGAAATACACCGTGGACATTAGCATGCTACTGCATCATGGCTTCGACACTTGCATGCTGCTGAAATGTTGCCAATTTTCAACACTCCTCCTTTGCTACAAAGCAGCAGCCTCCAATTTCCTTCCTCAAGTACTCGAACCTTGTGGCAGCCAATGGCTTGGTCAAAATGTCTATGAGCTGAACCTCCGAGCAGCAATGGATCAAGTTGATTTCCTTTAACAATTCTGCCTCCCTTACAAAATGATACTTAATCTTGAAGTGCTTAGTCTTGTCATGAAATATAGGATTCTTGGCAATGGCAACAGCTGACTGATTATCTACTTTAATCTCTGTTACTTCCACTTGATCAACATTTAAGTCACTCAAGAGCTTCCTAAGCTAGATGAATTGATTAAAAACAGTAGCAGCTACAATATACTCTACTTCTGAAGTGGATTAAGCTACTGTCTGTTGCTTTTTAGAACTCCAACTAAAAACTCCTAAACCTAGAGTGAAGAAGTAGCCCGATGTGCTCTTCATATCATCAACTGAACCAGCCCAATCACTGTCTGAATAGCCAACTAACTTCAATTCCTTAGCTTTTTCAAACTTCACACCATAGCTTAAGGTCCCTTTGACATAACTTAAGACTCTTTTAGCAGGCTTAAAATGAGCTACATTGTAGCAATGCATGAACCTCGATAGAAGGTTGACTGCATACATGGTGTCTAGCCTTGTTGCTGTCAAATAGAGCAGACAACCAATTAGACTTCTATAGCTCTTCTCATTAACTCGAGCATGGTCACTGTTGCTGGAGAGTTTTTCTCCCTATGCCACAGGAGTGCTAGCAGGTTTGCAATTTTTCATGCAAAACTTGTTTAAGACCTTCAATGCAAATGTTTGTTGGCTTATGAAAATACCCTGCTCATTCTAATTCACTTTCATACCAAGAAATTAAGTCATCAACCCTAAATCAGTCATCTTGAAAACATCTTACATCTGCTTCTTGAATTCTACAATCAACTCATTCCTACAACCAGTAACCAATAAGTCATCCACATACAGAGACACAATCAGCAAGGTTTCTTTTTTAACCTTCTTCACATAGAGTGTAGGCTCACTACTTCTCTTCTCGAACCCCAACCTTGACAAGTATGCATCAATCCTGTCATACCAGGCCCTTGGAGCCTGTTTGAGGCCATAAAAAGCCTTCTTGAGCTTGTAGACCTTGTGCTCTTCACCAAGGACCTTGAATCCATCAGTTTGTTCAACAAAGATCTCTTTCTTGAGAAATCCATTCAGAAAAGTTGATTTAACATCCAGATGATGAACTTTCCACTGCTTCTGAGAAGCGAAGGCAAGCAATAGCCTTATGGTGTCCAAATTTTACAACTGGTGCAAAGGTTTCAAAGAAATCGATACCATGCTGCTGATTATACCCCTTCATAACCAGCCTAGCTTTGTACTTGTTCAATGACCCATCTGCATTGTGTTTGGTCCTGAACACCCATTTCACACCAATAACCTTTCTATTTACAGGTCTATCAACCAGCTCCCATGTGTCATTTTTGTGGATCATCCTCAATTCAGCCTCTATTGCTTCTTTCCAATAGCCCTCCCTTGCAGCCTTATCAAAATTAGAGGGCTCAACAATGGTCATATCACACCTCTCATAGATGTCCATTAAGGTTCTAGTGCCTTTGACAGGTGCATCATCATAATCATCCTCAGTTTCAACTTCAATCTCAGCATGCTACAAATCAATATCATGCTGGTCATGCTCAAACAAGCTTACATCTGTTCCATTCTATTTCCAAAAACTACCCACATTCAATATCACATTTCTGTTCACAATAATATTCTTAGTGGATGGATTAAAAACCCTATACCCTTTCTTTACATTGTTTTAGCCAACAAGGACCCCAAGCATGGACCTCTTCTCCAGCTTGGTTCTCTTCTCAGCTGGCACTAATGTATAACATAAGCAGCCAAACACTTTCAAGTGTGAGACATTTGGTTTGTGTCCAAACCAGGCTTCAAAAGGTGTTTTACCTTTGATTGCATTAGTTGGTAGCCTCTTTAGCAAATACACAGAGGTATTTACTGCCTCAACCCAAAAATTGTTAGGTATTTTGCCTTCAAACAACAAGCATCTGGCCATATCGAGAACAGTCTTGTTCTTTTCCTCACAAACACCATTTTGCTGTAGCGTGTAGATGGTGGTTAATTGGTGCTGAATTCTAGCTTCATCAAAAATCTTTTAGAACCTTTGAGACACATATCCAGTCCCATTATTAGACCTCAAAATCTTCAACTTGCAACTGGCTTGATTCTCAGCCAATGCCTTGAACTTGCAGAAGTAGTCAGCCACCTCTGACTTTTGTTTCAAGAAACTCACCCAAGAGACTCTGGTGCAATCATCAATGAACAATGCAAAAGTACCTACTGCCATTTAAAGAGGAGGTCTTCATAGGTCCACAAATGTCTGTACGGACCAGTTAGAGCCTTTCTTGAGCTCTCCAAGCTTTGTTAACTGGAAAAGGTAGTCTATCTACTTACCAAACTGACAGACTTCACACACATCTTTCCTAGGCTCGATCTTGGACATGTCTTCAACTAGGCTCATCTTGTGCAGTAAACTTAATGACTTATAATTTGCATACCCCAGCCTCTTGTGCCACAAGCATGGTTCATCAGTCAGAGCTGTATGTGCCTTTTTTTCTAGCTGATTCACATCTAAAATGAAGGATTTATCATGCATAGCTACTATCACTAGCACTTGATCAAAAGAATCCTTGATCACACAAGTCTTTTCTTTAAAAATAAGGGAGTAACCCTTCTCTAACAACTGACCAACACTCAGTAGATTCTAATCAATATCTAGTATAAAAAAACCTTTTGAGATAGTTTTATGAATGAGTGCAAATCACAGCTTTGCCTTTGCCTTTGGCCTCGATAAATTCACCATTCCCAATTCTGACTTTGGACATAAAACTGGTGTCTAGCTCCTTGAACATGCCTTTGTCTAATTCCATGTGATGAGTGCAGCCACTGTCAATCAGCCAATTCTTCCTGAATTTACTCAAGCTTGCAAGGCAAGAGGCAATAAACACATGCTCCTCTTGAGCTTGGACATCCTCAGCAGCTTGAGCTTGATTCTGCTGCTGTGGTTGTGTTTTTGCCTTGTTCTTGCAGGCCTTTTCAATGTGGCCAAGTTGCTTGTAGCTTCTGCATTGAATGTCAGGCTTGTACCAGTAATACTTTTCCAAATGAATGGACTTCTTGCAATGAGTGCATGGTGAAACTTTCTTTTTACATCATCATTCTTCCCTTTCTCTTTCTTTTCTAACCAAGGATTTTTGCCCTTGTAGAGCTTTCTCTACTCCTGGCCTGAAAGGCTCCCTCAGAATGCTCCTCCATTCTTTTTACTCTTCTTTGCTCTTGTGCATAGAAAACATTTATCAACTCTGTCAAGGGTATAGCTGATAGGTCTCTCGAGTCCTCCAAATAAGAGATTTTTGACTCATACTTCTCTTGAAGAGTTGTAATGACCTTTTCAACTATCCTTTTGTCACTAAACTCATCTCCAAGCAGTCTTATGTTGTTGATTGTGGCCATAATCCTATCAACATACTGCTTGATGGTTTCAGACTCCTTCATCCTTAGATTCTCGAAGTCCCTTCTCAAATTGATCAACTACTGCTGCCTGGTTTTGTCTAACCCTTGAAAATCTTACTTCAGTCTGTCCCATGCTTGCTTTGGAGTGTCACAAGCCATTATTCTTATGAAAATTATATCTAAAACTCCATTTTGAAGGCATGACATAGCCTTATACTTTTTGGCACAGTCCTTATTGTGCTGCCTAATTTAAGCTATGGTTGGATTAGCTATCAAAGGTGGTGGCTCTGTGTCAGCTAGAAAAACACTCCACAGATCATGAGCCTGCAGATATGTCTTCATTTTCACAACCTAAATAATGTAGTTTTCACCAGCAAAGACAGGTGGTGGTAGTGGTGAAAAGCTCATTCTTTTACAGAAACTGAACGAGCCAACAAAGATAGCTTCTGTTTCTTTTCTTTCAAGCATGATACACTCAAATAATCAACACCAATCAACACACAGCAAAGACCTACAAATATGACAAGCTCTTGATACCATCTGTTGAGTTAAAATAGCCAAGAATAAAAAAAATAACTAAAATTTGTGTTGAAAGATGAAAAACAAAAGCAAAAATCTTGATGTTGAAGGAGAAAAGAAGTTGACTTATCTCATTACTACATTAAGAAAAATAACATGTACATATATAGTTCTATTACATTGGAAGAAAATAAATCTTGCTTGTGCAAGTAACCAAGCTATTAAATCAGCTTAATGATAACCTAAAACCTACTAAAACTGCTAAGTACATGGCTGAACTTCAGCTAATCAAAAAAGTTACAATCAAATCAAACATATGTCACATGTTACAAAAGTTCAATGACCGAAATACACCATGGACATTAGCATTCTGCATGCATGCTGCTACGTTATGGCTTGGACGCTTGCAAGCTGCTGAAATGTTGCCAGCTTTCAACAATCCTCCTTGTTATTGGGATTTGAACCACCCATTACTATGGGCTCCTTTGAAAATAATAAATCATTTCCAATGAAATTTTCCATTTCAAATTCTAACAGTTCGCAGTTGGTTGGTGGGGATTTTGGTTTTCTTTTATCATCTCCATTAATTCGTCCTTGTACTGATGATAAATCAAGAAATCTAATCTCTCTATGCTGACCAGCATCAAACAAATTCAAAGGAACACCTTGTCTTCCTAAACCTGGAAATAGGACACACTTGATTGATCCAGAGTACTGAAGAATCAAAAGAGTTTATGTGATTCAATGGTTGGAAAAAAGCAAACTTCTCAGAGGTGAAACAGCTAAAAGGCGAACAATGAATAGATTCACTCTGCTTAGGTGTATTAAAGTAAGATTTGACATCAAGATTCAATTCAGAAATAGGAAAGGCACCAATAGGATCTTTAGCCCACAGCTGGGATCTTGCAGATGGAAGGTTTACCTGTGAGCTGCAATGGGAAGAATTGAAACCCAAATCTATATCAACTGAATTGTATTCTTCTTCAAGAAACCATTTCTGAGATAGTTCTATTTCCTCTTGGAGACAATAGCTTGCAAGCTTGGTTGGTTTTGACTTGTGCAAAATTGGAGTCATCATATACTTACCTCAGCAAAAAGTTGTTATAATTTACCATCCAATTAAATCACCTTGCAACAAAAAGTTGCTATAATTTACCTCAGCAAGCTCAAGCTATCCTTTGCATCTTTAGTCTAAAAAAAAGGCCAACCTGGTTGGGTTATAATTGCCACTATATCAAAGCAACCTTTCTATTAGAAGGCCAATTTCCTAAGTACCTTTGGGGGGAAACTTCATACCTTTCCCCGATTAAAATGACCAACTTTTGATGATAAATGCTTTGGAGAAGGATCTGATTGTGGAAAAAGAGAAAGAATTAGAGGTGGATAGAAAACATTCTTAACCACAATTCTCATCATAGATACATCGAGTAAAGAATAATAACATGAAAGAAATAAGGCAACCACACACTTTCACATTTAACTCCTCCCTCTTGGAGGTAACTTGTGTAACACCCCTTACCCGTATTCGACACCAGAATAGGGTACGAGGCATTACCAGAACACATACACTTATAAACATGTTAAACTGAGTTATAAAATTTCATTCAAATTTAAACTCTTCAAATTTTTAACATACTTTTATAAATCTTCACGTTATAACTTCAAAATACTATATTTGTAACAAATAGGGCTTCTGAGACCCAATACATACTCATGCAATTCAATACTTCATTTCCATTTCATTTAATTCATGATTCTCATGTTCGCGATTCAATTTAATTTCTGAATCCAACATACATTTCAATACCACAATAATTCATTTAATTCAAATCAAATCATTTGAAATTTCCATTTAATTCATGTATAGTTAAATTTCATTAAGTTCAATACTAATACATATTGTGTTACCAAAATTAGAATAGGGGATTTCAAAATCAATCCTTCCCTGTCTCACTAAAATTCAAATATCTCAAAATATATAACTCTTTTGCTTGCTCTGTTTCTTTTGTGTAAAAATAGACTCACTAGGATTTCATTTCTTATCTTATTCACTCTTTAATTCTATTTCCACCATTTTTGGTGATTTTCCAAAGTTACATGATTGTTGCTGTCCAAAACTGTTTTGTTGCTAATTCTACTTTTTCATAATTTCACTTCTTCACTTTCAATCACTATTCAATTCAAAATTCACTTTGCCATTTTCAAGTCAATATTCAATTCAATTCCACATATATATTAATTATTCAATTACACTTAACCGTTACATGATCTCATGTATTTTCACTTAGTCAATTTCCCGATGAACACTTCGGAATAATAATAGATATACGGTGGATTCAGCACACAGCAACCACCCTTTGAAATCAATGATATCCGGTGGGATCAACACATAGCAACCACCTTATAATTAATGATATCGGTTCACATAGTAGCCTACACATAGTACTACACATGTGACCATCACTATCTGATACACGTAGTAGTCTGCACATAGTACTACACATGTGATCGAAGCTATCCGGTACACATAGTAGCCTGCACATAGTACTACACATGCAACCTATCTTTCTGGTACACGTAGTAGCTTGCACATAGTACTACACACGTGACCATCACTTTCACTTTCACATAGTGGCCTACACACAGTCCGTGCCACACATGTGATCATTTCTGTCACTTCATTTGTATCCCTATTTATTCCGAAGGTTCAACTGGGAATTTCTCACTTTTTCTCACTTTTCTTTTTCACTAATCAAAGTCAATTATTTGTCTTTCTTGACTTATAATGACACATTTAACGTATTTAACACTTACATTCATCAAAACAGTCCCTGACTCGAACTTTGGCAAACTTACGATTTTCCCCTAAACTTTTGCATATTTACAGTTTTTCCCCAAAGCTCGGAAATTAAACTTCATCTCTTATTCTTATATTTTATGACATGCTGAACATTTTTCCCTTCTATGGCAATACCAAATTCTCACTCTAACACTTACTTATGAAGATTAGGTATTTTTACCGATTATGTCGTTTTACTCGTTTTCACTTAAAATCGCTTAGTAAAAGTTGTTTAACATAATTTCTAGCTTCATTTTCTACCATAAAACATCAAAATAAACACATTTCACCTATGGGTATTTTTCCAAATATAAACCCTAGGTTAAATTATTGCTAGAATAAGCTAAATCAAGTTACCGGGACTCCAAAAACGTAAAGAACATTAAAAATGGGGTTAGAACGGACTTACAATCGAACTTGGAAGCTTGAAAACCCTAAACATGGCTTCCCCCTTACTAATTTTGGCCATGATATTGAAGATGATGATTTTTGGCCTATTTTATCTTTTTAATACTTTTTAATTACCAAATTACCAAAATGCCCCTAACTTAAAAATTTTCTATTTCACTTATCTCATGTCCATTTTTGTCCACAATTTAACCAGTGGTCTAATTACCATTTAAGGACCTCCAATTTAAAATTTCATAACAATTGGACACTTCTAACATGTAGAGCTCAACTTTTTCACTTTTTACAATTTAGTCCTTTTGGCTAAATTGAGTGCCCAAACATCGAAATATTCGAACAAAATTTTTATGAAATTATTTTTTTAAATCGTAAACCATAAAAATATAATAAAAATAATTTTTTCCTCGTTGAATTTGTGGTCCCAAAACTACTATTCCTACTAACCCCAAATTCGAGCTGTTACAACTTGAGCCAACAATCATCCCAAGAATCTAGAGATTTCCCCCATATAAAATTCTTAGTAAGTGAAATAGAGCAATCCAAATTCTTGAAAGACAGAGGGATGACACCATATAATGATTTGTGTTCAAAGTTGGCATATGCAGCAAAAAACCAATAACAAAGCAATAATTATAAACTAATTTGTCCTGTTAATATTAAATAAAAAGTGTTGAGCTAAACTATTCCATAAATTGAATGAGAAGCACCTAAACTATTCAAATTTGTTTCTTTGACATCCTTGCATAGATGTCATGAATTCATCAAAAAGAAAAGGTATACTCCTATCTCTCAGAACAAGGAAATATTCACTGTTGATTGCTAATATTTTCCTCAGCATGCGATGCCCTTCCAAAGCATTGTCTGGCATATCACCATTTTCATAATCCAAAAAATCTCCAAAGTTACCATCTATTTTGTGTGGCCAGTATTTTCAAGAAATGTCATCTTCCCTTTCATGGGGAAAGCCATCATCCAGGTAGCTAACTTTAGCTGACAAACATATAAGGAAAAAAATATGACACGTTGCACCAGAGAAGCCTTCCACAATATAATATTGTCTTTATATGAGAAAAGCTTTGTAAAAAAAAGACCTAGTTTAAAATAGTACTTACTGACACAGAGAATAAAAATGATAGTCTGCTGTAAGATATATTACCATTATTATGATCAAACAGACTTGATGAAGGAGATGCATATGACTAACATAAAACCTATGTTTGAAACAATAAATGACGATAGGCAAAAGAATTTCTGAATATCTTTGGTGCAATGTGTAAAATGAACAATAGGAATTGTGATTCATGAAAAAAAATAACCAACACCAACTAAAGTTGAGACTCACCATCCCATATATCTTCCCTTCCTATGTTGTAGGAAATGTCAGTGTCACCAAAAGAGCACTTGCTATTTCTGTAATGGCTGTCAAGTTGCATGTCGTCAGAAAAAGTGGAGAGGTTTGGCTTCCAATTGCCATGTGAATCAGTTATATCGACTAAGAACTGCGAAGGATTGCCACCAAGTGGAACATCCATGTCCTGCATCATAGCATCCTGCATTTAGCACATGATAATAATAATCCTTCTCTACCAAAGTTAAGACAAGAAACTTGAGTTTACTGTTTAAGGAGAATATAATACATCCAATTTGCAAAAAGAAGCAAATGAAGAAAAAGCGAGCATTTCATTTGATAGTCTGATTCCATCATTTAAGGTTAAACAACATTAAGATGCATAATCACAAACATGATATTCTTGGGAGGCTAATTTTGTAAAAGAAAGAGGTTTAATATGAAAGTTATTTTTCAAGGAAAAGATTGATTTAGAACAAACATAGAAATAAGAAACTGAGTATCAATTAGTTCTCTCACCACTTCTAGTTCGATATCATTTAGCATAAAGTTAGAACCCTTCAATGAGTTTAGTTACCTTGAAAAGTTCCAGGATAATGAGCAATCATCAAAAGAGATTCTACAATAGCAGAAAGTTAAGATCTATTTAGATAAAATTTTACCACTCCTTAATTCTATAACTTTTAGTTTATCAAGAAATACATCATATGAACTTTGTTCAAACAAACAATTAGCACTCAGCTGCTGAAGAATGTGTCAGTCTCAAAATCTAAAATATATAAGTTGTGTGGTAGACTGAAGTACGTTGAACATAGTCCACAAGAAGATAAAAAAGAATAGAAAATATTAGGAAATGATAACTAAAGACTACAAATCTCTCAGTACTTTTTCACTCTTGAGTGATTGTACAAAAACTTCGAACTGTTTGACTTCATGCCATGTAAGGAACTTAACTATTTACTGCTTAGAGGGCCAAATGAAATAAAGGAATCTTCCTAGGAAGTTTATCACTGACACCTTTTCTGGGAAAAAAATAAAAATTTGTAAGAATGTGTTGAAGCTAGTCAGCATGCAGCAAACACTCGACAGCAACCAAGCCATGAAGACCAAGCAATGTTGAAACTGATGCAGGAGCTGCTGAAACAAGCTAATTTTGTTCATTTTGTAATTTTTTGTTAATGAAATGTATCTTAGTTCATTTTGAACTAATTTAGGTTGATGATTGATGTATTTTTGCTGGTTGAAAAGCTGTTTATCAGCTTTTCTTATATGTACAAGTTAATTACTTCAAGTTTCAATGCTTAGTGGTGTTAGGTAACCATTAGGTAAACATTTGTTGTTTTGACAAGCTAATTGCTTGGTTTTATGTATTGGCATCATGCCATTATTTTCATTATGAATGAAATCAGATTTGTTCATCAATTTCCTCTCCATTTTTTTCCTTAGCTTTTCTTTTCTTCTAGCTCGAATTTGGTTGTTTGCTCAGCAAGCATCGAGGCTTGTTGCACAAGACACAAGCTGAGCTTGTCTGTTTCTGTTCTAAACCCAACAGAATGATGGAAGGATTATTCTCAGGCCCAAATTAAATACATCTTACACCAGTTAAATGTGTCATATCAGTTAAAAGTATTATTGCACTTTACCAGTCCATACCTCAACAAACAATTAACTTCGGAGTGTAACCAGATTTTCTAACACATCATATCAGACCTATCAAAAAGAATTCCATTTTTGTGATAAACATATTTATTTTCTTTGGAAATCTCATATTCTCTTCTTTTATGATGTAGGTAAACCACAAATTTGAATTTAGAGAATTAATTAATTGTTGCTTGCAAATAGAAGTACCATTTTAAATGGAAAATAGATTCATGAAGTATGCAGTTCATGGAAACAATATGACAGAGAAAGTAGTCTAGGAAACTAAAACTAACTGTTATTAGGACAAGTATCTAGCGAGTGAATAGGGAATATGAGAGATCTTGCAGATTACCCATTACCTGCCCTATTGCTTTGGTGCGTGCAATGGAGTCTCTGTTCTGATCTTACGTAAACCTGATAAACCAGAATAAATTTGGGTAAAACCATGTTATTAGGATGTTGAAATTTGAAAACCAAGATCACTGCATTAGTATCTTGATAACATAGAAAACAAGTAACTAATCAAGGTTGAGATGCCTTCATTAGTGATGCACTAGCAGGTTAATTACAGCCTGAAAGGGTAAGAATAACTGTAATTCCTACTCTAGACACTAGCCACTTTCTCTGCTATTATTCTATTTAGAAGTTATCCACTTATCTTCTGGCGATTCCTACAGTGTTCAATCGTAAAATTAACTCTTCGTTTCAAACAGCGATAAATTTCAAATAAAAAGAGGAAACTTCATGAAAAACAGTTGTTCATGTAAGTTTACCTTTAGTTTCTTTGGAAAATCGACTTCTTCATGACCTACTGCCTTAATGACTCCCTCAATTGTTAATGTATCATACCTTCAACTGAAAATGCAACATGAGCTTCATGAACCAGACTTCTTTCTGAACCCACTTCTGATTCATCATTATTAAGCATGTCGAAAACAGATAATTCTGGAAGAAAAAATTGAAGAAAACTATATATTTAGTTCATAACATCAAGAAAAAAGAATCCTAATAGTATGCTGGAGTTACATATTGCAATAAGAAAATAATATACTTTTTTGGCTAGCTACAATCAGTTGAGATCTTGTATATAACCAATAGTCCAACTTACGATTCTCAGTGGCTACATTCCAGATCATTGGCAGCATTTAAATCATGATCGCTAAATGAAATCCTGTGCAGCAAAACAAGCATTAGCTTTTCACAGTGTCAGCAAGCGTTCTTGATGATTTGAGAGAGTAGTCAGTGTACAATTATTATCTCAAAATATTACATTGCTTAAGTGTGGTAAAAGCAGACGCAATAGTAATTAAACATTAACATAAATAATTGTAGCTGTGTTTAAATTTTTGAGGGTTTCTCTACCTAAATCAAAAGAGATTTGATGTTTATGTGAAATAGAGGATATTTTTAGTTACACAAATATGAATTCAGTGCGACCTACTTTGGGCATTGTAACTCTCCTTGATAGCTTGATGGTGGAGCACCTGCACCAGCAAATGGCATTTTGCACTGAATACCCATGAATTCCGGAGAAATTATGCACAGAGATATGAACAGATACCTGCTTCCTTGATTTAAACAGGGGGTACTGAACTTGTAACGATCTTCGCTGGATCCTCTGGCATTTGATACTTAATTGTCGATTTGGTTGGAAACAACGAATACAGGGGAGCAAAACCAAGGCTGGTCAAATTTTGAACAACAGCATAAAATGCAACACGCCATCCATGTATCATAAACAAGGCCCACCCAACCAAATAACCAGGCAGCCCACCTCCATTCACCAGTACTGCAACGGTAACCAAAATTTAAACCAACGCGGGATGAAAGGTTGTTTTACCCCTTTGCCGCCTTTCTCAAGGCTGCCCGCCTTTCTCAGGGCTGCCCTCCAGTAATCAAGATTCCTCACTCCTCCAACGGTAACATTGCTTTTATCTCAAGCACCCCCTCTTATTTATATGCACTAGAAATCTCAAGAAAGCAACTTAATTTGTTCTCAGTTGCAAGTAAATACAGAGAACACTAAGATGATGAAACCGCTCTGCCTTGATATCCTGTTACAAGTAACTGAAGTTGACCAACTGAAATTGCAGAAAAGCCGTCATAATGACTACCTGAAGCATTTTCTTTACGACACACTACCCCCCAATCTGAGGTTCAAGTTCAACAATAGGAAACGTACACTCACAACACTAGAAGAGGCAGACGATCGCAAATGGGAAGCACCGAAACCAAAGCTCAAGATAAGCAAGAAGCAACATAAACCCGTTTGCCCACTGCCACCACCAGACTTGCCTCCAAAATTCAAACAACACATACTTGAAGAAATGGGTGGTACGGGTTTGGTTTTGGTCATCCAAAAGACCATCTTTTACTCCGATGTCAACCCTACTGCCAATCGTTTCTCCATACCCTTCTCCCAAGTCAAGACTCATGACTTCCTCAACGAGGTAGAGGCTAAAGAGTTGGCGCACAAAACCCCCATACAGATGTGCCTCTTAGACCCATCGTTGAAGCAAACAAGCATTACCTTTAACAAGTGGGTTATGGGGAACACCTCGCTCTATGTCCTCACCAACACCTGGAACTCTGTTGTCAAGAACAACCAACTGGAGAAAGGGGACATGGTGCAGCTCTGGTCTTTCCAGGTGAATTCCCTGCTGTGCTTTGCACTCTTCAAACTATAACTTCCAAACATACAACATTAGGGTTTTAACTTCTATAGCATTGATTATTATTCTTTTATTATGGCCAAGCATGTTTGGTTATTAGTTATTATAGGTCGTTCTTTATCTTAAAATCTAGCCATTTGATAAAGGTAGCTCCAGCTCATCATCGAAGGGCGGCCCTTAAATGTATAGAATAATTTTCTACTTGTAGAATGTAGCATCGATGTTTAAGCCAAATTTATTTCAAATTTTATGGAGGAAGAAAATAAGTTTTTTATAATTTAACGTAGCTCAACACTGAATTTAATAGGAATAAAATAAACCAAAAGAATCTCACAGGAAAATTAAAATTAAATAACCAAAAACCGATGGTAAATATATTACACAGACTTGTTAGAAACTGTCACATGATCCACCAATCTCTTGCTTACCTTTTCATCGATGGAGACAACACATCTCTCTTTTTCATTTATTTTCTGTTTTGTGTAAATTTTTTTTTCACCAAACTATTAACTCTTTTTTAATTAATCTCTTAATAATAGATTTTTTTTAGTCACTTAAGTATGAGTTTTTCTTTTTTTTAACTCATCACCCAACTATTATATTGATACAATTAATATACCCTGAAGCCTGTTTCATTTTCTTGAATTTTCATACAACGAACTGCCAAGTAAGTAGCATCCTCTTACTTGCGAATTCAACATCCTAACCAAAGTCCCTGCCTTATAAGCTGGCAACTCCTTGCTTCGACCTTCGCCACTGCTCCGGCAACTCGTCCAGCTCCTTAACCTCGATCTCCGGCACTACCAAGTTCTTCTTATTGCTTCGTTTTCGTTGTTGGAGAAATCCAACCTCCCTGCTTCCTCTTCCCTTTCCTTTTTCCGGAAGAAACCTACAGCGGAGTTCGAGAATGGGATGGAAGATATGCTAAAACGACGGGAAAAGAAGGGGCAACATCGACGAAACGTGGCAGAGGGAGGGATGAAGGGTGGAAAAGAACATGGGGACAGGAAAGAGAGCGAAAGAGGTGGAGGAAAGAGAGGCAAGTGAAAGGGGAAGTGTCTATAGAGGGTTAAAAACTAGACTGTTAAAAATCAAAATAAAATCAACCTAATTTTTTTATTAGGGAAACTATAAGCATTAGCACTCTTATTAACTTGAAGAAGAGTTCAAGGAACATGGAACAACCTGTTCTTTATCTTAATAACCAGCCATTTGACAAAGGTAGCTCCAGCTCATCATCGAAAGGCAGCTTGCCAAAAGAAGTATCACTTGACAAGGATGGGAGTGAATCTATTTCTGGATCGATAAATGAAGGGAATGATGAAGAAACTATTAGAATTAAGTGACCCGAATCCTTATTTAAATCAAATACAGTGGTAAAATAAAATAAAAGTAAAATCCCTATAGAATTATACTTCTTTTATTTTATTTTTAGAATAAGATTTTTTAAACCTTATTAAACTCCATCTATTTGAAATTGATTAGAATAAGGTGTTTCAATCTTACTAGAATATGGTTTTACAAGCCTATAAATAGACATAGTCTACTCCTCTGCCCGTGGTTTTTTTTCCCGAAAGGGTTTCCACGTAAAATCTATGTGTTCTTTATTTTTTTTTTATTTTTTTGTTATATTTTGTCATTACCGACATTCTATTTTTACAAATTGGTATCAGAGCTTCCGAGTTGTTCATCTCAATCACAGTAATGGCGTCTTTGAAGTACGAAATCCCGTTGTTGGATCGCAACACCAGATTCGCGTTGTGACAGATAAAGATGCGGGCAGTTCTTGTACAGATGGACTTAGAGGAAGCCCTGATAGGGGTAGATAAGATGCCTTCAACATTGACAAAGGAAGAGAAGAAGCGCAAGGATCGAAAGGCACTAACACAGTTACATCTGCATTTGTCTAACGAAATTTTGTAGGATGTGATGAAGGAGAAGATCGCCGCTGGATTATGGAAGAGGTTGGAACAAATATGTATGTTGAAAACTCTAACTAGTAAGCTGCATATGAAGCGGCGTCTTTATGCTTATCATTTGGAGGAAGGCGCGTCTGTGCAGGAACACTTGATAGTGTTTAAAGAAATTCTCTCAAATTTGGAAGCCATGGAGGTTCAGTATAATAGAGAAGAGCTAGGGTTGATTCTACTTTGTTCGTTGCCCCCGTCTTATTCAACCTTAAGAGATACAATTTTATATAGCCGCGAGTCTCTCGGAGTTGATGAGGTTTATGATTCTTTAACCTCGTATGATAAGATGAAGCATCTTGTGGTTAAAATTGACTATCAGAGAGAGGGTCTCATTGTTTATGAAAGACAAGATCGGAATGCTGATGATGATCGTGGAAGGACACAAAAACAGAATCCTCGTGGTAAATCTAAGGCTAGATCGAAGTCTTCAAACAGATGTAAAACTTGTAACTTCTGCAAGAAGAAAGGCCACATTAAATTTGAGTGTTATAAGCTACAGAACAATATCAAAAGGGAGGCTACAAATCAAAATGGAAAACAACCAGAAAATTCTAGTAAAGCTGATGTTGTAGAAGACTACAACGATGGTGAACTTCTAGTCGCTTCTTTCAACAATTCTAAAGTGAGCGAGGAGTAGATCCTTGATTCGAGCTGCACCTTTCACATGAGTCCCAATCGGGATTGGTTACAACTTACGAAATAGTGTCTGAAGGTGTTGTCTTGATGGGAAATAATGCTTCATGTAGAATTGTAGGTGTTGGAACAATTAAAGTTAAGATGTTTGATGGAGTTATCAGAACACTTAGTGATGTACGACATGTTCCAGAATTGAAGAGAAATTTAATTTTGTTGAGTACTCTTGATTCAAAAGGGTACAAATACACAGCTGAAAGTGGGGTTTTGAAGATTTCCAACGGTTCCCTCGTTGTGTTGAAAGGGCATAGAAAGACTGCCAAGCTATATGTTTTACAAGGTTCTACTGTTACTGGTGATGCAGTTGTTGCATCCTCTTCATTGACAGATGATGACATTACTAAACTTTGGCATATGCACCTAGGGCATATAAGTGAGAATGGCATGGCAAAATTGAGCAAAAGAGGACTTCTTAATGAGCAAGGAATTTACAAACTGAAGTTCTGTGAGCACTGAGTTTTTGGGAAGCAAAAGAGAGTTCGATTCACTAGATGAATCCATAACACGAAAGGAATGTTGGAGTATATTCATTCTGACCTATGGGGGCCATCCAGAGTGTCTTCAAGAGGTAGAGCTAATTATATGCTAATTTTTATTGATGATTTTTCCAGAAAAGTGTGGGCGTTCTTCCTGAAGTAGAAAAGTGATGTGTTTTTTTACATTTAAGTCTTGGAAAACCATGATTGAAAACAGACGAGAAAGCAAATAAAATATCTCCACACAGACAATGGCTTAGAGTTCTGTTCTGATAAGTTTAATAAACTGTGCAAGTCAGAAGGGATAGTGAGACACTTGACAGTTTGTCATACTCCACAACAAAACGGTGTTACAGAACAAATGAACAGAGCGATCATGGAGAAGGTTCGATATATGTTGTCAAATGCCAACTTACCAAAGTCATTTTGGGCTGAAGTAGCCTCTACTGCATGTTTTTTGATCAACCAATCTCCATCCGTTGCCATTGAGAAAAAGACTCCACAAGAGGTATGGTCTGGTAATCCTGCTGACTATTCTAATTTAAAGATCTTTGGTTGTCCTGCGTATGCTCATGTTGAAAATAGAAAATTGGAACCGAGATCCATTTGATGTGTTTTTCTTAGTTATAAAGCTGGTGTAAAAGGGTATAAGTTATGGTGTCCTAAAAATAGAAAAGTTGTGATTAGCAGAAATGTTGTTTTTGATGAAACTGCTATGGTACCTAACTTATCTCTTAAAGACTCTTCCAATAAAGAAAATCAAAAGTAGGTGGAGCATTAGAGTGATCCAAAATCTACAACAGAGTCGACTACTAAAGCCAGTACAAAAATTCAAAGTATAGTTGCTTCTTCACCACAATACTCTATCGCCAAAAACAGAACTAGAAGAGAAATTAAACCTCCAAAAAGTATGTCGAGGCTAATCTAGTTGCTTATGCTTTAAATGTGGCTGAAGATATAGATGCAAACCAAGAGCCATCTAATTATTCTGAGGCGGTTAGTTGTAACGACTCAGAAAAGTGGATGTTTGCTATGTAAGAGGAGATGGAATCACTACACAAAAATAAAACATGGGATCTTGTGAAACTTCCTAAAGGTAAAAAGGTTGTTCATTGTAAATGGGTGTTTAAGAAGAAAGAGGGGACTCCAAGAGTTGAAGAACTCAGATATAAAGCAAGGCTTGTTGCAAAGGGTTACAATCAAATTCCAAGAGTGGACTTCACAGATGTGTTCTCCCCAGTTGTGAAGCATAGTTCGATTCGAGCTTTGCTTGGTATTATGGCCATGCATGATTTGTAGCTTGAGCAGTTAGATATAAAAACTGTATTTTTGCATGGAGAACTTGATGAGGATATTTACATGCAACAACCAGAGGGTTTTACAATCTCAGAAAAAGAGGACTATGTTTGCTTGCTGAAAAAGTCCCTTTACAGTTTGAAATAGTCACCAAGACAGTGGTACAAGAGGTTTGATTCCTTTATGACTTCTCATGATTTTAAAAGAAGTAACTTTGACAGTTGTGTTTACTTTAAGATAAACAGTGATCGTTCTTTTGTGTATCTACTCCTTTTATGTTAATGACATGTTGATAGCAGCAAAAGATAAATGAGAGATAAGAAATGTCAAAGCCCACCTAAGTGAAGAATTTGAGATGAAAGATTTGGGACCAGCAAAGAAAATACTTGGTATGGAGATTCTCAGAGATAGAAAAGTAAGTAAATTGTACCTAAGTCAAAAGGGGTACATTGAGAAAGTTCTTTGCAGATTCAATATGCAGAACGCTAAGTCTGCTAGTACTCCTTTAGCAGCCCATTTCAGACTTTCATTGGCTTTGTCTCCACAATCAGATGATGAGATTGAGTACATGTCACATGTTCCATACTCTAGTACAGTGGGATCTCTCATGTATACCATGGTTTATTCACGTCCAAATTTATCATATGCAGTTAGCAGATACATGGCGAATCCCGGTAAAGAACATTGGAAAGCAGTTCAGTGGGTTTTAAGATACTTACGAGGTACTACCGATGTTTTCTTACAGTTTGGAAGAACTAGAGATGGAGTGATTGGGTATGTTGATGCTGATTTTGCTGGAGACCTTGATAAAAGAAGATCTCTCACAGGTTATGTCTTTACAATCGAAGGTTGTGCAATTAGTTGGAAAGCCACTTTACAAACTACAGTCGCTTTGTCTACCACTGAAGCTGAGTACATGACGATTACTGAGGTTTGCAAATAAGCTCTTTGGTTGAAGGGACTCTTTAGTAAACTCAATGAAGACCTTCAAATCAATACAGTATTTTGTGACAATCAGAGTGCCATCTTCTTTACTAAAGATCAAATGTTTCATGAGAGAACAAAACACATTGATGTTTAGTATCATTTTGTTCGTGACATTATTGCTCGTGGTGATATTGTTGTGAGCAAAATTAGTACTCATGAAAATCCTACAGATATGATGACTAAGTCACTTCTTATAACCAAGTTTGAGCATTGCTTAGACTTGGTTGGTGTTCATTGTTGAAGTTAAACCCTTAAGGGGTTTTATGGAAGAAGTGGAGAACTTGTTCGTTGCGAGTTCGCAATTAAGAACTTGTTCATTAAGAATTCGTTTCAAGGTGGAGATTGTTAGAATTAAGTGACTCGAATCCTTATTTAAATAAAATACCGTGGTAAAATAAAATAAAAGTAAAATCCCTATAAAATTATACTTCTTTTATTTTATTTTAGAATAAGGTTTTTTAAACCTTATTAAACTCAATCTATTTGATATTGATTAGAATAAGGTGTTTTAATCTTACTACACTCCTATTAGAATCTGGTTTTACAAGCCTATAAATAGACATAGTCTACTCCTCTTGTAATCAATTCGAATTCGACATAGTGAATTTTCTTCTCCTCTACCCGTGGTTTTTTCTCAAAAGGGTTTCCACGTAAAAATCTGTGTGTTCTTTATTTTTATTTCTCTTTTCTTTGTGATATATTGTCATTCCCAACATTCTATTATTTTTTTTAAAAAATAAAGATAATAAAACAAAATTATTCGATATATTTATAAAAACGAGGTGCAAATACTTTGAGAGTGCATCAATACTTTGATATATGAAAAAAATGAGTTATGATAAATATGGAGAAATGATAGATGATTCTAGTTAAAATACCTTGAAGGCGAATTATATGGTATGGACTAAACCATGACATGACATAATCAGATGATTTATTGATATTATAACTAGTGATATGAACTATTTAGCGACATTAGAATGCGATATATGAATATATATGTGAAGGTTGGTTGACCTAATTAAATAACTTAAAGGTAAATTAGTTTAAGGTTATCCTAGTAAGAGTTCAATTGTATCCATAGAATTGAAATATGATTCGGGTAATATTATTGATTTTTGTAACTTGAAAATGAATTTTAAATGCAATTGATCCAAGGTAAAGTTTATGTTTCTATTTGTAAATGATTTGATCTATTGATGTGTTATAATGTTACATTAGTATGCTTTTATGTTAAATATTAATATGTATTGTAATCAAATCATGTTAGCACCACTGAGCTTTTCAATGCTCAACATGTGGATTTGTTTGCTTTTGTGTGCAAGTAAAAGTGTTGATCCAACGGTGAGTTCAAAAGCATCAAAATATTCACTCCTTAACCCAGAAAATGTTTGTTATTTTGAATTTTGAATTTAGTTTGTAAATGGCATTTACCTAGGTTAATAGGTTAAGTTATGATTCAAATATGTTATTTTGGCTTTATGTATGTTTTAGTTAGTTTTGGACCTATGAAGTTGCACTTGTCGAATTTTAATGGTAGATTATTGGATTAGTAAGAATTTTTAGAAGTATTAAGTTATTTATACAACTAAGTTTAGTTGTAATGTATTGATTGCTATGCTTTTGGAATGTTTTGATCATGTCTTTAAATGTTAAATTGATGTTTATGGAATAGATGCATTGGCCTAAATATGGAATGGTCACTATTCGTATGCTTTAAAATGTTTATTTTAGGCCAATTTTGCATTAGGTTCTTTAGACATCAAGAGCATGTATCGAGACATCAACAGTAAACATGACCATTTGGGACTTTTCTGGGCAATGGTCTTAAGACAGAACAGACATGTCTCAAGATATAAGCTACCAAGTCTCAAGAAAAAAAGACCATTGTTTCGAGACGACACAATATCGAAGCTAAGAATGTAAATTAGGGGAAGCATGTCTCGAGACATGGCTTTACTATCTCGAGACACATTATTGAATTTTGAAACTTTAAACTTTGATTCGAATCCTAACTTCATGTTTGACCCTATACGACCTTAGGTCACTAGGTACGAGCCTACTTGATACTATTTAAACACATATCATTAGCATAAAATGTAAAAATGTGAATTCTTGCAGCGTTTTCATTTGAAAATTAATTAAACTAAATTGAGATAGTCTGAGTTGCTCCGACAACATAATAAGACGTCAAGCATTCGGATCCAATAACTAGGTCAAGTGTGGGGTTTCACATATTGAGAACTTGATGACTACGCAAAGTTGCTTATAGATTTTTCCAAATCTAATTGTCAATTTATGATTGGTTGATTGTAAAGCTTTTACCTTTTCAGGAATGTTATCACTCATGATTGACTACTCGTTTGGTAGAGCTATAGACATGCAGAAACTTCTTCTGTTATAGGAATAAAAGCTTGGATGATACCTTAGAACTATAGACATGCAGAAACTTCTTCTGTTATAGGAACAAAGTTTGAGCATTGCTTAGACTTAGATGGTGTTCATTGTTGAAGTTAAACCCTTAAGGGGTTTCATGGAAGAGATGGAGAACTTGTTCGTTGAGATTTCGTGATGAAGAACTTGTTCATTAAGAATTCGTGTCAAGGTGGAGATTGTTAGAATTAAGTGACCCGAATCCTTATTTAAATCAAATACAGTGGTAAAATAAAATAAAAGTAAAATCCCTATAGAATTATACTTTTTTTATTTGTTTTTTTTAGAATAAGGTTTTTTAAACCTTATTAAACTCCATCTATTTGAAATTGATTAGAATAAGGTGTTTCAATAAAATATGGTTTTACAAGCCTATAAATAGACATAGTCTACGACTCTTGTAATTATTTGAATTCGACACTGAATTTTCTTCTCCTCTGCCCGTGGTTTTTTCCCTGAAAGGGTTTCCACGTAAAATCTGTGTGTTCTTTATTTTTATTTTTTTTGTGATATATGGTCATTACCGACATTCTATTTTTACAGAAACTGAGATTGCCTCTTTTATTGATGATGATGATGATGATGATCTTTCCTCACATTCATCTCGGACTGTTTCTTCATATGTTTTTTATTCTTCTAGGGAGTCACATAGCCAACATGAGAAGGTATTTAAATTCATTATTCTCCTTTCGTTGTTTTTTTCTAGTTACATTGAATTGTCTCTATAATGTCTTTGAACAAAGGTTTGAAATTGGGTTGGATTTAAGATTTCTGAAATTGACTCGGCAGACTTTGGTTCTTAAAGCATTGTCATAATTTACATTTTCATGCAACTAAGAAATACTTATGCTTTCACAATTCTAGATTCTACTCTTGGTGGTGTTATTATTTGATGCACATACATCTTTCTGAAAAGAAAAATTATCAGGATTTTTGTGCTTTAGTTTAGTTTTTATTGTATAATTAATATAGGGAAGGGGGAGCAAACTTGGGACCATTTTTGAGGTAAGATATGGTTGGCAATTAGGCCGTACCTCAGCTCAAAAATTGCTAGGAGCAATAAGTTGAGCAACATTATATTTGCAGTGATAAATTTGAAGGGGAGAAATATGATCCCCTTTTAACCACTACATAAGCCAATATGTTCATTTTGAGCAGTCACTCAGATTGCAATTCCTTAGGTACCAGCATGCTTCTATTCTAGGAGGATTGTAGTAGTTCTGGTTAATTTGGTGGCTCATAGTTATCATCCTAGAAAAGCTAGTATTTCTAAATGTTTAATAGCAAGTCACTATTGACTACATATTGGATTGGAATAAGCAAATTGTGGTATAGGAAGGCTTGAGCTCAGCCTTCCTTCTGATGGAACATCTGCAAACTCAGGGGTAAGTCCAGTAGTTGAAGCATTCAAGCAAGTAAATAGGAATACATCTCATTTATCTTCAATGTACTTATCCTCCAACCCTGATAATCCTGTGAGTCATCCCATGGGTAAAGTTTCTTCCTCCTCAAAGGCATGTGTTGCTGTTCTAGTAGTTTTGAACTTGAATCATGTAAAAGATAAAGACTCCCATAGCAAGAGAAGGGGTTATTAGTTATTAATGCTACATTTTACTCATGTTTTTTTTAATATAGTTGAAATAATGCATTTAAATGCATTCGTACCTACGCTTTTTATGTTGTAATAACCACAAGGATGCTAACTAAGTTAAGGATTAATCACTGGATTTATATGTTTTAATGTTTAAAAAGGTAGACTTTAAATTTTTTGATAAATGTGTTTAGATTTAAAACTTATTATTTTATTTTATTTTCAATATCAATCAAAGTTTTTTTAAAAAAAAATTCGTACAAATAACTTATTATAAAAAGGAAAAATATCAAGAGATAAAATAGAAATTTAAAAAAATATATTATATTTCATAGATGACTTGCAAGCCTTGTTAATGCCCAAATTACAAGTATTCCATGCACAAAATAAATAAAGACATTCATTTATCAAAGTTATGAAAAATGATTTGTTACTTATACTTTATTATGAGAGGTAAGAACATCATAACATGTGAAATATAACATCTTTTAATTTTTAGGTTTTGATTTTATCTTTGAAGATTGAATTTATCAATTTAAATATTTTTATTTATAATTTGTATCATATTTATAAATAAAAATCTTAATTTTACTAAAATATTTAGTTAAATAATTTACTTGATAATAAAATTTATCATAAGTATAATAAGAATTTTGATTCTATTAAGAAAAAATTTAAGTAAATAATTTACATAATAAATAAAAAAGTTGAATTTTATATTGAATTACTTTATACTTAAATTATTATGGTCGATTAAGTCTTAATTCGATTGGCATCGACATTGTTGTCAGTGCAGGAGGACGCATTATCCTTCTATTTATGGGTTGGGACCAACTAGTCGGAGACTATTTTGAGTGATGGTATTGTTGGAACATTTTCAAATATTTATAGTATTCCAATAACTATAAATGAAAGGGTGTAATTAATTAAAAGTTATATTATTTGATTTTTTGAAAAAGAATTATAACTATTTAAATAATATTATTTGAATAGTTATAATATTAAATGAATAATTATGTATTTATTTTAAAGACGTTATTATTCAGAAAGACACCTATTGAAAGATATCTCTATGAAGAGGCATGAAAATTCTTATAAATAGGAATGAGATTTCATTTGGAAAACACACCAACAAACTCTAATATTCTTTCTTTCCTTCCTTCATTTTCTAATATTATTAGATTATTCTATAAAGTATTACTGCAGAAATCCTTTATAGAAATTGAGTTTCTTGTTATACATTGCTCAGTGTGTAGTGGGTTATTCTCGTCAGTGCAAAACGCAAATAGTCATTGGCTTCATTGTATCCTCGAGGTTAATTTGCTTGGAACTCATTTGCACATCGAAAATAGGTGGGGGCGAATATAACCTTAAAGATAGTGACTTGATACACGCCTTGGAGCCTTGTCCTATTTCTTCTTTTTCTGTTCGAGTTTCATTCGTGTGTTCGAGATTTTTTTCACCGGAGATTTGTACTAACAATTTAAGGTTATATTTCATGATGAATACCACAACACATGAAAGTGGAACACTAAAGGAGTTGGCTTCCAATTTTGTCAAACTTGATCGATTTGATTGTGATAATTTTCGATGATGGCATAAAAAGACACACTTCTTGTTATCAACTTTGAAGATTGCTTATGTTTTGGATACTCCAAGACCTGAACATAATGATAACGAATCTGTTGCTGCAACCCGAGAAAGACAAAAATGGGACAATGTTGATTACATGTGCATGGGCCACATATTGAATGGTTTATCTGATGGTTTACCAAAACGAGGTCACCGCTAAAGAAGTATGGGATAAGTTAGAGACAAGATACATGATCGAAGACGTTACAAGTAAGAAGTTTCTTTTCAGTCGTTTCAATAATTATCAAATGGTTGATGGTCATTCTATTATAGAACAATTCCATGATATTAAAAAGATGTTGAATCAATTCAAGCAATATGATATGAAAATTGATGAAATGATTGTTGTATCCTCTATAATAGACAAACTTCCTCCATCTTGGAAAGAATTTAAAAGAAGTCTTAAATGATGTATATTATGTACCAGAAGTTAGGAAGAATTTAGTGTCTGAAAGTCTATTGAATAAGTTTGGTTTCAAACTTGTTTTTGAGGCAGATAAATTTATTTTGTCTAAGGGAGGAATTTTTGTAGGGAAAGGGTATATGTATGAGAATATGTTCAAACTCAATATTATTAATAAGAATAAAAATACTATTTTTGGTTATATGGTTGAATCTTTTTGTTTGCGGCATTATAGATTAGGTCATTTGAATTATAGAAAATTGGATGGCATGTATAAGTTAGATTTAATTCATGTTTTTAGTAATATTATTGAAAAATACAATACATGTATGTTGACTAAAATTACAAGAAACCCTTTCCCTAGGGTTAAAAGGAAAACAAAATTGCTTTATTTGATACATAGTGATTTATGTAACATGCATAATACTCCTATTTGATACATAGTGATTTATGTGACATGCATAATACTCCTACATTAGGTGGAAAGAAATATTTTGTTACTTTTATTTATGGTTGTTCTAGATATTGTTATGTATATTTATTGCGTTTAAAAGATAAAGCACTTGATAAATTTAGAGTTTATAAATCTAAAGTTGAACTTCAGTGTGAATCATTTATCAAGAGCTTAAGATCAGATAGAGGTGGAGAATACTATAATCCAAGTTATTTTGAATCCACTGGAATTGTCCATCAAGTTTCAACCCTTACACACCTCAACAAAATGGTGTTGTTAAAAGGAAAAACAGAGTCTTGAATAAAATGGTAAATTCAATGTTATCATATTCAAGTCTTGGACAAGGTTTTTGATAAGAAGTTGTTCTAACAGCTTGTCATATATTGAATAGAGTTCCTAATAAGGAAACTAAAATAACCCCTTATGAAAAATGGAAGAAAAGGAAACCAAACCTTAATTATTTGAAGGTTTGGGGTTCTAGAGCTATTGTCAAAGTTCCAACACCTAAACGTAAAAAGTTAGGTGAAAGAGGAATTGAATGCATATTTATAGGATATGCACATGATAGCAAGGCATATAGGTTCATGGTAATTTAACCAAATGATTCAATTTCAATTAATACTGTTATTGAATCAAGAGATGCTATTTTTGATGAAAATAGATTTATTTCTATATCAAGACAATTACAGCCACAACAATTGATTCATTCTTCAAATGAGAATGAGATTCCATTGGAACAAATTGATAATAATGATGAATCTTGTCAAGAATTAAGAAAAAGTGAGAGGATTAAAAATGTCAAAGATTTTAGACCAGATTTTGGACCAGATTTCATTATGTTTCTTGTAAAAGGAAAAGGTGAAAGTATATGCAACAAGATACCTTATTGCTATAATACAGAATCTGATCCTATTACATTTAAAGAGGCAATGAAATCTCAAGACTCTAATTTTTGGAAAGAAGCAATAAATGATGAGATGAATTCAATAATGGGAAATCAAACTTGGATCTTAGTTGATCTTCCACCAGGTTCCAAACCAATAGGTTGTAAATGGATTTTCAAAAAGAAAATGAAGGTCGATGGAACCATTGATAAATTTAAAGCAAGGTTGGTAGCCAAAGGTTTTACACAAAAACAAGGCATTGATTACTTTGATACCTATGCTCTAGTAGCAAGAATTGTTACAATTAGACTCTTAATATCACTTATCTTTTTATATAATTTGGTTGTTCACCAAATGGATGTTAAAATTGCATTTTTAAATGGTGAATTGGAAGAGGAAGTGTACATGGAACAATCGAAAAGATTTGTTGTTCTAGGACAAGAGCATAAGGCATGTAAGCTTGTTAAATCTTTATATGGGCTTAAACAAGCACCAAAATAATGGCACCAAAAGTTTAACAATGTTGTTTTTGCTAATGGCTATAAAATAAATGAACCCGATAAGTGCATATATAGCAAATTTGAAAATGGAAAAGGTGTCATAATTTGTTTATATGTAGATGACATGCTCATTTTTTGCACGAATTTGGAACAAATAGAAAACACAAAGAAATTCTTGTCAAACAACTTTGCTATGAAGGATATGGGTGTAGCAGATGTTATTCTTGGGATTAAAATAGCCCAAGATGAAAGCATTATAGTTTTACAACAATCACATTACATTGAAAATGTGCTTAACAAGTTTGATCTTTTCAACTGTATACCAGCATCTACACCCATGGATCCTCTAATAAAATTAGTATCTAATGCTCGTAGGAAAATTAATCATTTGAAATATGCAAGTCTAATTGGTTGTCTTATGTGCATAATAACTTGAACAAGACCAGATATTACATATGCTGTTAGGAAATTGAGTAGGTACACAAGTAACTCAAGTAGTTTGCATTGGAAAGCTTTGAATAGAGTACTTAGGTACTTAAAGAAAACCTTTAACTATGGATTGTGTTATAATGGATATCTTCTAGTTTTAGAAGGGTATTCAGATGCTAGTTGGATTACAAGTTTGGAAGATCATGCATCTACTAGTGGATGGATCTTCATTCTTAATGGAAGAGCCATTTCTTGGGGTTCCAAGAAACAAACATGTATTACTGATTCCACCATGGTAGTAGAATTTATTGCATTAGCTGTTGCATCTAAAGAAGCAGAATGGCTAAGAAATTTGCTTTATAATGTACCTTTATGGCCTAAGCCAATTTCACCTATTTTTATCTGTTGTGATAGTGATGCTACTCTAGCAAAGGCATATAGCCAAGTATATAATGGAAAGTCTAGACACATTGGATTGAGACATAGTTATGTCCGACAATTAATCTCTGATGGAGTGATCACTATTAATTATGTGAGGTCAAGTGAAAATTTGGCAGGTCCTTTGACAAAAATTCTTGCTAGAGATGCAGTAAAAAGGACCTCAAAAGGGATGGGACCCAAGCCTATTAATTAAAGTCACCCATGATGGAAACTCGACTCAACGCTTAGTATAACGTCAAGTCTTGAGTTCAATGAGACAAAGTACATCATTAGTATGTGACTGTTAGCACTATAAATAAATCTATCCTAAGATTAAAGTGCTAGGTACCCATAATGATAAGGGAAGGATGAGTAATGTACTTTTAATGGACCCATAACATAAATATGTTAGAGTGTTATAATTATGGGAACACTCTTGATGGGATCTACCTATGTGAGTGGAAGTGTGGCCACTTTTAGGAGTTCAAGGGCTTGGCTCTGACTGCACTCATGAAAAGAAGACATAGACACATGGTCATAATAGTGTCCCTAGATACTATGCATTGACCGATGTTGAAATCATTGTGTGAGATGTGTTCGGTTAATCAAATGGAATAATTGGTTCAAAGCTTAGTCTACCATGCAATTTCGATTAACTTTAACATGTTTTCACTAAGTGAAGGTTCAATTGTAAGATACCTTCATTTATGCAAATTGATTTCCAAGAATATCAAATTTTAAAATATTTTGAAAATGGGGGGAGATTGTTGGAACATTTTCAAATATTTATTGTGTTCCAATAACTATAAATGAATGAGTGTAATTAATCAAAAGTTATATTATTTGATTTTTTGAAAAAGAATTATAACTATTTAAATAATATTATTTGAATAGTTATAATATTAAATGAATAATTATGTGTTTATTTTAAAGACATTATTATTTAGAAAGACACCTATTGAAAGATGTCTCTATGAAGAGACATGAAAATTCCTATAAATAGGAATGAGATTTCATTTGGAAAACGCACCAGCAAATTCTAATATTCTTTCTTTCCTTCCTTCATTTTCTAATATTATTAGATTATTCTATAAAGTATTACTGCAGAAATCCTTTATAGAAATTGAGTTTCTTGTTATACATTGCTCAGTGTGTAGTGGGTTATTCTCGTTAGTGCAAAATGCAAATAGTCATTGGCTTCATTGTATCCTCAAGGTTAATTTGCTTGGAACTCATTTGCACACCGAAGATAGGTGGGGGCGAATATAACCTTAAATATAATGACTTAATACACGCCTTGGAGTCTTGTCCTATTTCTTCTTTTTTTGTTCGAGCTCCATTCGTGTGTTCGAGATTTTCTTCACCGAAGATTTGTACTAACATGTCTCTCAGGTTTCCAAGACTATCCAACTGTCTTATATAAATATATAAGATGAATTGAGAGCAATTTCTATATATAACATTTCAATTGAATTTTTGTATAAACATGTTACTAATTTTACCATTTATTTAATATTGTATATTTATAATTGATATAATTTTTTTATTTTTTTGTTCAACAATATAATTTCCATAAAATGATTTATATAAATTTCAAGTTGTGGAAATTGGATATATTGTGGAAAAAGTAACATCGAATAAAATTTCATTTGATCAGCAAGAATTACAGTTGTTTTTGTTTGCCAAAAATGGCTTCACTTGTCACAAGTCGAATCCCTCTCACCCACAGTTCAGCCATTTGAATCCCACCATCACACACGAAATGCACCTCCTTGTTCTTTGTAGTCACCACATGGAACATTCCCGATTCTTCCACATCGAACTTCCTTCTCCGGTTCCATCGGAATTTTTCACTTGGACCGACATCCGCTGCTTTGCATATCACATTTCTCCTACTTGATTTGCCCCATCGCAGAATGCCTCTGGTCTCCATCATCCTCAGTACTTTGCTATGAGGTGATCCTTTACCACCCCTAGTGTGCTTCTTCACTTGGCTTCCATCCACAACCAGAGCTCGAGCAAGCTCATTCAGAATGATATTTTCCGCATCGTTTCCATACCCTTTTTTCCTCGCAAGCAATAGAGCTGTTTCGTGCCTTGCGTTTTCGATGTTGCATTTTGCACCACAAGAGATTAGAAGCTCACAGACTCCACCATAACCTCCTCTTGCTGCTAGCATTAGTGGAGTGTATCCATCAGCATCGAATGCATTAACATCGTAGCCTCTACTAGTTAATATGTGAACCAAATTCAAGTCTCCGCGTTTTACCGCACGGTGTAGAGCATAAAACCCAATGGGACCATTTGCGTCTTCAAGTGCATACTCCAGCATTAGCTGGTCGAATACATCGCCCTTCTGGTTTAACTCCAATAAGCTTATGGCAGTATCACCGTATTTGTTAGACAACTTTATATTAGCACCAGCACGAAGAAGCAACTCAAAGGCTTCCAAATGGCCTTCTGATGCAGCAATCATCAGAGCTGAATTTCCATCGTCATCTTGTTCATGAAGATCAACATCTGCCTTTTCAAGGAGTTTCTTCAAAGCTTCAATCTCATTTCCATGGACGGTGAACATCAAAGGAGAAAATACAGAGGGGTTGCTTGATTGAGGTGTCTTCCCGGCTAGAATCACATCTTGAACTGCTTGCTGGAAGCCATGATTCCATCTGGCTAACCCTGCAATGGAGCTTGCACTTTGGCCAGCGGAGTTTACCAATCCAAAGTCAGCCCCAGCTGAGGCCAGTACTTTAAGGCAGTCCCCATGTTTGTATCTAGCACAAATCATAAGCGCGGAATCTCCAAAAGCTGTTCGAGAATCGATATCACAACCACCTACAATTAGGCATTGAAGAACTTCAACAAATCCTAGTTTCGCAGACAAATGTATGGGGCGTAATGCTGTTTTGGAAGTTGTTTTAACTGGAAATTCTATGTCGGCACCGCAATTCAGAAGCACTTCAACAGCTGATGCATTCTTACATAAGATGGCATGGTGGATGAGGGTCCTGCCACAGTGAAGGCTGTTTGGGGAGATGTGTCGAAGCAGCAACCGCAAGATGGAACCACTGACTTCAAAGTACTCGACAGCGCACCATGTGATGGAATAAGCATCAGCTAGTCCGGCACCGACCCTAGTTTCTTCGCCTGTATCAATATCCCAAGACCAGGCTCCAACCCTCACTTTTAAGTCCATCTTGATGCCAGCCTGATCATCAGTTTTGAAAAAGTTAGTAATGCCATTTAAGAACACTCAGCAGATAAGTAAACAAGCAACAACTTGATTCAGAATAGCACTTTAAATCCCATGCAACAAAGAGTGCAAATTCAAAAAAAATTCTAGTACTCCAATGAAGGGAAGCTACAGATCTTGATCGACTATGTTCTAAGATGCTTACCTGCAAAAGTGATCTAACAATAGAGGTCTGTCTACAAATGACAGTGGCAGATAGTGCATTGCAGTCGATATTTGTGTATAGAGAAGGCTTGGAAGATCGAAGAAGCAGCCTATCAGTTGCATTGGCATCTACTCCACACTGTCAGCAATAAGAGCACAAACATCTTCAAGATAACCTCACCTCTAGTTATATGATCAATCTCAAAAGCTGATTTATTTACGGGGAAACCGAACTTCGGCAGTATGTCACCACATGACAGTGCTTTTTTTAAGGACACATTAAAGTGCTTAAGAAATAAAAACGGGGTGAAATTTGTCATCATGAGAACTATTTTACCTTGATAAGCATGTCAACAACATCAACAAACCCCCTGCAACAAGCAGATACGAATGCTCGTAAGGCAGCCTGCGGGCGAATCATGTCGGTCGCCATTAGCCGCTTAGCGAGTTTTGCATACCCGAGGTAGCTTGACTCCAGCAACGCCTCCTCGCATGCTGCTTGACAAGCACCGGCATTGAGGAGCACCTCCAGGACATCCATATGACCTTCCCTGGTCGCCGCTGTGGTAGCATAGCCTCGAAACAATTTGTGGTCCACGTTAGCTCCTAGACTCTGCCAAATTAAAAAAAAAAATTTATGGCTTTGCTTTAATTGTCTCTCCCTCCTAGAGGTACATAAACATAAACTGTTTTACCAGCAACTTTTTAACGAGAAACATGTTTCCAACATGAGCAGCAAGAAACAAGGGCGTAACTTCGGTCTTAAACTCCTCATAATCGACAAGAACTTGGTGCGCCGCCTCTTCATGCAACAAAATCTCAGTCTTCTTGGACTTCAAGCTCACTGTTCCAATAAAGTTGACGTCCACAAAAGGATCGGCTAAACACTCGGACGCCAACTTCAAATCATTTCCATGCAAAGCATCGACGAGTCTTTGAGAAACCTCCTCTTCGTAATTGATTGGAAACACCAGTCCACCGCGAGAACCACCGTGTACTACTGTCATATTTTTCCTTGGACTGTGTGGAGGTTTGAGGGAAGTCTCATATCTGGGCCGTAAATGGCGTAAAAATAAAGAAAAAAAAAGGTTTGAGTTTGTTGTTGAATCGGCCACTTAAAAATGTTTGGTTGAGCTAAAGGTTTCTCTGGTTTGTTGAACCATCTGTTAACAGAAACGGTTGGCCTAATGCAAGGCTCCTGTTCTTAACCAATGAAACCAGACAAAGATTTGTCCTTAATTTTGTATGTCAGCCGGATTTGGCCTGCATCAATATGACAAGCATTGGAAATATCAAATAAGTCTTAAAGAATGGTGGAAATAACGTCTTTTAAATATATAAAAAAAATTCCTAAATTAACTAATTTCATTATCCCATCCCTACTCCAAGAGGCTCCAAAGTCATCAATATCATTCAAGTTATTATTATTATTATTATTATTATTATTATTATTAAAAAGAAACATATTTTGAATAATCCAAAAAAGTAATATAGTATGGAAATAATTTTAAAAAATACAATAATGTAATTAAGAAGGCTAAATTGCTGAACTCAAAGTCTGTTTTAATTTATAAATTTTGAAAAAAGCAATTGATTATTTTAATTTCTAAAGGAACTTTTAGCAAGTTAGAAAAAGGTGTGGATATTATTTTAATGTTGCAATAAAACATTGGAAATTTCATGTAATGTGATTTAATATGGATAATGAATATGTGAATAATTTATATTACAATTATTCTAAAAATTAATGTAGATAATGCCACTTCATCATCTTTTAAAGACATAACACTACTATTATAAACTCTTCCGTACAATATATCCTCTCATTTAATGTAAATTGTTGATTTAAATATTAATTAATTATGAGAAAAATAATGAGTAATTATAAAAAATTGAAAAAAAGGATAAATATAATAAATAATAAATTGAAAAAATAACATAAATATAAAAAATAAAAATCAATACAAAATGTTTTAAAGATATTTTAATATGTAAGCCTTAATGTATTTTAATCTAGTTCTTATGAAAAATGAGAGAAAAAATTTGAAATATGTCATATTTAAAATAAAATTTGGGATTTAGGCCATTTTTATCGAAAATTAAGAAAATAAGTCGATTTTGGAGCAGAAGGCAAAAACGTGTCGTGCAGGATGCACTTTCAGGTGACATGGCATGGGGAAGGGCAAAAATGTTCAAGTGACGTGGAGGAGAGAGAGTGAAAATGCATTCTACAGGGCGTGTTTTTGCCCTGCCCCATGCCACTTTCTGTAATACCCCATACTTGACCCAATCGTCTAGTCCAAACTATAAGATGTCACATTCGTTACCAGAGCAACTACAATCAATTACATTTAATTTATACCATTAAACATTTCAATTGCGCGTAATATAATCATATAATATGATATAAAATTATTTACGGGTCTTATATGCTTACGAAAGCTCTTTTGTTTACCTGAAGTCAAATTAGGATTAAATTGCAATACTTTCAAAGTCTCAAGTTGACATCGTGACTTCAGAGGTTCCTCGTCACGATGCAACATACTAGCTAGACTCGTCGTGACATGACCGTCTGCTTCCAAAAGGTCCAATTCGGTACCTATTCGATTTACTCCAATTACACAAGTCAAATCTTCCTTTCATTCAAACAAGCCAAGATACCATAACCCAATGTTCATTCGTAAACATTTGCAAAACTTACACATTGCATCATATCAAAACACCATTTCAACTTATTTACTAACAGCATTTTACACACACCTCAAGTATTAACTTTAAAATACCAACTCAATTCATCCACTTTAAAGCCATATATGATCATCAACTTCATTCGAATGTCAAAAATCTCAAAAACATAATTTGAACCATATTATTATGCCATATCTGGTTAACCATTAGTAACTCAACTTCAACATTATTATATTATGCAAAAATCGACTCATCTTAGATACATGTTATATATTTAATTAAAACGAGACTATACAAATATTGTTGAGTTGAGGATCTTTAGTTGGATGCTGGAAACACTTCTCATAACCTTGAGAATAAATTATACATGAGTATAGAGAAAATAAACCGTATGCTGAGAAATAAAGCTTAACGATATTTCCATGATTCAAGTCACAAAATAAACATATTCGATATAAGCATTCAATCCAAATATGCCACAATTCAACCTAAGCAGTCCGCGAAACAATACTCAAATGACATTCTTATACATTGTTTCAATAGACAATCTAACTAAACATACTATACCATACATTCTATTAACAAAGATATAGTCATTTCCTATTCAAATTTATATACTCATGAATGCATCATTATGATATTTAATCTTATTTCATCCAATGTTATTTAATCATTTATTTTATAATTAACTTTTCTTTCTCAAGTCTACTAACTCGTTCAAGTTCGATTCGATGCCTAAGGCTCGTATAAACTAATTCACATAGTTTTTCACATGCTATTGTATATCATATTTTGTATGAATTGTTTGATCATATCATGTTCAGTTCTAAATCCAATATGTTTGTTTTCCTTCTGGGAGCAAATAAGTTTTTGATAATTTTAGTTTTGATGATGTCTATTGTTTTGGTTCGAGTTTTAGGAGTTTTAGATTTTAGCGCATTATCCTTTATTTGAAATACTTGTATAGAATACACTTTAGGCGATTATGTTTCAAAGTCTTTGAAAAAAATAGTTAACATAAATTGTTTTTGGTCAAAATTAGTGTCCACTATTGGTAACAGTGACTAATGCTTCCGTCACTACGGGTGGTTTTCAAAAACAAACGTCTAACCATGAAATGTGCTCCATTCCCATGAGTAGAGATTGTTTTAATTAACATAGAATGCATGAAGGGTTGTTTGTTTGTATATGCATACCCAAATTGCTGTAGTTATTTGAAGGGGAAAATGGCATATGGCAAGTAGCGGTGTGTTGGTGTTTTATTTGTATTCACTTGACAACAATTGAGTGTTGAGAAAAGGATGCGTGGGAAGCATCCTCTAACATTTTCTTTTTTGGGCTTATTTGAACAACATTGTTAATGAAATATCTGTCATTAATTTGGTAAAAAATGTGACCATAGATATTAAATAGAAATATGGAGGCAGGGTGCAGGGTGGGTGGGTGAAAATTTTCAACTCTTTAAAGCTGCACATGGGGAGTCTTGGATCTACCAAAACATTGCCCATTTTTATTAGCTCCGATCAGATCCCTTCAAATTAATTTATCAAAATCAACTCTTAAAACTATCTCTATTTTTCAATTGAATGAAATCAGCCCTTTCACTTTCGGAATCAATAAAATCCGATTATTTCATGAAATTTAAAAGTAATTGAGTGATCTGAATATTGTTGTTAATGTAGGAGGATAATGGTTAAAATACGTTCAAGTGTATTATCCTCCTATTAATAAGGTTGGAAAAGGATATGATCAGAATCTATATAAGATTATTAAAAAAATCCCTAATATAAATTATAAAACGGACATTAAGTATATAAAAAAATTATCCTTATTTAAAACAAAAAAAACCCTTGAAATGTTTTAGGATAATTTTTTACTTGTAGCAACGATGTTTTATCCAAATTTTGAATCAGGTAACAGATAATAAATTTCATATTTCATTAATTTTTGAAATAAAAATGAAAATGATTAAATAAAGAAAAAACAGTTAAATCTGTTTTCAAAATTTTAAAAATAAAAATAAAATCAATGTAATTTAAAATATGTGCATGGATTAATGGAAACACAAACAGCAACGATAACAAAAATACCAAATCCACAACAAAAGAAAAAAAAGGTTTCCTCTTTCTCCTCCCACAATTGCGATTTGTCGTAGCCTTTTCTGCTTTCACCGCTGTTTGTTTAAAAAAAGGCACATTAGTTCACAACAATTCACCCTTTTTCAACTCTAAACAGTAAACCTTCTCCCACTTTTTTGTCTTATTCCTTTCTTCTTTGCTACTGTTTCCTTAGCTGCCTCCACTGCCACACTTTCCTTTTTCTTCTACCTACATTTCTACTCTCGTTTTGTTTCCCTTTTTATATGATTCTTCTCTTCATCGGATGTTCCCTGTAAGCTTTTTTTTTTTGCTTTAATTATGTTTGCATGAAATGGGTTGCTTGTCTTTTGTCTATCTGATGCATAGATTCTTTCTATTTTTAAGTTTTACTTCAGCATTGTCTAATTAATTCTCTTTTTTTTTTCTGGTGTAAAATAAGGGTTTAATTTGTTCTTTTTGACTCTGTCTTTAGTTTGAGTTATCAAATGGTAGCATGATTGGTTGTTAACCTGTTTTTTTTTTTCGAATTATATATATATATATATTCCATTGGATATTTAGTGGTGGAGGTCCTCTTGAGATTCATGTACAGTAGGGTTCTTTTTAGCTCGGTAAAGAAACATTTCTAATCTGTCTCTTTTTTTTCCCTTAAAATTATTATTATTATTATTTTATTTTAGCTTTAATAAATTAAACATTTGGAATACATGAACTTGATGAATGGAGAGTATATTGGTAAGAATGATTTGGACCCACGTTTTGTTTTCAGTTTGGTTCCTTCTCTTCTCTGCTTTGGTTGCTAGCGAGTCGGTTTTCCTGCCAAAGTCTTTTTCTATTTTTCATTTGCTTTAAACACTGTAATTCTTGTTCAATCTCTTTCAATGTATACTGTTTCTGATTATGCTTTTCCCCTAAATACAGATCTTTAATGTGTGGTTTTCAAAAACATGAAGTCATTTTGATTGATCATATTGATTAAGAGTGAAGGCCATAATTTCTTCAGAGACCAAACAATGGTTCTTGGCCTAAGAACTAAGAACAGAAAAGGCAACTCATATCAGGTTTATTACATTGTATGTGTAAAGGAAATTAATCCTTGGACACCATTGCAGTCTTTGCCAGCGGCTCAATCTTTATTGCTTCAATGGGAAAATGGTGATAAGAATTCTGGGTCCTCGGTTTCTAGTTTTAGGAATGGGAAAATCGAGTTTGGCGAGTCTTTCAGGCTTCAAGTAACTTTATCTCTGGAATCGTCCCGTAAGAGCACCAACCGTGATGGCTTCCAGAAGAATTGTTTAGAGTTCTACTTGTATGAGCCTCGAAAGGACAAGGTGGCAAAGGGTCAACTTTTAGGATCTGCTGTTGTAAACCTTGCAGATTATGGGATTATCAGGGAAACTATAAGCATTAGCACTCCTATTAACTTGAAGAAGAGTTCAAGGAACATAGAACAGCCTGTTCTTTATCTTACTATCCAGCCATTTGATAAAGGTAGCTCCAGCTCATCATCGAAAGGCAGCTTGCCAAAAGAAGTATCACTTGAAAAGGATGGGAGTGAATCTGTTACTGGATCAATAAATGAAGGGAATGATGAGGAAACTGAGATTGCCTCTTTTACTGATGATGGTGATGATGGTCTTTCCTCACATTCATCTCGGACTGTTTCTTCATCTGTTTTTGATTCTTCTAGGGAGTCACATAGCCAACATGAGAAGGTATTTAAATTCATTATTCTCCTTTCGTTGTTTATTTCTAGTTACGTTGAATTGTCTCTATAATGTCTTTGAACAGAGGTTTGAAATTGGGTTGGATTTAAGATTTCTGAAATTGACTCGGCAGACTTTGGTTCTTGAAGCATTGCCATAATTTACATTTTCATTCAACTAAGAAATACTTATGCTTTCACAAATCTAGATTCTGCTCTTGGTGGTGTTATTATTTGATGCACATGCACCTTTCTGAAAAGCTAAAAAAATCAGGATTTTTGTGCTTTAGTTTAGTCTTTATTGTATAATTAATATAGGGAAGGGGGAGCAAACTTGGGACAATTTTTGAGGTAAGATATGGCTGGCAATTAGCCCATACCTCAGCTTGAAAATTGCTAGGAGCAATAAGTTGAGCAACATTATATTTGCAGTGATAAATTTGTAGATCACCTTTTAACCACTACATAAGCCAATATGTCAGTTTTGGGCAGTCACTCAGATTGCAGTTCCTTAGGTACCAGCATGCTTCTATTCTAGGAGGACTGTAGTAGTTCTGGTTAATTTGGTGGCTCATAGCTGTCATCCTAGCAAAGCTAGTATTTCTGAATGTTTAATAGCAAGTCACTATTGACTACAGATTGGATTGGAATTAGCAAATGGTGGTATAGGAAGACTTGGGCTCAGTCTTCCTTCTGATGGAACATCTGCAAACTCAGGGGTAAGTCCGGCGGTTGAAGCATTCAAGCAAGTAAATGGGAATACATCTCATTTATCTTCAATGTACTTGTCCTCCAATCCCGAGAATCCTGTAAGTCATCCAATGGGTAAAGTTTCTTCCTCAGAGGCATGTGTTGCTGTTCCAGTAGATGTGAACTTGAATCATGTAAAAGATAAAGACTCCCATAGCAAAAGAGAGGGAGCTAGAAAAGCATGGAGGCATGACCAATGCCATGTAAACAGACATTTAAGTAGCAATTCACGTGTTGGCCATTGGAAGGGAAATGCTGAAAAGTCACCATGGGAAGATGAGCTGGATAACCAGATTTTGGGCCCCGAGGAATATTCTCTTCAGGACAGGTTAGGTTTTAGACCACCTCAAGATTCTACGAGAAAGCAAGTTGCATTGAGGAGTAACACTTTTGCATCCAGCTCGACAGCAACTGAAGTGAAAGGTGGCTTCCTTGCAAATGATAGGCAAAAGCGTGTGACACCTGTTCAGTTGCATGTTGACAAAGGTACGAGTAACGGACTATCAAAGATCCAGTTTATGGAGAAGGCGAAGGAAAATTATATCCCTGAGAAGACTTCTAATGGTACCACAAGTGATATACTTGGTGCAAGGGAAGAAACTGCAAACAGCTTTTCTAACCGCAAAGTTGACTCAGGTAACAGTTATGGGCTGCTAAAGAAAACTGAGTTTGCAAAGAAGGCAAAGGAAAATGATATTCCTGAAAAGATTCATTGTGGTTCTACAAGTGACACATGTAATAAAAGCAAAGAAAATACAAAAAGCTTTTCCAACAGCAAAGTTGAGTTGGAATCCAAAATTGAAATGCTCGAAGAAGAATTAAGGGAAGCTGCTGTTGTTGAGGCTAGTCTTTATTCCGTTGTTGCTGAGCATGGAAGTTCTACAAACAAGGTTCATGCTCCAGCTAGACGACTTTCTAGATTCTATCTTCATGCTTGTAAAGCAAATACCCAAGATAAGAGGGCAAGTGCTGCAAGGGCTGCAATTTCAGGATTGGTATTGGTCTCTAAAGCATGTGGAAATGATGTTCCAAGGTGAGCACTAACACTTTCCATAACTTTTTTCCCTTTTAGAAAATGAATCTAGGAGATTTTAGCTCCCACCTTAACAATTGTCAAAGATGCCAATTCGGTTTGCATGTTGTACAAATTTAAATTTAGTCTTCTGTGGCCCTAAGCTGACATTCAGACTGCAGATAAATGTATTTTTTTCTCATACCTATGCACACCTGGTTTCCCAATTCCACTTCTATTTTATTTTTTCAAAAGCTTCTCTCTTTGCGTGTACCTTTTACCTGATATTTGTTTGATCAATTTCTTTTCCATTTTCACAGGTTAACCTTCTGGTTATCAAATTCAATTGTATTGAGAGCAACTGTTAGCCACGCAATTGGTGAAATGCAGCTATTTTCGGAAGGTTCTGATGACTGGGTGGACCCTCAGACATTTTTACTTGCACTGCAAAAGTTTGAAGCTTGGATCTTCTCCAGAATTGTCGAGTCTGTGTGGTGGCAGGTCAATCCTTTCTTTAAGCTCACATCATAATGTCTTCAGAAGTTATACCTGACATTATTTCCCTCTATATACTTGCCAGACTTTGACTCCATATATGCAGTCTGCTGCTGCAAAGAGCTCATGCTCGAAGAAAAACTCTAGCAGAAGATATGGATTAGGTGATCAAGAGCAGGGGAGTTTTTCAGTTGAGCTTTGGAAGAAGGCTTTTAAAGATGCCTGTGAGAGGCTTTGTCCCATTCGAGCATGTGGGCACGAATGTGGCTGCTTAGCTGTGCTGGCTAAATTGGTATTATGATATACTATAGCTTGTTTTCATCTATGCGTAATAAACTTGGTCCTGGGTCTTATGCTTATTCATGTTCATAATGTCTCTTAGTAAAGAGATGAGGCCATGTCCTTGTTTCTTATGATTTTATTATCTAATTGGAAGGCTGTTGAAATGCTAATTTGAGATAAACATTGTTGTCTGTTCATCATTAGGTCATGGAGCAATTGGTGGGTAGATTAGATGTTGCAATGTTCAATGCTATTCTTCGTGAATCAGCTGAAGAAATGCCAACAGACCCTGTTTCTGATCCAATAAGCGATTCAAAGGTTCTTCCTATCCCTGCAAGCAAATCAAGCTTTGGGGCAGGTGTACAATTGAAAAATGCTGTGAGTAATGGGTTCCCTGTTCTATTGAGCTACTTTAATTCTTAATTGCCTCCTTTATGTGCGACATCTGATTTTGTTTCCATATATTTACGGGGAACTTGTATATGTGCTTCAAAAATATGCATTTATGGAACTTAGGTCTAAAACTGATATGCTGGACACAGTTGAATCTATCAATACCTGCAAATTTGGCCTATTAATATGTTTCACAGCCTCAGAAGTTTACTCCTTTAAAGAAGCTAAATGCTTGCACCCTGTGATTTCTTGCTCCAAATGTTATGTCAACAGATAATAAAAAATTGTGATTAGTATTTAATATTGCTTCACAGAAAATTGTTTTAATAATGACAAAAGAATACAAAAGCTTATTACATTTCTAGCATTTTACTGAAAGGATCCATTTCTGTTGGCCCTGTGTTACTAGATTGGAAACTGGTCAAGATGGCTAACAGATCTATTTGGCATTGATGATAATGAGAGTCCTGAAGATAGCAACGAAGTAGGTGACTGCAAAAATGCTGCATGTGAGGGTTCCTTCAAGTCCTTTTGCCTCCTGAATGCATTGAGTGATCTCATGATGCTTCCATCTGAGATGCTTGCGGATAGGTCCACAAGAAAAGAGGTATAGTTCTGGAATTATTGAAATGTTTCTTTTAAGGGTTAAATTGTTATTTGAGGCTTGAACTTGGAAACTTTTCCCATAATGGGGCTTGAGTTTGTTTTTTTGGTTTAAGTTAGGTCTTGGATTTAACAATTGTTCCCGCTTTGGTGCCTGGACTAGGCAATTATTCCCACTTTAGGGTTTGAACTTTTTTTTCTCCAAGTTAGACTCTTAACTTGGCAATTGTTCCCACATTGGGACCTAAACTTGCAATTGTTCCCTCATTGGGGCATGAACTTTAGGATTTTACTAACTTGGACAAAAAAAAAAGTTCAAGCCCCAATGTGGGAATAATTGCCAAGTTCAGGGCCTAACTTGGCCAAAAAAGAAGTTTAAACCCCAATGTGGGAACAATTGCCAAGTTCAAGGCATAACTTGAACAAAAAAAAAAGTTCAGGCCCCAATGTGGAAAAAGTTGCTAACTTCAGGCCCCAAAATGTGATTTAACCCTTCTTTTAATTTCAGTAAACCAATATTTTATACCTCATTCCTCTGTCACCTAGTATTCCTGTCTGTTAATCTCATCTTCCCTTTGAATTTTATTGTTGAAGGTAAGCCCCAAGTTCAGCGTCTCCCTCATCATCAGGGTTCTTAACGATTTTGTACCTGATGAGTTCAACCCTAATCCAGTTTCACAGGCAGTTTTTGAAGCATTGGAAAAGGTTTGTCATAAAACAATATAAAAATTCTGCTTTAAATATAACTGTCCATTTCATTCATTAATTACCCTGCAATGTTGCAAGTTTGTGGTGCCGAGTTCTGTTTTCCGAGACTGATTTTTTTCTTCTTTTTTCAGGATCTTTCTGAGGGTGGGGAAGAGTCTATCACAAACTTTCCATGTATGGCTACTCCTATTGTCTATTCGCCACCTTCCGCAACTTCCCTAACCAACATTATAGGAAGCCAAGTCATGGAAAGGAGTAAGTCATTGGTACTTAGAAAATCATACACTAGTGATGATGAGCTTGATGAATTGGATTCACCCATGACCTCGATCATGATTGAGAACCCCCGCAGTTCTCCCAAAACCAATTGGATGAGAACGGGAAAGGGGGGCCGGAAAGTTGTTAGATATGAGCTAATCCGAGAGATATGGAAGGATGGTGAGTAGCAATGTTTATTTTTCATCCAACCCTGTCTTTTTTTGTATATAAGCACGTGAGCATAGGCTGGTTTTGTTAAGTTGTTTTGTTGGAGTTTTGCAAGAATTGGTATTTTCCTTAATATCATCGTACATATGTTACTACGAATCCCTATTGCCTACTGCATCGGTTGCTATGATATATAAGGAAGAGGATTTCAAAGATTTCTTAAATTCTGCTTTACATCAACATGTGATGTTATAGTCAAGGGTTCTTTTCCTTGATTTCTCCCATCACCCTCTTTATTCTTTGCTCTTTTTCAAAACAAAGAAACTGCAATTTGTGGATATAAAGATTCAGTGGCGGAACCTGGAAGTTTTGGGGTTTAATTAAACCTTTCAAAATTTTTGGGGTTTAATTAAAAGTTTTCAAAAATTTTAAGGTTTAATGATTTTTTCAAAAAAAAAACCTAGGGGTCCAATTATTTTTTTTAAAAAAAGTGAAAAATTAATGAGAATTTTTAAAAAATTTAGAAAGTAGACGTAAGATTTTCAAAAAAAAATTAAAGGGCTTAATGGTAAATTTTTAAAATTTTAAAGGGCAAGGCCTCGGTTTCTCCTATGTTCCACCCTAGAAAGAAAATGCTGGAACTCAAAATTCATATTTATCAGATGCAAGACTGTAATTTGAGGAAAAGGAAAAAGAAAGTGATTGTGATTGTGAATGTGAATGTGAATGTGAATGTGAATGTGGGAATTTAAAATTCAGATTTATTGTTGTTACATGAACTAACCAAATTACAATTCAAAAAAAAAAAATTATAAACAAAGAGTGTGTTCCTTTCGTTTTTGGATAAATACTCGATCAAAATCAAAATTTTACCTTATTTCATTTTCTAATGTCTTCTAGTTGAGTTTCCTTTGTTGTACCACATTCTTTTTGTACAAAAAAAAAAAAGGCCATAGTCTAGAGAGAGCATTGGATGCCACCTCATGGATTCTATATACTAACGAGTTAACTTAGGGATTATATATTAATGACTTGGCTTTATTGTCTTAATGAAAAGAGTGCCATATAAAGAAGAATATCCTTGTTCTTTGCAAGGTCATGGACCCTTGATCTAAATCAGGTCATTTCACATAAGATTATTTAGAATCCATGAATGAGAATTTTACTCCCAAGAACTTGGCACAGTTCGTATCATTACATTCACAACGGCATTACAGTACAGAATTCCTAGCATCACCTGTTTTAGGGTGCAATTATCCCCAAGTTATCTTTTCTTCCACCTGCTAAAAACCACCAACACCACTACTATCAGTGTTCCAGTAATCTGTTAGGAGCAATTGCTATTGTTAATTTATTATTGGCAAATTACAGCAGAAGAAAGATATGCCTGTAATGTCTGAAACACGTGCAGACCTAAAATGAACTTTTCTAACAGTAGCATACAAGTCAACATTATAGGACAAAAGGAGGGCAATTTAGTTATACAAAGGAAGACGGCATCATCATCAGAGTATATGACCTTTTTCTTTTAACCAAAAAAAAAAAGAGTATATGACCTTTTCAAGCAGTCTCAAAAAAATACCCTCGATTAACATAGGTATTACGTGAAGGGTAAAAATCAGTAATGATGTTGTCAGTTACATGTCATGTCACTTGCAATGAACATAAAACAAGTGAAGCAAGATATCTTACGGTTTACAAGAGGCACTGTTTTCTGGACTCATCAATACTTCATAGTGTCCATAACCATGATACAGAACTTTGATGGGGTTTTCCTTACCATACTCTTGACCATACTCGGATATAATTTTGAGGGTAACAGTATTCTTATCCCTCATGTAAACTGTTATTGGGGTCCTGTGGATGAAATATATATCATGTTAAGAGATTAGAAAGTTTTGATATATTGATAGCATTAAATTTAGTTATATTCCTATCCATCTTAGCATCTCATAGAAACAAAAACAATGAATCACAGGGCTAATGTGATTCGGTTTCAGTTAACAAATTTTCATCTTATTTAAAAGTGATTGTTGCTCATAATAACACAGAGGTGGCGAAGCCTATCTGGAAAATTGTTTGTATGATTAATAATCAATGAAGTATTCTAAGGTTAAGTTTATTTGCAGTTGTGGACTAAAGAAAGCTAAGCAAACTATTGATCAATTCCTAAATCAAAATCTAGTATCTGAATATAACACATTCTTCTATTTGATTTATGTTTTTTTCTTTTTTGTGTGTGTTAGAATTATTCTATTTGATTTATAGGGCAAGTTTGATGAAAGAAATCATAGACCAAGTAGTAATCTTCGTTTTTTTTTATTTTGGACCAGCAAGTAGTTATCTGGAACTAAATGTATCTTTCACTTCAACCACATACAGACATACATATATATATGTATATATAATTGCATGGGGCATAAATATTAGCTGATAAGCATATCCTGAGAAAAGAAAACTCACTGTAGGACATGTGAGCACATTAGCAGCTCAGGTTCTCCTCCCCAAATATGAGGCTGCCGCATCTGCACAACATAGTTGTCAAAATCACCCTCAAGGAACCTGCAAAAAGGTGTCAAGACTTACTTTCTTGTAGTGTCAATGAATTGAAATTTGAAAGGGAGATGCTAATCAAGAAATTTTTTCAGCTTATCTCAGGAGATACCCCTAATTGTCCTACTTACTAGCAGAACCAATAGTTCAAGCTTTACTAACAACCAAGTAAAAGATATGCAGTCCTCTTCAACAACTTAATAGATCTTCCCAAAGAAGAAAAGCTTACCATTCAGTGTCTGCCCGCCTCTTGATGAATTCATCAACAACCTGTCAGGACATGTAATCTTTTATTGTAAGGAGAAAAATGTTCAAAGTAGTAGAAAAGGAAGCTGCACTTGGTTGATTGAGGGCCAATACAAAGTTAAAGCAGAAAGACATGAAAATGGATTGCATAGAAACAAAATTCCCTAGGGCTGAATGTATATGCCAAAATGAACTTAAAGCAACAAAGACATCTGCAGCTAACAAAAAAATGAAAAGGGATTGCATAAAAAAAATTAAATTTCCGGAAAACCCATCAGTAGCAAGTACAACTAAAAACCAATTGATGCTTCATATAAAAGAGTAAAATAGAAAAGAAATGTACTTTATCTCTGAGTTCATCAGCAAGATCTTTCTGACAGCTCTCACTTGGGGACTGCTTCCCTGACCTCAGCCAGGCACCATGAATTACTGACCGGAACAAACATCTCCCATCACCAGGAATGCCTGCATTCAACAAGCTAAAATCTCAAACACATGCATTATGCCAAAAGCATATAGTTTTCCAATCATGAATAAGTTCGAACATAAAATGGGTTTGGTGCATATGGAGTTAGACACAAAGCATGTATTTCAGTCGATCATAAATAAATTTACCGCCCAAACAATATCCATAACATTATCAAGAAATTAATGGAAGTGAAGAAGACAACTATTCAATTTCTAGCTAAAATGCTATCAAGTTCTTTGTTCAAACTTTCAAAAGATTAAGTAATTATAAAAAAAAGGACCTTCGCCGAATTCCATAATAATTGCAACAATGAACGACCTCACAATTTCAGAAGGTAATGAAAGGGCAAGAAAGAAGAGAAAACCATTATTAATCCAAACAAGTATGAAAGCCAAAATACAAGATCATCACAAACAAGTCACGCCGTCCAAGACGAAGTAAAGAATCTTACTTAAAAAAAATAAAATTCACGAAGTAAAGAATCTAATTTTGCAACAAGAGGAAAAATTTGCAAATATACAAAATCAAGATAAGGTGGGAATTGGAAGGTTACCAATCCAAGTTTCCTGTTTAGGCATTCGTTTCATATTTTTTTAAACTAAATTTGAAAAGAGAGAGAGAGAGAGGAAAATCCTGAAAATCAATCAATCGACGAACAGTGCGGTTTTTGTGCAGGTAAAAAGAAAAGATTTACCGGTGAATAAAATTGGAGAGGGAGGTTGAAAGTGATGAGAGAATAATTTTCATTGTTTGTGGTTGGATGGCCAAGTTTAGGGAATCCCATTCCACTTCCATGCTTTTCCTCCTGTTTTTTTTCATTAATAATTACACAAGCAGAGAAGAGAGGATAGTAATACGTGGCCATTTATGATTTGTTGACATGAGGGCGACCAAATTGCAATTGCTTATTGTAACCGTTAAACTATTATTCCCGCTAAAATTTATAACTGCCGTTCTTTTGGCTGCCTGTTCCATTTGAACCAAAAAAAGTTAATTTCTGCTATTAGTGCCTGTATTTTGAAACATTTATAGATTTAATCCTTATACTTTTATTTGGTCATTTTTGGTCCTTTACTTTTTAAATTTTTAAATTTTAGTCCTCACCAAATAGTAACTGTTAAATTCATTAAGTAAAGTTTTGCTATTTCTAAAATATGATGAATCAAACATATTATCATATGTGTATTACCATTTCAACTTATTATTTTTACATATTACTCATTAAAAATCTAGTTAATGGATTAACGACTGTTATTTGCGTCAAGACTAGAATTTCAAAATTCAAAAAGCATAGAGACTTTAAATGATCCAATTGGGGAAAATAGACTAAATCTATAATTGTATGCTTAGTACAAGATTTGTAATTGAATTTAACCTTACATATTTAATTGCTACAATTTGGGTTAAAGCTAAAAATTTGAAAAGTAAAGGACTAAAATTGACCAATTTGAAAAATATAAGGACTGAAATTGAACAAATAGAAGTAGAAGGACTAAATATACAACATTCATAAAATATAAGGAATAATAACAAATTTAACCAAAAATAGTAGTGAGCCAGCGTCTTCGGTACGCTTTCTCGTCTTCAACTTTCTGTCTTGTAGTTGACTTTTGTTGGATTTATGACTTTTGTTTTTGACTTAATATAAAAATTACTTCTAAATTATATTTGATTTTCTATTTCATACTTAATTATTTTGTTTTTATGAGAAGTCGATACCTCTGACAGTTAACAAATAGTTAACTATGTTGAATGATTACGTGAACCGAGGCAAAATAAAAAGTGACGTCATTATTTATTCTAAAAATTATATTATATGAACTAATCATCATTTAATGAGTTGACTAAAACTTTACGTGTGATCTAAATTCAAGTCGAGTTAGTTGCGTTGCTGTTAGGTTTTGCTGCTATTTTATAATTCACCAAATATATATAATGAAATATATGCTTCGAAATCAATTAATAATAATATATGTGATATTAAAATAAAAATATTAATATATATAATTGATTAAGGTAATAAATTGTGCATATAAATAAATTAAAATAAAACTTAGTTGAGTGGTGAATTTAAAAATTTTTCAATTAAGTTGGTGTCCGATTGACTCGTGACACCAACTCAATCAGGAATGTTTTAATAGTGTAGATAAAATAATACCAAAAAATTAATAAAAAGGGAACATAAGTATAAAAATTGAAATATATACATAAATTTAAAAACTATTCAAAAAAATTTAAAATATAAAAGTTAGAATAAATTTTAAATATATAAAATTTATTTTTTAATTTCTAAAAATTAACTTTTATACTATATATAATTATAAGAACATAAATATATAGAATTTTAAAAAAACATAATATTCAAATTAAAACTTTAAAAATTATATAAAAGTATTTTTTATGGAAAATATGAAATTATAAAATTGAACTAAAAATTAGAAAAATATATAATTCAAAAAAATAAATTTATGAATTTTTATAATATATTAACTATGTAAATTATATATATATTGGGGATGGAAAGGTGGTCTTTCTTGTTCTATATGTTGATGGCATTATACTCATTGGAAATGATATAGGGGCATTGTCATCAGTTAAATTGTGGTTAACTGATAGTGCTAGAAAGAACATATGTTTTCTCCCTACTTATTGGTTAATTTGTTCCCATTTAGTTATCTTTAGCACATATTTTAGCATTTTCAATTCAGTAAATTGCATTTTATAACTCAGTGGATCTTAATCTATTTATCCTTAATTTCATCATGTTTTGGTATTTATGTCGCTGCATGAGTATTTTCAAATTGCGCCCAGAATTGTCGCCGCACCTGATAGCTGTCTGGATAAGAAAAAAAATGTGTGAGCTGTCCAGTCTGGTATAACTAACTTGTACGTATAGAGGCAGCCTGATTCTGATGAAAGGACACATGTGCTATTGGGAAAAAAATATATTCACGTGAAAAGAAAAAGAGAAGAGCTTTTGGATTATCTTCTTTAATACATCTTTTGAAGCCTTCGGCTATGGCGGCTTAAGCCCCCTACGGGTGAACCGACGTGAAAGGGATGCAACTTAGCTCTTGATGAGGAGCCCTGAGTGCGATACAAGAGGGAGTTGAGAGATCAAGTTGAGATTTTCTAGGAATAGGATTCTCCACTTGTTTCTTTTATATTTCTTTTCTAAACGATGGTGATTACTTTCTATTTCATGTTTGTACTGAAGTACACATGATTTATGGGTTAAATGTTATGTTTTTCAATCTTGGTTCTATTGTATAATCTTTGGGTTTGAATGTTTTTAGCATGGAAGTGTTATTGCAGTCACTAATATCGAAAAGTGCAGCGACATTTCAAGCTAACAAGCATGGCAACGGAAGTTGCTTGAGGATTAGAGGAATTTAATCCACTTGTACTTAATTGTGCTCCATTGCCATTATTGGAAGGTGTGGTTAATGTGCATGTTTAAGTCTTAAATTAAATATGAAAGTTAAGCTTGGTAAGATATTCATTGCAATTTAATGCATTGACAATCACCTATCCTTTTATACCTTGTGAGCACTTGGTATTCTGTTGAATATTCATGTTGGGGATCTCAGTTTATCAATATCATATTTTATATTATTTTTTTCAAGTTATTGCTTCAACAACTACTCTCACAATTTATCTCATTACTATCTAATTATTGCACTGACATTGATAAACAAAAGACAACCATCCTTGTGGGATCGATATTTGACAGACTCATATCTGTCTACTATACTTGCATCGACAGTGCACGCTTGAACATTATTGCTGTGAAGTTAAACAATCTATCATTAACTCAACAGTTTAGCATAAAAGACTTGGGAGAAGCTAACTTTGTTTTAGGTATTTTGAATTCTTAGGGACCAACAGAGCAAAGTGATAGTATTATCACAAGCTTCATACATAGAAAAAATATTAGAACGTTATGCAATCTTCGATTCAAAAAAGGAAACTTAACCCTCTGTATCAAACTTTCATATTTTTTTGGAGGATTGTCCAAAGACAATAGAATAAAGAGAATACATGAGAAAGGTTCCTTATGTTTCAGCAATAGGAAGTCTCATGTATGTTATGTTGTGCACATGTCTAGATATCTGTTTCACAATAGGGTTAGTGAATTGATATCAGGTGAATCTCAGTCCAAGACACTGGCAAACAATTAAGCATATACCCAAGTATTTATGGAGAACGAAAAATTATATGCTTGTGTATCTGAAGGAAATCTTACTCCTATCAGTTATACTCATTCTGACTTCCAAACATTTTAAGATTCAAGGAAATCAATATCGGATTGTGTCTTTGTCTTAGGTGACGGGTCCATAGTATGGAGAAGTATTAATCAAAATTGTATTGCTAACTCCATTAAGAAAGCCGAATATGTGACTGCTTCTGTGGCAACAAAAGAAATAATATGGCTTTGAAAGTTCCTTACGGATCTTGAAATCGCTCCTGGTAGGAAAAAAGCTATCACACTATATTGTGATAACAGTGCGAAAACAGCTAACACCAAGGAAACCAAAAAACCACAAGAGGACGCAACACATTGATAGAAAATATCACATCATAAGGGAGGTAGTAGTAGATGAAATAGTAGATGTAGTCAAAGTTGTATCAGAAGATGAACTTATAGACCCGTTTACTATGAATCTGGTAGCTAGTAGTTTTGAAAAACATGTAGAGGGTATGAAAATGTGAAACATGACTCATCTACTTCACTAAGGCAAATGAGAGACTATTGGATCTAGTGTCCTAAGTGTAGTATATTTGTTTTGTATACTTATGTTTTTCAAATAAATTGGTTTAATAAAAATATTCATTAATTACATTAATACCCTTTGTATATTATCCTCGATGTTTTTGCATGCAAAACAAAATGGAAGTAAATATTGGCTCACTGGTTATCTATTAGGATATTATTATGGGATATTTTATTTTAGCAATTTGATTCTTAATAAGATATTATTATGGGATATTATCTCTTAGCAATTTGATTCCTAATGGGACATTATAGGATATTATTATGAGATATTATTTTTTAGCAAATTGATTCCTACGCAACTACTATTGTATAGATATATATATATACCTTTAAGGTCTATCAATAAAATCCAAGAGATTATCCTATTCTTGTCATGGCATCTGAGTAAGGTTTTTGAAAAAAATTCTTTCATCATTCTAAATGGCTGGCGACGAGTCTTTTTCTCCTCCACCACTTCCAAGGGAGACGCCACTTCCTGGTTTTACCACTTAGTAATGGTAGTCTGCCAATAAACAATCAACTTCTACTTGGTTGAATGGTAAGTCCAAAAATAATTAGATTATTGATATGAGGCGTTCAAATCATGTTACGGGTGATCTTCTTTGTTTGACAAATGTGCAAGATGTTGTAGCATGTTCTGTAAGACTCCCTAATGGCCAAACAACAGTAGTGGCTACCCAAGAAGGAATGGTTAAATTGACCGAAAAAATTCACTTAAAACACATTCTTTACATTCCTAAGTTAAACTGCAATCTAATTTCGATTTCATAGTTGAATGACGATATGAAATATGTTTTTCATTTTACTACTAACATATGTGCTATTCAATATCATCATTTGAGAGAGCTGATTGGAACGGGTGAGAGATGGGATAGACTTTTCTACTTCCAATAGGTTTCGACGGTTAAAGTGATTTCAGTTGAAGATTTATCCTTTTTGGAACTTTGGCATAGAAGATTGGGTCATCCTTCCAAGAAACTAGTAAGTTACTTCTTTATGTTAGTAACTCTAAAGATCATCTGAATAAAGCATGTAACAGTCCAGTTTTCAGTAAAGACAGAATAGTAGTTTTGGGACTACAAATTTCTATCATATAGACTCTTAAATATTATTTTTAGAATATTTATAGAGTCATTAGAGTCGTATTAAAATTTGATTTAGAAATTTTAACGTTTAGATAGTTAATTAAGGAAAAAGGACTAAATTGAAAAAGATGAAAAACTTAATAATTAATGCATTTAGTTAATTAAATAGCTTGAAAGTTAATTGAAGAGGGAATTAAATGGTAAATTAGCCCGAAATAAATTAGTGGGATGGTTAAACAAGTGAAAAAGATAAAAATATTAAGTATTAATGGCAAAATGGTAAATAACTTGAAATTAGTTAAAAACAAATCGAAAAACAAAACAATTTCTATTCATTTTCTTCATCTTGGCCGAATTCAACATTTGGGGGAGAGCTTCACATTTCGGTTATTGAGCTTCATGGATGTAAGTGAATTTTATACTTGTTTCTTGTAATTTTTATGTTTTTGAGATCGTTGCAACTAGGTCTAGCTAGCTTGTACCTTCATTTTTTATTCTGTTAAAAATTTAAGAAGTTTCCATTTTTTAATATTAAATGTTTTTGGTGAATTTCATGTATTTTGAGCTTTAATTGTGTTGTGTGGTGATTTTGTAAAGTGATTTTTGTTAAATTTTGATTTTAGGATTAAATTGTGAAAATATCAAAATAATAAGATTTGATAGTGAATTTGATGTTTATTAGGGGCTGTTTGAGAGCCTAGTATATTTGGATAAAATATTGACTTGAGAAAATTGGTTAATTTTGTGAATTTCGAGTTAATGGACTAAATTGCAAAAATGGTAAAAGTTTGGGGTAATTACGTATTTTTGAAAAATAAAAGGGTATTAATTGTGAAATGGTTTGTAAATGAAGTATATGCTAATAAATGAAGATTTTTACATTTTAGATCAAAATCTCGTAGATACTTGTGGAAAAAGAAAAATAGCGGAATAGTCATTGAACTTCTGCAACGACTACAATTTAATCCAGGTAAGTTCATATGGTTAAAAATTAACATTTGTATTAATTGGTGATTGGTATTATATATATTCTATTGTTGTAAATGAATTATTGTTTGAATTATAATATTGAATTTGATATTCGGTTTGAATTAAACGCAAGATAGAGTACATTTGTGTTTTAGTGTATTATGGGGGTTTGGAGTGGTGATGGTATTGGAGGGAGATATCAACATATTACCCAAGTAAATCGAGGTTCAGCATTTTTTGCGAAATCTCGCGTTATACTTTCTATTTGGCGTGATTCGGGTGGATCAACTCTTTTGAGCTTATGTTCTGCTCTTATGAACTTCTGTTAAGCTCTTTTTAGCTTCCGTTAAAGCTCTTATGAGCTTATGTTGTCGTGTTCAGGAGGACCAACTCTTATGAGCTTCTGTCGACGATGTACTCTTACCCGTAAGTCGTTCTTCGAATGGAAAATCTTGGCAAGGTAATCTGTTTAATGAATTTGAAAGATATGTTATTTATTTCATATTGATATGAATACAGATGTATTTATCGATTGAAGTTATGAATGGTAGGGAGTTCTCTTGGATGATTATTATTATTTGAATTATTATAGTTAGTTCAGTAAGATTTATCGTTTAACTCATCGAACTTACTAAGCTTCATTAAGCTTACTTGTGTTGTTTTATGTCATTTTAGATTCTTAGAAGGTTGGTCGATCGAATCGGCACTCAAGTCACACTATCCAGCTTATCTCGGTAGTTTTGAAATGTATAATTCAAATTATATGGCATGTATAGGTTCTTGTGCGGTTTTGGTTAATGTTAGGCTTATGTAAATATTATGAATGATATTTTGTGCAAATAACCAACTTACATATTATATGAGAATGAGGTATAGTTGTTATGCTAGTATGTATGATATATATAATTGAATTTTAATGATTATTGTACCTTTGATAGGTATTTTGATTAAGTATAGCTTGAGTGAATTGATGAATTGAATTAATTTTTATTTTATTGTAAAATTGTATACACTTGTGGTACCAATGAAGGTGCATTGGTTAGGCACTTATTAGGTTGGATTTTGATGTGTTTTTGGCTCGATTAATGTCATTTTGAATTGGTATTTTGGTTGGTATTTGAGTTTCTTAAGGTCCAAGCAACTTGAAATAGTAAACTTGTGTTTTAAAGTTCATTTTGGGGCCACACGGCCATGTATCCCCTGTAGGTTCAAGGCATACAAGTCAGGCAGTTACACGGCCTAATACACGGTCTGGCACACGGGCGTGTGGCTTGGCCATGTGACCCAAGTTAGTGAGTTACACGGGCATTGACACGAGTTGGGACACGGCCATGTGTCTTTATTTCGAATGTCCACACAGCCTGAGATACGTGCGTGTGTCTTAGTCATGTGACCCCTGCAGTCCAAAATTTTTAACTTTTTCCTAACATTTCCAAATGTTTCTGATTTAGTCTCGAATTGTTTCTATAGTATTTTTAGAGCCTCGAGGGCTCGACTAAGGGACATTATGAATACATTTGAATGTAATTTGATTATGTTTGTATTAATGTATAATTTGAACGGTTTACTATTCTGTTTGTCTGGTATTGCTCTGTAACCCTGTTTCGACGACGAATACGGGTTAGGGGTGTTACATTTAGTGGTATCAGAGTTATGGTTTAGTCAATTCTCGAACTGAATTTAGCGTGTGAAATGTCTAGAATTACATGCCATATAAATTTGCGATAATGTGATGTGTTTGATTCAATCTAACCTTCATTTTCTTATAGATTGTAAAGATGTCAGACGGATCTGATCGTGCTGATAATGATGAGGTTAACAGTAACGTACTGAATTCTAATCATGGGACGAGTAGTAATGTTTCGATTCCTCCAGCTCAGGAATATGAGCTTAAAAATATGTTCTTTGGGTATATGAACCAGTGGTTCAGTGAGTTTATGTAAATGAAAAATCTGGCTCAATAACCTCTACCCCCTATTGTACTCCCTATTGTACCACCTGCTGTACTTCCGATTGTACCTCTGGTTGCACCTCCACCTCCTCCTATAATTGAGCCTAATACATGTATTCCGATTGAGAAACTTAGAAAGTGTGGTGCTAAAGAATTTCGGGGCAGATCAGAGGATGATTCGGTTAAAGCTAAGTACTGGCTTCAAAATATCTTACAGGTTCTCGAAGAAATGGCTTGCTCTCTTGATAAATTTCTTAGATGTGTTGTTTCGTTATTAAAATAGTAAGCATATAGTTGGTGGTGTAACACTCTAACCCATATCCATCATCAAAATAGAGTTACGAGGTATTACTGAAATTTACAGATCAAGTAAACAGATATTTCTCATCATATAGTATTCATATCATAAATCAATCATAAAGTCCCTTATATGAGCCATCAAGGCCTAAAATACACATTAGAAATAAGTCGGGATTAAACTGGGTACTCAGAAAATTTTTCGAAAAACATCAAATTTTTTCTAAGGTATAGGGGACACACGCCCGTGTGGCTCACACGGTCAAGAGACACACCCATGTCTCAGGCCATGTGGGCATTCAAAATAGAGCACACAACTATGTCCCAGCCCGTGTTCAAACTTGGGTCCTCTCTGACTTGGGTCGCACGGGGAAGTCACACGCCAGTGTGCTAGGCCGTGTGAGCATACTGACTTGTTTTAATAAGGAGCATGGGTCGCACGGCCAAGCCACACACCCGTGTGCTAGGCCGTGTGAGTAATTTGAGCATTCTGTTTTGAAATTCATGAGATTCAGGGGACACACGGCCAAACCACACGCTCATGTGATAGGCCGTGTAATCAATTTTGAGTATATTGACTTGTACAATTTCTAAATTGTAGGGAACACACGGCCGTGTCACTTGGCCGTGTGTCACACACGGCTAAGACACACGCCTGTGTCTCTACCCGTGTGGACGAAAATAGACCATTTTAAAGCCACATTTCTCACCCATTTTGGTATCAATCTAAACACAACTTATACAAGCCAAACTTGATCCAATCACTTATACCACTACCACAAATGTGCCTCATTTCTGAACCAATATATATATAAGTTGATTATATAGGTAAAATATAATTTATAACATTTAAAGAAGCCAAACTTGATCCAATCCACACCAACCCTATACATGCCATGTAAACCATATTGAATGTTTCAAAAACTACCAGGATAAACTAAATAGTGTGACTTGAGTGTTGATCTGATCGCCCAACCTTCCGATAATCTACAAAGACATTAAACAACACACATAAGCTTAATAAGCTTAGTAAGTTTGTTGAGTTAAACATAAAGCTTATCGAACCTACTATAACAAACCAAATAAATAAATTCATTCATGTTAACTCCCTGCCAATCACAACTTCAATTGATGAATACATTTATTTTAGATCAATACCAGTAATAAATAATATATCTTTCAATTTCAATACATAAATCACCTTACCAAATCTTTCCCAAATCGAAGAACGACTTACGAATAAGAGTACATCATTTTCAAAAGCTCAAAAGCTGAACAGAAGCTAATGAGAGCTAAACAGAAGCTCATAAGAGCTAAACAGAAACCCATAAGGGTTGAACAGAAGCTCGAAAGAGCTAAATAGAAACTCATAAGAGTTGAACAAAAGTTCAAAAAAGTTGAATGGAAACTCATATGAGTTAAACAGAAGCTCGTAAAAGCTAAACAGAAAGTAAAACACGAGAGTTCACAACAAATGCTGAACCCCAGTTTACTTGGGTAATTTGCCATTTTTTTTCCTCCAATGCCTTCATGTGCCACATAACGAATGTACTCAAATCCCACGTTTCATTCAATCTGAATATTCAATTCAAAATTATAACTCCAACAATAATTCATTTTCAATAATAGAATAAATACATAATATCATTCATCAAATCAATATAATAATTAAATTTTAACCATACGATCTTACCTGGGTTAAATTGTAATAGTTGTAGAAGTTCAGGGACTATTTCGCTAATTTTCTTTTTTCACGAGTATCTACGAGATCTTGATCTAAAATATAAATTTTTTCATTCATTAGCATATATTTTAGTTCCAATTCATTTCAAAATTAATACCCTTCAATTTTTCAAATTTACACAATTACCCCAAACTTTTACAACTTTTACAATTTAGTCCCTTAACTAGTTAATCTATCAAATTAACTAATTTTTTTTCTCAATTATAATTTATCTAAACATTCTAGGCTATCATACAGCCCTTAATAAATAGAAATTTAATACCAAACCCTAATGTTTTAACCTTTTTACAATTTGATCCTAAAATTAATATTTAACAAAATCACTTTATAAAATCATCATACAACAAAATTAAAGCTCTAAATCCATGTTATTCATCTAAAAATTCTAATATTTATCAATGGTAACTTCCAAAATTTTCAAGAAAATAAAAAAACTAATGTAATATTTAGTTTGACTTAATTGTAAAAATCTCAAAAATATAAAAATTACAAGAAAAGGGAAAAAATTGAATTCACATAAAACAAAAATAAGGAAACCAGGTCAAAGAGCTCTCCTATGGTGTTTTTGACAGAAAAAATGAAGGTGAAATGTCTAGAAATCTTTAAAATCCCATTTGTTTATTTTAATTTCACTTTATATACAATTTTGCCATTAATGGCTTTATTTTATTTTTTTTCTTTCTTATGCCGCCTCACCTATCCCATTTAGATCTATTTGTTCTTTAAGTTCTCCCTTGTTTACTAATTAAGTCATTTAATAACTTGTTTCTTATAATTAGTAAGTTTTGCACCTTTTTCAATTTAGTCCTTTTTAACTAATTAACTATCGAAATATTTATAAAAATATTTACGGTTTGGTTTATAGAAACGAGTTCTCGATACCTCATTTTTTAAAACCACTTGACCTAACAAATCTTTATAAAACACAAATTAGTAATTCAAAAATCTTTTTAAAACCACATTTAACTCGTAAATACTAAATAATAAAATTTACAAGCTTACTCGTCAGATTTGGTGGTCTCGAACCACTGTTTCTGGCACCACTAAAAATCGGGCTATTACAACTCTTCCCCTTAGGAAATTTCGTCCTCAAAATTTGTTACCTGTGAATAGGTTAAGATATTATGACCTCATTAATTCTTTTGTTTCCTAAGTAGCTTCTTCCGAACCATGATGATGCCACAATACTTTTACTAGGGGTACTCGTTTATTTCACAACTCTTTAACCTCTCAAGCTAAAAATCTCATTGGTTCTTCTAAATACGTCATATTTGGCTGTAGCTCAATCTCACTATGAGGAATCACGTTTGAAGGATTAGATCTGTACTGTTTAGCATTGATACATGGAACACATTATGAAATTTCTCAAGTTCAGGAGGCAAAGCTAATTTATAAGCTACAGGGTTGATTCTTTCAATAATTTCATACGGTTCAATAAATCTCAGAATCAGGTTCCCTTTCCTACCGAATCGTAACACTTTCTTCCACGGAGAGACTTTTAAGAATACCCGACCATTAATAGCAAATTCTATATCTTTTCTTTTCAAATCTGCATACGATTTCTAACAATCAGAAGTAACTTTCAAACTGTCCCGGATAATCTGAACTTTATCCTCAATCTCTTGGATCAAATTAACTCCTACTAGTTTGGATTCACTCAGCTCAGACCAATACAATGGTGTCTTACATTTTCTCCCATAAAGAGCTTCAAATGGTGCCATTTTTATACTAGAAAGATAACTGTTGTTATATGCAAATTCAGCTAACGGTAAATACCTTTCCCATCTACCTCCAAATTTGAGTATACAACATCTCAACATATCTTCCAGAATCTGAATTACTTATTTTGATTGCCCGTCAGTCTGAGGATGAAATGTTGTGCTGAAATTTAGCTTAGTACCCAGAGCCTCTTGCAGTTTACTCCAAAATGTCGATGTAAATCTCGGATCTCGATATGAAATAATGGATGTTGGAACCTTGTGTAACCTCACAATCTCAGTTATATATAGTTTCGCTAATTTCACAAGTGCAAAATCTATTCTAACTGAAATAAAATGTGTCGATTTAGTCAATCTATAAACATTCACCAAGATCGAATCTTTCTTTTTCGGAGTTACAGGTAAGCCAGATACAAAATCCATTGTGACACGTTCCCACTTCCATTCAGGAATCATAACGATTCTAATAAACTCGTTGGTACCTAATGTTTTACTTTCACTTGCTGACAAATCAAATACTTAGCTACAAATTCACAAATTTCTCGTTTCATACCCGGCCACCAATATAGTTGTTTTAAATCGCAATACATCTTCGTGCTACCCGGATGAATAGAGTACGTGCTACTATGAGCTTCAAAAAGAATATCATTTTTCAAATCCAAATTATTCAAAACACAAATTCTATTGCGATAATGCAACATACCACTATCATCAACACTATAATCTGAACTCAAATTGTTCTGAACCATTTGTCATTTCAACACCAATTTCGGATTGTCATCTTGCAATTCCTCCATTCATTGTAGAAACAAGGGTTTCATTCTCAACTCTGCTAATACAGAATCATCTTCATTAAAAGTTAAATGAGCGTTCAACGCTCGAAGTGCAAACAATGATGACTTTTGACTAAGTGCATCCACAACTACATTAACCTTTCCTTGGTAGTAATCAATGACCAGATCATAATCTTTCAGTAATTCTAACCACCGTCTCTGTCTCAAATTCAACTCTTTCTAAGTTATCAAATACTTTAAACTTTTATGATTTGTAAACACAATATTTCTCGCCATATAAAAAATGTCTCTAAATCTTCAAAGCAAATACGATTGCGACCAACTCAAAATCATGTGTAGTATAATTCTTCTCATGCGGCTTTAATTGTCAAGAAGCATAGGCTACTACCTTTCCTGACTGCATCAGTACACATCCTAAACCATTTACAGATGCATCACTATAAACAACATACACTACTCCATATTCTGCCTGAGTCAAGACTGAAGCTTCCGTCAACATTTTTTTCAACTGATCAAAACTCTATTGACACTCATCGGACCAAACAAATTCAACATTTTTCTGTAATAATTGGGTCATTGACGAAGCAATAATCGAAAAGTTTTTGACAAAGTGTTAGTAGTAACCTGCTAAACCTAGAAAACTTTACACTTCTGTAATATTTTTTGGAGTTTTCCAATTTATCACAGCAGAAACTTTACTTAGATCAACTCAAATTCTATCAGCTGATACTATGTGACCCAAAAATCTAACCTCGCGAAGCCAGAATTCACATTTGCTAAACTTTGCATACAACTGCTTTTCTCTCAAAGTCTGTAGTACGATCCTCAAATGTTGTGCATGATCTGATTCTGTCTTGAAATAAATTAGTATATCATCTAGAAACACAACCACGAATCTATCCAAATAAGGTTGAAAAATCTGATTCATTAAATCCATAAAAGTAGCAGGAGCATTAGTCAAACCAAACGGCATTACCAAAAACTCATAATGACCGTAATGAGTTCTAAAAGCAGTCATTGGCACAACACATTTCTTTTCTGTTACTAATGCAGTGCAAATATAAGAATGAGTTGACCCAGGGTCAATCAATACATACACAGTAACATCAAAGAGATAGAATGTACCAGCAATCACATCTGGAGTAGTACCTTCCTCTCTATCTCGAATGGCGTAAGTACGTGCAAGTGCTCTAGCCTCTAATCGAGCAGCAGTATCTTTCATTCCCGAACAAGTAGTCCCAGTGGCGCTATTTTGGCCCGAACATCTACTTCTCTGAAAAGTAGACAATTGTTTTTCTTTTTCCTCTTCATCTTTTTTTTTGCAATTGAGGACAATTACGGATAAAATGATCAGTTGATTCAAACCTATAACAGGCTCCCATTTTACTTCTACACTCGTTAGGATGATATTTTCCACAATATCTGCATTTAGACTTAGGAGTATTTTGCACATTACCCACACTAGCAGCGGGTCTAGTAGATACCCCGACATCATGTTGAATCATCTTTCCTTTATTTAAACGTTCAAGCACTGAGGTAGCTCGACTAAAATAATCTTTATAATTTTTTGCCGATGATGTCGAAAATGATTTAAAAGAACCTCTTTTGTAAAATTCTCGATTCTGCCTATCCCGTTGCATTTTTCAGTTGTACGATTCTTCCATATTCTGTGCACGATAAGACAAAACAACAAATTCTCATATTTCATTGCCTCCAATCATCATTCGAATTTCATCATTCAAACCATCTTCAAATCGAACGCACATTTCTTCTTTGATTGGTACGATTTTCCGAGCATATTTACTAAGATATACAAATTTTCTCTCATATTCAGCTATTAATCTATTTCCTTGATGTAACTTAAGAAATTCTCTCTTTTTCTTGTCTAAATACCTTTTTCTAACATATTTATTTTTAAATTCAGTCTGGAAAAATGCCCAAGAAATTTTCTCCTTTGGTACCACTGCTGATATTATCAACCACCAGTTATATGCTTCCTCTTTTAGTAATAAAATAACACATTTAAGATAATCATTAGGGGAGGAAGCCATTTCTTCGAAGACCCTTTTTACATTTTTAAGCCAATACTCAGCTTTAACTGGATCATCTTCTGACCTACTTTGAAATTCTTCAGCACCACACTTTCTAAGTTTCTCAATCGGAGTACGTTTATTAGATTCGATCACTGGGGGAGGTGGAGGTGCAACCGAAAATAGTACATGTGGTATAGTAGGGGGTGGAGGACGCTGAGCCGGATTATTTTCTTGAAGAAACTCGTTGAACCACTGGTTCATATACCCAAAAAACATATTTTTAAGTTCTTGTTCTTGAGCCAGAGGAATCTAGACATTACTACTCGTCCCATTTCAGAAGTTGGTGTTTTACTATTAACCTCATCATTGTCAGCACTTTCAGATCCATGTAACATCTTTACAATCTATAAGAAAAAAAAGGTTAGACCGGATCATACACATCACACTATCACAAATTTATATGGCATGTATTGCTAGACATTTCAAACGCTACGTTCAGTCCGAGAATCGGCTAAACAGTAACTCTAATACCACTAAATGTAACACCCCTAACCCGTATCCGTCGCTGAAATAGGGTTAGAAGGTATTACCAAAATTTACAGATAAAGTAAACAGATATTTCTCACCATATAGTATTCATATAATAAATTAATCATAAAGTCCCTTATATGAGCCCTTGAGGCCCAAAATACTTATTAGAAATAAGTCAGGACTAAATCGGGTACTCAAAATTTTTTTCGAAAAATATCAAAATTTTTCTAAAGTACAGGGGACATACGCCCGTATGGCCAAGCCGTGTGGCTCACACGGTCAAGAGACACGTCCGTGCCTCAGGCCATGTAGGCATTCGAAATAGAGCACACAGTCATGTCCCAGCCTGTGTTCAAACTTGGGTGCTCTCTGACTTGGCGTGTGCTAGGCCGTGTGAGCATATTGACGTATTTTAATAAGGTGCATGGGTCACACGACCAAGCCATACGCTCGTGTGCTAGGCCGTGTGACTAATTTGAGCATTCTATTTTGAAATTCATGAGATGCAGGGTACGCACGACCAAACCACACGCCCGTGTGATAGGCCGTGTGAACAATTTTGAGTATACTAACTTGTACAATTACTAAATTACAGAGGACACATGGTTGAGACACACGTCTGTGTGGACAAAACTATGTCATTTTAAGGCCACATTTCTCACCTATTTTGGTATCAATCTAAACACAATATTTTAACAAATCAATAAACCACAATAAAGCAATCAACCAATCCAAAATCATTTTTTAAACCTAACATATCATCACATATACCTAAATACACAAACTTACCTAGTTAACCCATATAACAATTCTAGAAAAGTTTACCACAATTTAAATACATGCAAACATATATCACTTATACCACTACCACAAATGTGCCTCATTTTCGAACCAATATATATAAGTTGATTATATAGACAAAATATAATTCATAACATTTATACAAGACAAACTTGATTCAATCCACACCAACCCTATACATGCCATATAAACCATATTGAGTGTTTCAAAAACTACCGGAATAAGCTAGATAGCGTAATTTGAGTGTTGATCCGATCACCCAATCTTCCGATAATCTACAAAGACATTAAACAACACACATAAGCTTAATGAAGCTTAGTAAGTTCGATGAGTTAAGCATAAATCTTACTGAACCTACTATAACAAACCAAATAAATAAATTCATTCATGTTAACTCCCTGCCAACCATAACTTTAATCGATGAATACATTTATTTCAGATCAATAACAGTAATAAATAATATATCTTTCAATTTCAATACATAAATCACCTTACCAAATCTTTCCCAAATCAAAGAACGGCTTACAGATAAGAGTACATTATTTTTCGAAGCCCGAAAGTTGAACAGAAGCTCATGAGAGCTAAACAGAAACCCATAAGAGCTAAATAGAAACCCATAAGGGTTGAACAGAAGCTCATAAGAGCTAAATAGAAACTCATAATAGTTTAATAGAAGCTCGAAAGAGCTGAATGGAAACTCATATTAGTTAAGCAGAAGCTCCTAAGAGCTAAACAAAAAGTAAAACATGAGAGTTCGTAACAAATTCTGAACCCTGGTTTACTTGGGTAATTTGCTGTCTTTTTCCTCCAATGTCGTCATGCGCCACACAACGAATGTACTCAAATCTCGAGTTCCATTCAATCCGAATATTCAATTCAAAATTATAACTCCAACATTAATTCATTTTCAATAATAGAATAAATACATAATACCATTCATCAAATCAATATAATAATTAAATTTTAATCGTACGAACTTACCTGGGTTAAATTGTAATATTTGCAAGAGTTTAAGGACTATTCCGCTAATTTTTGTTTGTCACGAGTATCTACGGTATCTTGATCTAAAATATAAAATATTTCATTCATTAGCATATATTTCATTTCCAATTCATTTCAAAATTAATACTATTCCATTTTTCAAATTTATACAATTACCCCAAACTTTTTCAACTTTTACAATTTAGCCCCTTAACTAGTTAATCTATCAAATTAACTAATTTTTCTCAATTAATAATTTGTCTAAACATTCTAGGCCATCATACAACCCTTAATAAATAGAAATTTAATACCAAACCCTAATGTTTTAACCTTTTTTATAATTTGATCCTAAAATCAATATTTAACAAAATCACTTTATAAAATCATAATACAACAAAATTAAAGCTCTAAATCCATGTTAGTCATCTAAAAAATATAATATTCATTAATGGAACCTTCCAAAATTTTCAATAAAATAAAAAACTAAGGTAATATTTAGTTGGACTTGTAAAAATATCAAAAGCATAAAAATTATAAGAAAAGGGAAATAATTGAACTCACATGAAGCAAAAATATGAAAACCAGCTGAAAGAGCTCTCCTATGGCATTTTTAACTGAAAAATTGAAGGTGAAATGTCTAGAAATCTTTAAAATCTCATTTGTTTATTTTAATTTCACTTTATTTACAATTTTGCCATTAATGGCTTCATTTTATTATTTTTTCTTTCTTATGCTGCCTCAGCTATCCCATTTATGTCTATTTATTCTTTAAGTCCTCCTTTGTTTGCTAATTAAGCCATTTAATCACTTGTTTGTTATAATTTGCAAGTTTTGCACCTTTTTTAATTTAGTCTTTTTTAACTAATTAACTATCGAAATGTTAGAATTTTCCAACGTTAGAATGTTTATAAAAATATTTACGGCTCAGTTTACAGAAACGAGGTCTCGGTACCATATTTTCTAAAACTACTTGACCTAATAAATCCTTATAAAACATAAATTACTAATTCAAAAATCTTTTTAAAACCACATTTAACTCATAAATACTAAACAATAAAATTTACGAGCTTACTTGTCAGATTTAGTGGTCTCGAACCACTGCTTCTGACACCATTAAAAATCGGGCTATTACAGGTGGTCTACGATAATAGTTGTGGTACCGAGGGAGAAAATTTCCTTGGAATCCTTTCAGACCAAGTTTTAAAAGAAATGTGTCTGGAAAAGGTATCTAGACAAGAAAAAGAGTAAATTTCTTGAGTTACGTTAGGGAAATAGATTGGTAGCTGAATACGAGAGAGAATTTGTTTATCTTAGTAAATATGCCCAGGAAATTATGCTTACCAAAGAAGAGATGTATATCCAGTTTGAAGATGGCTTGAATGGTGAAATCCGAATGATGATCGAATGTAATGAAATTTGAGAATTTTTTGTCTTATTTGATCGTGCACAGAAAATGGAAGAACTGTACAATAACAAGATACAACGGGATAGACGTATTTGAGAATTTCACAATAGAGGTTCTTCCAAGTCGTTTTTTACATCACCAACGAAGAATATTAAAGATGATTTTAGTCGAGCTACTTCAGTGTCTGAGCATCCAAACAAAAACAAGACGATTTAGCATGATTTCAAAGTACCTACTAAACCAGTTGATAGTGTGGGAAGTGTACGAAATGCTCCGAAGCCCAATTGTAAATATTATGGGAAATATCATCTTGGTTAGTGTAGAGGTAAATCGGGAGCCCATTAGAGATTTGGGTCGACTGATCTTTTTATTCGGAATTATCCTAAATCGCCAAAAGAGGATGAAGATCAGAAAGAAAAACAATTGTCTACCTCTCAAAAAAGTAGACGTCCAAGCCAGAATAGTGCTACCGGGACTACTCGTACGGGTATGAAAGATATTGCCATTCTGTCAGAGGCTAAAACACCTACTCGTACCTACGCCATTCGAGCCAGGGAGGAAGCTACTACTCCAGATGTGATTGCTAGTATATATTATCTCTTTGATGTTACTGTGTATGCATTGATTGACCCTGGGTCAACTCATTCTTATATTTGAATTGCATTAGTAACGGAAAAGAAGTTACATGTTGAATCTACTAATTATGATATTCAAGTTACTAAACCACTAGGTCAGAGTGTGATAGTTAACTTAGTTTGTTGTAATTGTCCACTAAAAGTTAGGGGCTATGGATTCCCTGCTGATTTGATGTTGTTACCCTTTTAGGAATTTGATATTATTCTGGGTATGGATTGGTTATTGTTGCATGATGCTATAGTAAACTGTAGATAGAAATGGATTGATTTGAAATGTCAGACAAGAGAGATGATTTCAGTTGAGTCTGCGAGTCCGAGAGACGTTGTTAGAATTATTTTAGCTTTTTCTGCTCAAAGATTGATACGAAAAGGTAGCGAAGCATTTCTAGCATATATTATTGATCCCAGGGATTGAAAATCAAAGCTAGATCAGTTACCAATTGTTAGTGAGTTCACTAATGTATTTCTTGAAGAGTTGTCGGGTATACCTACTGATCATGAAGGTTAGTTTGTGTTTGATTTGGTTCTTGGAACTGCACCGATATCAATATCACCGTACCGTATGGCACCAGCTAAATTAAAAGAATTAAAAGCACAGTAGCAAAAGTTACTAGATTAAGGGTTTATTCGACCGAGCGTGTCTCCCTGGGGTGCACTTATATTGTTTGTGAAAAAGATAGACGACTCTTTGAGATTGTGTATAGACTACAAACAGTTGAACAGAGTCACAATAAAAAATAAATACCTTTTTCCACATATCGACGATTTATTTGATCAATTAAAAGGTGCCACAATGTTCTTGAAGATAGATATCAGATTTGGATATTATCAAATGAAGGTTAAAGACTGTGATGTGTCAAATACTACTTTCAAAACTCGTTACGGTCATTATGGGTTTATGGTAATGCCATTTGGTTTGAATAATGCCCCTGCTGCTTTTATCGATTTAATAAATCAGGTTTTTCAACCTCATTTGGATAGATTCTTTATTGTGTTTATTGACGATATATTGATTTATTCCAAAACAGAATCCGAGCATGTTCAACATCTGAAAATTGTACTACAAACTTTGAGGGAAAAATAGTTGTATGTAAAATTTAGTAAATGTGAGTTCTGGCTTCAAGTTTGATTTTTGGGACACATGGTATCATCCGACAGATCCGAGTTTATCCGAGTAAAGTTTCTGCTGTGATGAATTGGAAAACTCTGAAAAATGTTTCAGAAGTGTAAAGTTTTTTAGGTTTTGCAGGTTACTATCGATGTTTTGTTAAAAACTTTTCGATTATTGCTTCACCGACGACTAGATTATTACAAAAAATTTTAAGTTTGTTTGGTTTGATCAGTGCAAATAGAGTTTTGTTCAGCTAAAGAACATGTTGACGGAAGCTCCAGTGTTGACTCAACCTGAATCTGGGATAACATATGTTTTCTATAGTGATGTGTCTCTCAGTGGTTTAGGTTGTGTGCTGATGCAGGCAAGAAAACTAGTAGCTTATGCTTCTCGACAGCTAAAGCCGCATGAAAAGAATTATCCTACTCATGATCTTGAGTTGGCTGCGATTGTTTTCACTTTGAAGGTTTGGAGACATTATTTATATGGTGAGAAATGTCACGTGTTCACAGACCACAAAATTTTAAAGTATTTAATGACTTAGAAATAACTGAATTTGAGACAGAGACGATGGTTAGAGCTACTTAAAGATTACAATCTAGTTATTGATTATCATCCAAGAAAGGCTAACGTAGTTGCAGATGCACTCAATCGGAAGTCGTCATTGTTTGTACTTCGAGAGTTGAAACACTCATTTAGTTTTGAATGGAGTTGGTTTAGTATTAGCAGAGTTAAGAATGAAACCCCTACTTCTTCAACGAATTCAAGAATTGTAAGATGAAGATCCGAAGTTGATGTTGAAACGACAGTTGGTTTAGAATAATTTGAGTTAAGAGTACAGTGTTGATTATAATGATACATTGCACTATCTCGATAGAATTTGTGTTCTTAGTAAATTAGATTTGAAACATGATATTCTTTCTGAAGCTCATAGTAGTACGTATCTATTCATCTGGGTAGCATGAAGGTGTATTGTGACTTGAAACAGATGTACTGGTGGTCGGGTATGAAACGAGAAATTTGTGAATTTGTAGCTAAATGTTTGATTTTTTAGCATGTGAAAGCAGATAATCAGGTACCTAAGGGTTTACTACAACCTATTGTGATTCTTGAATGAAAGTCGGAGCGAGTCACTATGGATTTAGTATTTGGTTTACCTATAACTCTGAGAGAGAGAAATTTGATCTGGGTGATTGTTGACAAATTGACTAAATCGGCACATTTTATTCTAGTCAGAATAGACTTTACACTTGAGAGATTAGCGGAACTATATGTATCTGAGATTGTGAGATTAAACGGAGTTCTGACATCTATTATTTCAGATCGAGATCTGAGATTTACATCTAGATTTTAGAGCAAACTTCACGAGGCTCTAGGCACTAAGCTTAATTTCAGCACAATGTTTCATCCTTAAACTAACAGGCAATCATAATGAGTGATTTAGATTCTAGAAGATATGTTCAGATGTTGTACACTCGAATTTGAGGGTAACTAGAAAAAGTATCTACCATTAGCTGAATTCGCATACAATAACAGTTATCAATCCAGTATAAAAATGGCACCGTTTGAAGCTCTTTAAGGGAAGAAAGTGTAAAACACCATTATACTGGTTTGAATTGAGTGAATCTAAAATGGTGGGAATAGCTTTGATCCGAGAAACTGAAGACAGTGTTTGGATTATTTGAGATAGTTTGAAAGTTGCATCTGATCGTCAGAAATCTTACACGGATCTGAAAAAAAAGATATAGAATTTGCAGTTGGAGATCGAGTATTCTTGAAAGTTTTTCTGTGGAAGAAAGTGTTGTGTTTCGGCAGGAAGGAAAAGCTGACTCCGAGATTTATAGGACCGTATGAAATTGTTGAAAGAATCGACCCTGTAGCTTATAGATTAGCCTTGCCCTCTGAACTCGAGAAAATCCTTAATGTGTTTCATGTTTCAATGCTAAGGTAGTACAGATCTGATTCTTCGCATGTGATTCCTCATAGTGAGATTGAACTACAACCAGACTTAACGTATTCGGAAGAACTAGTAAGAATTTTAGCTCGGGAAGCCAAAGAACTGCAGAATAAACGAGTACCATTAGTAAAAGTCTTATGGCATAAACATGGTTCAGAAGAAGCTACCTGGAAAACCGAGGAATCAATGAGACTATAATATCCGAATCTATTTTCAGGTAAAAATTTTGAGGACGAAATTTCCTAAGGGGGGAGAGTTGTAACAGCCCAGTTTTCAATAAAGATAGAATAGTTGTTTCAGGACTACAAATCTCCATCGTATCGACTCGTAAATATTATTTTTAGAATATTTATAGATTCATTAGAGTCGTATTAAAATTTGATTAAGAAATTTTAATGTTTAGATAGTTAATTAAGGAAATAGGACTAAATTGAAAAAGATGAAAAACTTGATAATTAATGCATTTAGTTGATTAAATAGCTTGAAAGTTAATTGAAGAGAGACTTGAATGGTAAATTAGCCCTAACTAAATTAGGATAGTTAAACAAGTGAAAAAGATAAAAATATTAAGTATTAACGGCAAAATGGTAAATAACTTGAAATTAGTTAAAAGTAAATAGAAAAACAAAACAATTTCTATTCGTTTTCATCATCTTGGCCGAATTCAACATTTGGGGGAGAGCTTCACATTTTGGTTCTTTATCTTCATGCATGTAACTGAATTTTATACTTATTTCTTGTAATTTTTATGTTTTTGAGATCGTTGCAACTAAGTCTAGCTAACCCGTACCTTCGTTTATGATTTTGTCAAAAATTTTGAAAGTTTCCATTGTTGAATACTGAATTTTTTTATGAATATAATGTATTTGGAACTTTCATTGTGTTGTGTGATGGTTTTGTAAAGTGAGTTTTGTTAAATTTTGATTAGAGGATAAAATTTTTAAAATGTCAAAATATTAGGATTTGATAGTGAATTTGATGTTTATTAGGGGATATTTGAGGGCCTAGTATATTTGGATAAAATATTGACTTGAGAAAATTGGTTAATTTGGTGAATTTCGACTTAATAGACTAAATTGCAAAATGGTAAAAGTTTAGGGTATTTATGTAATTTTGAAAAATAAAAGGGTATTAATAGTGAAATGGTTTGCAAATGAATTATATGCTAATAAATGAAGAATTTTACATTTTAGATCAAAATCCCGTAGGTACTCGTGGAAAAGGAAAAATAGCTAAATAGTCCCTAAACTTCTGCAACGACTACAATTCAATCCAAGTAAGTTCGTATGGTTAAAAATTAACATTTTTATTAATTGGTGACTGGTATTATATATATTCTATTTTTGGAAATAAATTGTTTTTTGAATTATAATATTGAATTTGATATTCGGTTTGAATTGAACGCGGGATAGAGTACATTCGTGTTTTGGTGTATTACGGAGGTATGGGGTGGTGATGGTATTGGAGGGAGATATAGACATATTACCCAAGTAAATCGAGGTTCAGCATTTGTTGCGAACTCTCGCGTTATACTTTTTTTTTTGGCGTGATTCGGGTGGATCAGCTTTTTTGAGCTTCTGTTCAGGTCTTACGAGCTTCTGTTCAGATATTTTGAGCTTATGTTTAGCTCTTTTGAGCTTTTGCTCAGCTCTTACGAGCTTTTGTTCAACTCTTTTGAGCTTTCATTTAGCTCTTTTGAGTTTCTGTTTAGCTCTTATGAGCTTCCGTTCAGCTCTTTTGAGCTTTCGTTTAGCTTTTATGAGCTTCTATTGACGATGTACTATTACCCGTAAGTCATTCTTCGAATGGAAAATCTCGGTAAGGTAATCTGTTTAATGAATTTGAAAGATATTTTATTTATTTCATATTGATATGAATACGGATGTATTTATCGATTGAAGTTATGAATGGCAAGGAGCTCTCTTGGATGATTATTATTTGAATTATTATAGTTAGTTCGGTAATATTTATCTTTTCACTCGTCGAACTTACTAAGCTTCATTAAGCTTACTTGTGCTGTTTTATGTCAATGTAGATTCTCAGAAGGTTAGACGATCGAATCGGCACTCAAGTCACACTATCTAGCTTATCTTGGTAGTTTTGAAATGTAAAATTCAGATTATATGGCATGTATAGGTTATTGTGTGGTTTTGGTTAATGTTAGGCTTATGTAAACATTATGAATAATATTTTTTTCAAATAACCAACTTACATATTATATGAGAATGAGGTATAGTTGTTATGCTAGTGTGTATAATATATTTATAATTGAATTTTAGTGATTATGGTACCTTTGATAGGTATTTTGAATAAGTATTGCTTGAGTAAATTGATGAATTGAATTAATGTTTATTTTGTTGTAAAATTGTATATACTTGTGGTACCAATGAGGGTACATTGGTTAGGCACTTATTAGGTTGGATTTTGATGTGTTTTTGGCTCGATTAATGTCATTTTGAATTGGTATTTTGGTTGGTATTTGAGTTTCTTAAGGTCCAATCGACTTGAAATGGTAAACTTGTGTTTTAAAGTTCATTTTGGGGTCACACGGCCTTAGACACGGACGTGTGTCTCAGCCGTGTGTAAGGCACGTCCATGCGACACGGCTGTGTGTCCCGTGTAGGTTCAAGGCTTACAAGTTAGGTAGTTACACGGCCTAGCACATGGCCTGACACACGGACGTATGAGGTCATTTCGAGGGGTTCACGGCCTGGCACACGGGCGTGTGGCTTGGCTGTGTAACCCAAGTTAGTGAGTTACACGAGCATAGACACGAGCTGGGACATGGCCGTGTGTCCCTATTTTGAATGTCCACACAGCCTGAGACACGAGACACGTGCGTGTGTCTCAACCATGTGACCCCTACAGTCCAAAATTTTTAACTTTTTCTTAAAATTTTGAAATCTTTCCAATTTTGTCTCGAAATGTTTCTATAGTATTTTTAGGGCCTCGGGAGCTCGATTAAGAGACATTATGAATGTATTTGAATGTAATTTGATTATTTTTGTATTAATGTATGATTTGAATGGTTTACTATTTCGTTAGTCTGGTAATGCTTCGTAACCTTGTTTCGACGACAGATACGGGTTAGAGGTGTTACAAATCATGTGAAATTTGTCATCATGTTAAGCAGACTAGAAATAGCTTTCCAATTAGTGAACAGAAAGGCACTCATATTTTTTAGTTTGTTCATTGTTATTTATAAGGGTTTTAGGGCACTCCTTCATTGTGTTCTCATTATTTTTTTACATTAATTGATGATTTCTTTCAGACTATTTAGGTAAAAATGAGGTTTTCAACGTTTTCATGTCATTCATTGTTATGATTGGTCGTCAATTTTCTTAACAAATAAAGTGTGTTAGAAGTGATAGTGTGACGATATTTAATTATCTCTAGGATTATTTTCTTGTAAATGACCTTATTTTTCAAAAATCTTGTATTGGTACTCCTCAACAAAATGGGAGAGTGGAAAGGAAACATCAGCATATTATAAATATAGCACATGTTGCGTTTCTAGGGAAATCTGCCTATTTCTTTTTAGGGGGAGTGTGTGTTGGCTTCTTCTCATCTCATTAATTGAACTCCTTCACCTCTTTTTAACAATAAAACACCCTATGAAATGTTGTTTGGTAGCTCTCCTTTGTTTGATGACCTTCGTGTGTTTGGTTGCTTATGTTTTTCTTTGCTCATAATCAACATTCTAAGGGTGATAAGTTTGTTAGTCGAAGTTGAAAGTGTGTTTTTGTTGGGTAACCTTCTAGAAAAATGGGTTGATATTTATAGGATCGTGATTCTAAGAAGTTTTTTGTGTTCCGTGATGTGAAATTTTTTTTAGGATTTTTTTTGTATTTGGATGAGAATGCTACAACCATTAAGCTTGACAATGTTACACTGCCATATGGGAATACAGATGTAATTTTTTATACATATTTTGATGAATTAGAAGAGTTACAACCCGTGGTAGTTCCTCCACTTGCTATTCCGCAACCTATGAGTTCGCCACATGCGAGTTCACCAGAACATGTGGTATCTTCTTCTTCCTCCAATGACATGGTGGTATAAAGGGATTGTGGTAATAATGTGCCTAAATTGAGACGAGGCCATAGGGAAAAATTCCCCTATGTGAAGCTTCAAGATTTTGTCACTCATATTGTCATAAAGAAAAGTCCATCTCCGACCTCACCTACTTCAGAACCTTCCTCAGGTACTGCATTTCCTATAGCACATTATGTTAATTATGACAAATTTACTATGAAACACTAAAATTTTCTTGCAGCTGTTAGTGTAGGGGTCGAGCCACAGTCTTTTACAAAGGCTATGAAGGATGTAAGATGGCGTGATACTATGCAAAAGAAGATTTGTGCTTTGGAGGATAATGACACTTGGTCTATGGAAACACTTCCTCCTGAAAAGAAAGCACTAGGTAGTAAGTGGGTGTACAAGATTAAATATAACTCTAATAGATGTATTGAGAGATTTAAAGCTCTTCTTGTTGTTTTTGGTAATAACCAAGTAGAAGGTATTGGCTATAATGAAAAACTTTCGCATCTGTGACAAAAATGGTGATAGTTCAAACTTTCTTAACTATTACAGCTTCAAAAAATTTGGAGTTACATCAGAGGGATGTCCAAATGCCTTCCTGCATGGTGATCTTGATGAAGAGGTTTACAATAAGCTTCCTTCAGGTTTTGGTCGTGATAAGCCTTGAATGGTTTTTCATTTGCACAAGTCTTTATATGGGTTGAAACAAGCTCCTCGGTGTTGGTATGCGAAGCTTGTTACTGCACTGAAAGGGTATGGATTTCTTCAATCATATTCTAATTATTCTCTCTTTATATACACTAAGGGATCTGTACGTATTAATGTGCTGATGTTGATGATTTGCTTATTTTTTGGAATGATTCAACTGTTTTGAAAACTTTTAAGGGGTATCTCAATTATTGCTTCCATATAAGGATCTTGGTATTTTGAAATATTTCTTGGGGATAGAGATAGCTCGTAGCTCTTTGGGGTTATTTCTTTGTCAAAAGAAATATGCACTTGATATTATTTCAGAGGAGAGTCTTTTGGGAGCAAAGCCCGCAAGATCACCATTAGAGAAAAATCATAAATTAACGCATGCTATAGGGACAATTTTGTCTGATCCTGAGTTGTACAGACGGTTAATGGGTCGTTTGATTTATTTGGCAGTGACCAGACTTAATTTGGAATACTCAGTTCATGTCTCATCCCAGTTTATGTATGAGCCGTGGCAAGAGCATTGGGACGTGGCTCTGCTTGTTGTTTGGTACTTGAAAGGCTTTCCTGTCTAAGGATTCTTTTAAGATCTGATAGTGATTTGTCCTTGAAAGAGTGATGTGATTTGGATTGTGTTGCTTGTTCGTTAACTCAGTGTTCGCTTACTGGCTGACTTGTCTTTTTGGGACAATCTCCTATTTCTTGGAAAACTAAAAAACAACATGTTGTTTCTCGTTCTTCTACTGAGGCTGGGTATAGGTCTATGGCTTCTGTCATTTGTGAGCTCAAGTGGTTGAAGGCCTTGTTATTGATCTTAGGTGTTCATCATACTAAAGCAATTCCTTTATTTTGTGATAATCAACCTGGCTGCATATTGCATAGAATCTTGTATTTCACGAGTGTACTAAACATATTAAAGTGGATTGTCACGTTGTTAGAGTGCAATCTAAGATGGGTTGATTGCACCTTCTTATGTTCCAACCTCCATTCAGTTGGCTGACATTTTTACAAAGACGCTTGGTAAACCACAATTTGAATATCTTCTCAACAAGTTAGACATTTATGATCTGCATGCTCTAACTTGAGGGGGGTGTTAGGATATTATTATAGGATATTATCTTTTAACAATTTGATTCCTAATAGGATGTTATTATAGAATATTATCTCTTATCAATTTGATTCCTAATGGGACATTATACTATATTATATGAGATATTATCTTTTAGCAATTTGATTCCTACGTAACTACTATAGAGATATATATAACTTTGAGGTCTATCAATAAAATTCAAGAGATTACCCTATTCTTGTTAACATTTAACTAATACTAAGTGGTATTACGTGGTTAGATTGTAATATGGAAAAACAACTTGTATTAGTACATTTTTCTGGAAGTTTCTATGGTCTCAACTTTACCTAGTATATTTTTTATAAGAAAATACATATTCATATTTCACATCTAGAGGTGTTAGTCTGGAAGCCTAATTTTTTTAAAAAAAATTAATAAAATGTGAAAAGTTTAAGCTTAAATCAGTTCTAGTCATACCTGATTGACCAAACCAAATAGATCACCCAATTTATGAACATTGCAACTTCGACAAATATTTTAATTCCCTCTATTTATAGGAAATTTTTACTTTAGCTTAAATCTTTTAAGAAACTTTGAAAATAATATATTTTATTCCTAAAGAAATTTATATATATAATATTTTTCAATTTAGTTAAAATATACCATAATTCTTTATATTCTTTATAAACTTGAAATTTAGTTCATACACTTTTATTAATGCTAATAATTTAGTTCAATTTAATTTCTTTTTTCAAATTTCAAATTTCAAATTTCAAATCCATATATTAATGCTAATAATTTTTTTTAAAATGTATTGATATGACATGTTAAAATAAAGAAAAATACTTACTTAATAGTCATGTAAGTAAAAGAAAAGGGTAAGTTACACCAACAGTCACCTAAATTTTGGGTATCTGACAAAACAATCACCTAATTTTCATTTCAGTTACTCAACTTTTGAAAAGTTACAAAAAGTCCTTTTTACCATTTTCCGTCACAGACGTCATGGTAAAGTGACATGGCAGATGATGACGTCCTTGGTGTCAAAAAACCATCCAGCTAGCCAGTTACTCTAAATTTAACAGCCCTACCAGTACCAATTTAATGTTAGAGAAAAAGAAGGAGAAGAAGAAGAAGAAGAAAAAGAAGAAGAAGAAGAAGAAAAAGAAGAAGAAGAAGAAGAATAAAGATGTCTGAAGTGATTCCAGTGTGCTATTGTGGAAACCCAACCAAATTAAACACATCTTGGTCCAATGACAACCCAGGTAGGAGGTTTTTTGGGTGTAAGAAATTTGGCAGTGGATTTCGAAAACCATGTCGGTTTTTCACCTGGTCTGATCCACCATTGACTCCTCGTTCACGAATTGTGTTGTTGGGTCTTTTGAAAAAAAGTGAGGACATTGGAGGATGCAAGGAGGAGAGAGAGAAAAACATGGTTTTTGGTGCTTGTATTTGTAACTGTGTTGTTTTTTAGACCCTAAATCAGCTTATGTTTTTGTTGTTAGCATTGAAAACCAGCTTATGTTTTGTAATATTGTTGCTGGTATATTGTTACGTATGTTGTTATACATGGCTGTTGGTATATTGTTGCTTATGTTGTTATACATGGCTAACCAGCTCATGTGGTTGTTTAAAACTTGAAAGACTTGAAATGGGATATAATATGTGGTTGTTTCTTACAAATTGTTTTGCAATATTGTTGTTGCTTACAACAGTTAGAAAGTTGTTTTGTAATATATGATTTCATTTCAAAGTTGATAGACTTGAAAGAATGTTTAATCTTCATTTCATTTGTATTTCTCAATTGTAATACCCAAATTTTCCCAGCCCAAAAACCCAAATAAATAAATAAACCAAATAAAAAAACACACATAAAAATGTATAACAGCAGTCCATGTTTAAATGTCCATTACAAACAACGGCCCAATGGCCCAAATAAACCAAAACCTAAAGGCTCAGTGGCCCAATACCTAAAAACAACAAGCAGAAGCCCTAGAAGCTTCAATCGTTGCTCCCCCACACGCGTGCCTCCGGCCCTTTCCAAGTCATCACACGAACGGCCTCTTCCGTACGACGGTTTCACCTGCAAAAACACGCAGCAAGAAAGGCAAGAAAAGGAAAAACAGCAAAAATAACAGATATAAAAAAATATTAATTTTTTTTTTCTTTTTTGTAATTTTGGCTATATAAAGCCATTTATTCATTTGTAAAGGGATCCCTGATTTTGAAAAGGAATAAAGAAAAAGAGAACGATTAACAGTTCAAAAAAAAAGAGGTGATTGACCATTTTTTTCTCTCTGCATTTCTCTGTTGTTTTCTTTAATTCTTTCTATTTTCTATACGCAAAAGAGGAAAGAAATGGGGTTACCTTCGTGTTTCGCCGCGAAATTCTTGTTGGCTTCGCCGTGATCGGAGTTTGGCAAGGGTTTCTAGGCTGAAAAATTGGCAGAATTTGATAAGGGTAAAGGGGGCTAGGGTTTCAGTGGTTCATAAGGCTTGAACCCGTTTTCTTTTTCTTTTTATATCGATCTTGCAACAACGTCGTGTAAGCTAATCTTAATGGCTCTAAAACGGTGCCATATAGGCCATTGACCCGAGAACCGACCCGAATGAGGCAGGATCCGCGCAATTTCGTTCGTTGGTCTTTTTGCGCAACCAGTCCCTATGTGCTCTGTGTAGTTTCAATTTGATCTTCTTCAATTTCTTTAATTTGTACCGCATATGTGATTCTATTTTCATTTGGATCCAAGTTAAACGGTGACGTTTATTTACTATTGATTTTGATTATCGGATTTTTACGTTTAATTTCTGTTTTAGTCCCTCAATTTGGAATCAATCACAATTTAACTTGCCTTTATTTTTTATTTTTTTGCTCATAATCCTTTTAATTTCGTTTTGATTTCAATTTTATCTTTAATCCATAATTTTGTTATTTTTATTTTTATTTTTTTCTACTTAATTATATTTCAATTCTAATTTAGTTTTTAGTATCTTAATTTTAAATTTAATTAGTTTTTATTTTGACATATATTTTTGAAAAATCTAGTATTATTTTAATATTTAAGCTCGACATTGTTTTTTTAACTTATTATTGGTATTATCTTAATATATAGTATACTCTTATTTTAAATTATCATAAATATTATTTCAATTTATCATATATCCTAATTTAAAATTTATCATGTACTGTAATTTTAAACTTATCATATTATTATTTAGATTTATTATATATTATTTTTGTATATATTTTTATATAAGCTTAATAAAATTGGTATGATTTTTTTTAATAATCTTATATTATAATATATTTATTTTTTAAACTTTCTTTTATATTTTTACATTTTAAAGAATTATACGATAGTATCCTCATACATTATTATTATATATATGTAATCTATATCTTTATTCCATGAATATATTATTTTTTTATATTAGTATAACTATGAATTTTTTTAGTTCCCCTTTTAATATTTTTTAAGCTACCCATATGTATATAATTTCATTCTTTAAAATACTCTCTTTTATATTTTGTATATTTTAACTTTTGCATATTATTATATAAACCATTATTTATATCGAGTTTTCACTTTATACATATCACTTATTAGATTAATATATGTATATTATTTTGTATAATGCTTATTTTGATTTTCCTCATATGCAACATTTATTTTAAAATTTGTTTAAATATTATTGTCTTACATAGTATTTATTTTAAACTCAATTTTGGTTATTTCAATTTCTTGTATATTTTGTATTGTAAAATTTTGTACACATACTTTGTTGATTTACAATTTCCATTTCTTTCATGTCATTTTTTTAGTTATTTCAAAACTTGTACATTTGGTTTGCATTTGCATTAATCGGCTTGTTTTTTATTAGCTTGTGAACGTTGATATTGATATTGGCATAATGTACAATTGAGATTATTGTTGCTATGTTTGTCAGTATTAATTCATTATTTATTCATTATTCTTTAGTATGTGTTTGGATTATATATTATCTTTTACGTCATACATCACCATTCAATCATGTTACATTTGTAAAAATTGTGTTTTATTAAAGCACTACAATCATTCTATTTCATAATTTTCAAAAAAGGCCTAGTGCTCATAGTTCCCGAGAGATTGTGCCCTAACTTACTGGGCTTTAATTCTTCTAAGTGAATTTAAATAGCCAAGTGCTTATTTTGTTAAAACCATATAATTTCAAAATAAACTTTGTAGATTTCAAGATGTCGGATCCTAACTTACTGGATACGATATTTAGTTATCTTGATTTTAAAATAAAGGCAATATTTGGTGTTTAGGAATTTCGAGAAATTGAACCCTAACTTACTGGATTTTGATTTCTCGATTGACCTAAATAACCAAATATCCTTCTCAAAACATATGAATTTTTTAAATTTAAAAAGACGAATCTAACTTCAAAGATTGAACTGTTGTACCCTAACTCACTGAGTGTGACAATTTATTTCTTTGAAATGGGTATGTCCTATTATTCAATTCGATTATTCAGGTTTTCATTTCAAGGGATCGTATTCTAAAATATCTTCAAATTTTCGACACTAAAGACATTAAACAATCAATTCAATACCAATTTTGGGCATTATGAGGGTGCTAATCCTTCCTCGTACGTAACTGGCTCCCGAACTAGTTTTCTCAAAATTCGTAGACCTAAAATTGTTTTCAAGGTGAACTGATCACACCTCAATAAAAGATCAGTGGTGACTCCATTTCCATTTTCAAAGTCGATTCCTATTTTTCAAATAAAAAAATGGTTTCGACAGCTTGGCGACTCCACTGGGGACATTTACGCCGTAAAATTGATTGTTTGCTATCTTATTGTCAAAAATTGAAAAATCGATTTGAAAAATTACGATCCTCTCTTTGCATTTGTAGTATGATTATTGTAAATTGAGTTTTATATTTTGGCATCATATTGCATAAAGACTGTTTAGTCTTACCTTTTAAGTGGGAGTGAGAAGCTACTCCTTCGTGAGGTTTTCACCTTCGTACAAGATAATGGATTGCTTTCGGGATACATCCGTACCTATGTCTTCGTGAGAGTTTCATCTCCGTGCAGCCATAGGGAAATCTATTCCCCTAAACCGAACCCAGTCCGTATGAGCCTATAATGAGTCAGGATCGAGGGATCTGCTGGTTTGGGTACCTTGACTTTAGAACCAAGCCGCATGTAGAAGACCTTAGGAACCCACCTTAGGTAAAACTACTCCCTAGTAGTTACTCGACTAGGTACTTTATTTTTCTTGTTTGCTCTTGTTTTGTACTAACCCGTTTGTTTTGATTATGATTGTATTGCATTTGCATCTTAGAAAAGAGATGTTGATTCAAGTTCGATTACTAAATTAGAAAGCTTGTTATGGAATATGGATTTCTTGATAAAGTGAAAAAATAATACGGCTACCTGAATATATTCCGAGAAACACAAAAAGGGCGATAGAAGAGTTCATGACTTTACTTTGTGGCTCGAGGATTCAAGCTGATTATTCAAGAGTTTTCGATATCCCAACTTCTTTACAGAAGGTGATGAGCATTACGAGGATAGAAAAACGATGGATCATGACTAGGATCAAGAAAAAGGGAGCTAGCAGTGACATCTATTAGAAATTTGCGGATTTATCTTAAACATGCGGATGAAGGAAAAGATCGATGTTGTCTCTTGGAATATGAGAGCGATGCCGTACATGCATCTGCTTTATGTAAAGAAATTTTCCTTCTAGTAAAGTTTTCTAATTGTAATTGAATTAGAATCAACGTCTCTTTAGGCATTCATTTCATGCATCTGTATTACATGACATCATATGCATTAAAATCCATTGAAATAGTCTAATTGAGTAAATTTATTTCAGTTAATCTGGAAAACCAACCAACCAAACACCCTTACAGTACTCGTCGCAAAACTAAGGAAATGGATCAAAGATTGGAGAAACTGGAGCAAATGCAAAAAGAAATGCAAGACCAGCTACAGATGCAAATGAAGGAGAAATTGGAAAAAATTCAACAAGATATGACAGAAAGGATGCTGGAGTCTCAAAAGGATATGACGGCTAAGTTCACGCAATTACTGACTAGTGGAGTAAATAAAGGGAAGGGCCTTATGGTTAATGATGAAGAATGAGACAATGATGGACCTCTATATCCTCCAGGTTTTACTCCTCTGCGTGTGCAAACTCAAGCTGAGGTGCATCTGCTCAGATCCTCTGTTACAATTAGGCCTCAGCAGTTTCAGGCTGGTATCTCAGTGCCGATGAGGCTGGATAGCTCTAATCCCGGAGATAACCTAGTGAATCTTGCTATCCCTGATTTCGATGAAGTAGCTGAGAAAGATAAAGCAAATGAAGAATGGCCAAAATAGTTTGAGGAAAGGTGGAAATGGATTGAAGAGAAATTCAAGGCAATAGAGAGCACTAAAAATTATCGTGGAATGGATGCTAAGGATCTGAGTTTGGTCCCAGATTTGGTACTTCCTTATAAGTTCAAGATGCCAGAATTTGAGAAATATAATGGGACTAGTTGCCCTGAAGCCCATATCACCATGTTCTGTAGGAGGATGACTGGGTATATTAACAATGATCAGCTATTAATACATTATTTTCAGGATAGCCTCATTGGGGCAGCATCTAAATGGTATAATTAATTGAGCTGAACCAAAATTAGTTCTTGGAGGGATTTGGCACAGGCTTTTATGAGGCAGTATAGTCATGTATCAGAAATGACTCCTGATAGAATCACCTTGCAAAATCTGAAAAATAAATCGAATGAAAGCTTTAGACGGTATGCACAGAGGTGGAGAGAGGTTGCAGTCTAAGTTCAGCCACCACTCCTAGAGAAATAAATGACGATGCTCTTCATCAACACACTGAAAGCCTCGTTCATCACGCACATGTTGGGAAGTGCTTCAAAGAGTTTCTCAGATATAATCATAAATGGCGAAATGATTGAAAATGCAATCAGAAGTGGACGAATAGATAGTGGAGAGAGAAACAAAAAGTCAGTCTCATGGAGAAAAGAAAATGAGATGAATAACACAGGTTACTCAAGATCAGTTACTGTAAGTCATCCAGGTAAAGGGGTTGCTGGTCAACAAGGTTCATTGAGACAAGAATCTGGAGTGAAACCAGGTACTGAGAAGCTCCAGTTCACACCAAATCCGATGTCATATAAGGAGCTGTATCAAAGCTTGTTCGATGCGCACGTTGTTGCCCCTTCCCACTTAAAACCTCCACAACCTCCGTATCCCAAGTGGTATGATGCAAAAGCACAATGTGATTACCATACGGGAATTACGGGGCACTCAATAGAGAATTACATTACCTTCAAAAAGCTAATTGAAAAATTCATCAACATGGGTATTGTCAAGTTGGATGACTCATCTAATGCAGAAAATCTGCTACCCAATCATGATTGACAATAGGGTGAATGCAATATATGAAGAGGTGTTGGGAAGTGTTCACATCAATGACATATAGAAAGACACAAATGAAAGGGGACCTCGTTAGATATCTGCCCTTATAAATCTGGGAGTGTTCTAAGCAATTGGACTGTGGAAGAAATCCCTGTAGTTTTTAGAGCTTATTTAGAGTAATGTTCAGAACATTTTTATTGTTTTTAGCCTAAAAATGATAGAAATTCCTTTGTGAAATAGGCTCATGTCTGAACGTGATTATTCTAATAAAATACATCTTTGCATTCATTTTTGAGCCAATATTCTTTCATTCTTTGCGAGTAATGATTCTTTCATTCTTTTGAATTTTCTTCCACATCATTCCTTCATTCATAATTATATTGTACAAATAATTATTCATAAACTCACACATTCTTTTGTACTTACTATGGGTCCCCAGATATCAATGACATGAGTGACGTTGCTACAGACTCCAAACCTCCTTTTGAGTGAGACATGTGTTTAGAGGGATCTCATAACTTTGAAAATGATATAGATTGTAGCCTATTTCTGGACTTGTTGAGAATGGTAGAACAAGAGGACAGACAGATCCTACCTCACAAGGAATCATTAGAAATTATGAGCTGGGTGAAGATTGGAATTGACATGACCACAAAGATAAAGTGAGACCTGATTGAGTTACTCTGAGAATTCAAAGATGTCTTCACATGATCATACCAGGATATGTTCGGGTTAAACACTGACATTGTGGTACACCGTCTTCCTGTAAAAGAAGATTGTAAGCTAACTCAGTAGAAGCTCAGGAGAATGAGGCCTGATATCGTGCTAAAAGAAAAAGTCAAAAAGTAGTTTGATACTGGGTTTTTACAAGCGATCAAATATTCAGGATGGGTAGCCAACATCGTACTAGTCCTTAAAAAATGAAAAGTACAAATGTATGTGGATTACAGGGATTTGAACAAAGCCAATCCCAAAACTCATTGTTTTTCACACTTTAGTGGATAATACGGTAGGCTATTCATTGTTTTCCTTCATGGACGGCTTCTCTGGATACAATCAGATAAAGATGCATCTCGAAGATATGAGAAAGAAGGTCATTCGGGTTAATACAAGGAATGATTTTCTCTTTGACTTATCATAGCTTTGCCCATTAAATTCGATCGCTCTGCACTTTTGTTGGATTTCATCCTAATTGAAAAGCAAGATCCAAAGTTTTTCGTCATAGTTAAAATTCACCCTAGAAGGCTATATGAAATAAATCTGATACCAAAGAAGATTTTTTGAATACAAGATGAAAGTGAAAGATCTTATGTGGAAAACTTTATCGAGAAACATTGATTCTGATCGAAATAGATAACAAGTACTTGCCTAATCCTATGAGTTCAGATTCAATAAGAAAAATAAAAAAATCAAAATCAAAAAGAAAAATAAAAAATCAAAAGAGAAAATCAATTAAAATCAAAATAAAAATATGAAAATGATAAAAATAAAAAAAATAAAAGAAAAAAGGCAAAAGGCAAAAACCCGCACAAGGTGCTTTGCGACCAAAAGTGGATTTGAGTTGAAAACCCAAAAAAGGTGACTCAAATTTTGAGAAAAATGGGGCCTGGACGTCATCTTCAAAGGCTTCTAATGGGCATTGCTTCATTTTTTAGATTATTAATTACTTCATCAAACAGGTAGAGGCTACTTCATACGCCAAAGTCATCATATGCTTATATAGAATTCCAAAGAGGATGGTATTGGAAAATACATTGAATTTGAATGATAGCATGATAGTTGAGGTCTGTAATCAATTCAAAATCAGACACCACGATTCGTCATTGTATCGCCCAAATATGAATTGCGAAAAAAATTATTGAGACTTACAAGGGTTGGCATGAGAAATTACCATTTGCCCTCTTTGCTTGTCGAACATCTATCAAGTTTTCTACCAGAGCAACATCATTCTCTTTGGTTTATGGGATGGAAGTAGTTTTATCCATTGAAGTAGAAATTTCTTCTCTCTGAATATTAGTTGAGCTAAGAGTTAAATGAAGCATAATGGATCTAATCTGATCAAAAGGGAAAAGGTTGATAGCTATTCAGCAAAGTCAAATGTACTAAAGGCGAATGATGCAGGCTTACAACCAAAAGGTTCGTCTCAAAGAATTCCATGAAGGGGACCTAATGTTGAGAAAGATCCTTCCTATACAAAAGGATTTTAGAGGAAAATGGATGCCAAAGGCCTTTTCCAGAGGAGCTCTGATCTTAAGTAGGATGGATGGTAAAAACTTGCCAAATCCTGTAAACTCAAATTCAATCAAGAATTACTTCACCTGAAGAAGGAGAAGGGATCAAGGTGAAAACCCGCAAAGGGCACTTTGATTCCAAAAAAAGAGAGAGACCAAGGTGAAAACCCGCAAAAGGCGCTTTAAGTCTAAAAAATAATAAATAAATAAAAAGAAAATGGAGAGGCCAAGGTGAACACCCGCAGAAGGGCGCCTTGAGACCAAAGGGGATTTGAGTTGAAAACCCGAAAAGGGCGGCTCAAATATTGATCAGAATAGGGCATGAGGTCATTAGAGCAACTCAAATTTTGACCAGATCGGGGCATGTGGTGATCTTGTTATACCTGAATCAACAAGAAAGGGTAGGCAACATTTTGGGGCATTGATAGAGTACTGTAGATCTCCTAAACACATATCAAACTCAGAATGGTTTTCAGAAAGTTTGTACAGAGAAGTTCAAGCTACGATATCTGGGGCACCCAAATCTTTATACTATTTATATTTAATTGGTTGTTCTTGGAATACTTCATTCTTTTCCAAGATACATATTCCCAATCGATTTCTTTGTTATCCTTCTTTACTATTTTTGATAATTTATTCCTTTCAAGCTATGCTTAGAACCAATTTTTTTCCTACCCATTGTTATGATCTTTTGCAAGCATGTTGCATTGGAATAATGATTAATGGACTAATAAAACATTCACAAGGGAAGTTTTGCATATTACTCTTGAAGTTTCTAAAAAATACAGAAACCTGAAATAGGACTATTGTTTAGAACGAACCAAGTTTAAAGGGTGGAAATCTAAGAAGGAAGAGTCTAAATTAGGACTTTCTCTTTGGATTTTGTTGTCAAAAACATTGATTGAGAAAAATGACAAGATGTCAGGTTGGTGACAAAGCTTAAATAGACAAGCAAGCAATGATCACCAAGCAATAGGAAGAGGTTTCCTCGGAGAAGAAAGCCTTCATTTGTGCATGAGCCTTTGGTACAACACCCTGGGAATATTGTAAGGGATCAGAAAGATTTAGATCCTGTATCCTTGAATTGTGATAGGAGAGGATTGAGGAAAAACCACATATTTCTACCATTGGGTTACAGTGGGAGAATGATGGTACAAATTTTGCGTCCCAGTGGATTAAACTTTGAGGTTTACAATGGGGGCAATCTGACTAAGTGTTTCTTAGGAGACGCCAGCCGAGCACGAAGGCGTTGTAACATGTCAGTGATAAAGCCTCAATAAACTTCGAGCAATGATAACCTAAGTGATAAAGAAGGATCATTCTAAAAAATAGCATTCTACATTCATACAAATACCATTCATGCACGCCTAGTTAGGAGCATTTGATTGATTCTGATCATGACATCCTAATTACTAGGCATAATTAGGTTCATAAAAGGAATTATACACGTCATGTTCCCCAGTGAACAGATCAGTGACGTTATAAATCCTATCTCCCTGGACAGTAGTGGAATAGGTTGAAGATTGTAAATCCTATCTCCCTGGATAGCAGTGGAATAGGTTGAAGATTGTAAGCCCTATCTCCTTGGTCAGTAGTGGAATAGGTTGAAGATTGTGAATCCTATCTTCCGGGACAGCAATGGAATAGGTTGAAGATTGTAAATCCTATCTCCTTGGACAGCAGTGGAATAGGTTGAAGATTGTAAGTCCTATCTCCCTGGTCAGCAGTGGAATAGGTTGAAGATTGTAAGTTCTATCTCCCTGGTCAGCAATGGAATAGGTTGAAGATTGTAAGTCCTATCTCCCTGGTCAGCAGTGGAATAGGTTGAAGATTGTGAATCCTATCTCCCTGGACATTAGTGGAATAGGTTGAAGATTGTAAATCCTATCTCCCTAGATGGCAGTGGAATAGGTTGAAGATTGTAAGTCCTATCTCCCTGGTCAATAATGGAATAGGTTGAAGATTGTAACCCTTATCTCCCTGGACAGCAGTGGAATAGGTTGAAGATTGTAGGCATTATCTCCCTGAGTAGCAATGGAGTAGGTTGAAAATTACAGATCTTATCTCCCTAAGCAGTAGTAGAGTAGATCGAAGATGGCGAATCTTATCTTCCTAATGTAGTAGGGAAGCAGATTTAAGCCACTAACCTTATCTCCCTGAGCAACAGTGGAGTAGGTTGAAGATTGTAGACCTTATCTCCTTGAGCAGCAATGGGGTAGGTTGAAAATTACAGATCTTATCTCCCTGAGCAGTAGTGGAGCAGATCGAAGATGGTGAATCTTATCTTCCCAAGGTAGTAGGGAAGTAGATTTAAGCCACTAGCCTTATCTCCCTGAGCAGCAGCGGAGTAGGTTGAAGATTGTAGGCCTTATCTCCCTGAGCAGCAGTGGAGTAGGTTGAAAATTACAGATCTTATCGTCCTAAGCAGTAGTGGAGCAGATCGAAGATGGTGAATCTTATCTTCCTAAATAGGGAAGCAGATTTAAGCCACTAGCCTTATCTCCCTGAGCAGCAGCGGAGTAGGTTGAAAATTGTAGGCCTTATCTCTCTGAGCAGCAGTGGAGTAAGTTGAAAATTACAGATCTTATCTCCCTAAGCAGTAGTGGAGTAGATCGAAGACGGTGAATCTTATCTTCCCAAGGTAGTAGGGAAGCAGATTTAAGCCACTAGTCTTATCTCCCTGAGCAGCAGCGGAGTAGGTTGAAGATTGTAGGCCTTATCTCCCTGAGCAGTAGTGGAGTAGGTTGAAAATTATATATCTTATCTCCCTAAGCAGTAGTGGAGTAGATCGAAGACGGTGAATCTTATCTTCCTAATGTAGTAGGGAAGCAGATTTAAGCCACTAGCCTTATCTCCCTGAGCAGCAGTGGAGTAGGTTGAAGATTGTAGACCTTATCTCCCTAAGCAGCAGTGGAGTAGGTTGAAAATTACAGATCTTATCTCCCTAAGCAGTAGTGGAGTAGATCGAAGATGGCGAATCTTATCTTCCCAATGTAGTAGGGAAGTAGATTTAAGCCACTAGCCTTATCTCCCTGAGCAACAGTGGAGTAGGTCGAAGATTGTAGATCTTCTCTTCTTGTACTGGCAGCGAAGCAGAGCGAAGACACCAACATTGCCTCCCTGGGTTGCAGCGGAGCAGGTTGAAAATATCAGATCTTTCCTTCTTGTATTGGCAATGAAGCAGATCGAAGCCAATAATCCTATCTCCCTGAAGTTGCAGTGGAGCAGATTAAAATAATAGATCTTATCCCTTTGAAGTTGCAGTAGGGTAGATTGCATCAAATCCTATCTCCCTGATGTTGCAGTGGAGTGGATCGAAGAAATTCCTATATCTCTAAAGATGCAGTAGGATGGAATAAGGCTACGTAAAGAAGAAAAGCACCAAGGTCTAGCACGACCGGGCAAATTTGGCCATTTTTTAAAGTCTTTGCTTCATTCTCATTACACGACAATGAGCAAAGAGGGGCAGCTATAATACCCAAATTTTCCCGGCCCAAAAAACCAAATAAATAAATAAAACCAAATAAAAAAAACACATATAAAAATGTATAACAGCAGTCCATGTTTAAATGTCCATTACAAACAACGGGCCCAATGGCCTAAATAAACCAAAACCTAATGGCCCAATGGCCCAATAACTAAAAACAACAAGCAGAAATCCTAGAAGCTTCAGTCGTTGCTCCTCCACACGCGTGCCTCTGGCCCTTTCCAAGTCACAACACGAACGACCTCTTCCGTACGACGGTTTCACCTGCAAAAACACGTAGCAAGAAAGGCAAGGAAAGGAAAAACAGCAAAAATAACAGATATAAAAAAATATTTATAATTTTTTTTCTTTTCTATAATTTCGGCTATATAAAGCCAATTGATTCATTTGTAAAAGGATCCCCGATTTTGAAAAGGAATAAAGAAAAAGAGAACGATTAACAGTTCAAAAAAAAAAGAGGTGATTGACTATTTTTTTCTCTCTGCATTTCTCTATTGTTTTCTTTAATTCTTTCTATTTTCTATACGCAAAAGAGGAAAGAAAGGGGGTTACCTTCGTGTTTCGCCGCAAAATCCTTGTTTGCTTCGCCGTGATCGAAGTTTGGCAAGGGTTTCTAGGCTGAAAAATCTGCAGAATTTGAGAAGGGTAAAGGGGGCTAGGGTTTCAGTGGTTCATAAGGCTTGAATCAGTTTTCTTTTTGTTTTTATATCGATCTTGCAACAACACCGTGTAAGCTAATCTTAATGGCTCTAAAATGGCGCCGTTTAGGCGATTGACCCGAGAACCGACCCGAATAAGGCAGGATCCGCGCAATTTCGTTTGTTGGTCTTTTTGCGCAACCAGTCCCTATGTGCTCTGTGTAGTTTCAATTTGATCTTCTTCAATTTCTTTAATTTGTACCGCATATTTGATTCTGTTTTTATTTGGATCCAAGTTAAACGGTGACGTTTATTTACGATTGATTTTGATTATCAGATTTTTGCGTTTAATTTCTGTTTTAGTCCCCCAATTTGGAGTCAATCACAATTTAGCTTGCCTTTATTTTTTATTTTTTTGCTCATAATCCTTTTAATTTCGTTTTGATTTCAATTTTATCTTTAATCCATAATTTTGTTCTTTTTATTTTTATTTTTTTTCTACTTTAAATTATATTTCAATTCTAATTTAGTTTTTAGTAACTTAATTTTAAATTTAATTAGTTTTTATTTTGACATATATTTTTGAAAAATCTAGTATTATTTTAATATTTAAGCTCGACATTGTTTTTTTAAACTTATTCTTGGTATTATCTTAATATATAGTATACTCTTATTTTAAATTATCATAAATATTATTTCAATTTATCATATATCCTAATTTAAAATTTATCATGTACTATAATTTTAAACTTATCATATTATTATTTAGATTTATTATATATTATTTTTGTATATATTTTTATATAAGCTTAATAAAATTGGTATGATTTTTTTTAATAATCTTATTTTATAATGTATTTATTTTTAAAACTTTCTTTTATATTTTTACATTTTAAAGAATTATATGATAGTATCCTCATACATTATTATTATATATATGTAATCTATATCTTTATTCCATGAATATATTATTTTTTTATATTAGTATAACTATGAATTTTTTTAGTTCCCCTTTTAATATTTTTTAAGCTACCCATATGTATATAATTTCATTCTTTAAAATACTCTCTTTTATATTTTGTATATTTTAACTTTTGCATATTATTATATAAACCATTATTTATATCGAGTTTTCACTTTATACATATCACTTATTAGATTAATATATGTATATTATTTTGTATAATGCTTATTTTGATTTTCCTCATATGCAACATTTATTTTAAAATTTGTTTAAATATTATTGTCTTACATAGTATTTATTTTAAACTCAATTTTGGTTATTTCAATTTCTTGTATATTTTGTATTGTAAAATTTTGTACACATACTTTGTTGATTTACAATTTCCATTTCTTTCATGTCATTTTTTTAGTTATTTCAAAACTTGTACATTTGGTTTGCATTTGCATTAATCGGCTTGTTTTTTATTAGCTTGTGAACGTTGATATTGATATTGGCATAATGTACAATTGAGATTATTGTTGCTATGTTTGTCAGTATTAATTCATTATTTATTCATTATTCTTTAGTATGTGTTTGGATTATATATTATCTTTTACGTCATACATCACCATTCAATCATGTTACATTTGTAAAAATTGTGTTTTATTAAAGCACTACAATCATTCTATTTCATAATTTTCAAAAAAGGCCTAGTGCTCATAGTTCCCGAGAGATTGTGCCCTAACTTACTGGGCTTTAATTCTTCTCAGTGAATTTAAATAGCCAAGTGCTTATTTTGTTAAAACCATATAATTTCAAAATAAACTTTGTAGATTTCAAGATGTCGGATCCTAACTTACTGGATACGATATTTAGTTATCTTGATTTTAAAATAAAGGCAATATTTGGTGTTTAGGAATTTCGAGAAATTGAACCCTAACTTACTGGATTCTGATTTCTCGATTGACCTAAATAACCAAATATCCTTCTCAAAACATATGAATTTTTTAAATTTAAAAAGACGAATCTAACTTCAAAGATTGAACTGTTGTACCCTAACTCACTGAGTGTGACAATTTATTTCTTTGATATGGGTAATGTTCTATTATTCAATTCGATTATTCAGGTTTTCATTTCAATGGATCGTATTCTAAAATATCTTTAAATTTTCGACACTAAAGGCATTAAACAATCAATTCGGTACCAATTTTGGACATTACAAGGGTGCTAACCCTTCCTCGTACTTAACCGGCTCCCGAACCAGTTTTCTCAAAATTCGCAGACCTAAAATTGTTTTCAAGGTGAACTGATCACACCTCAATAAAAGATCGGTGGTGACTCCATTTCCATTTTCAAAGTCGATTCCCGTTTTTCAAATAAAAAATAGTTTCGACATCAATATTCATATATCAGAAAAGATAACACAGATGAAAAAAAAACATTTGTATTTCTCAATTCTCACACATTTTTTTCTCAATACTCATATGTTAGAAGAGATAACACAAATTGCATGGATCAATGCTCATATATTAAGGCCAAAACGTCAAACTGTTTACAAAAGGAATAAGGGGCAAAATATTGCCAAATTTTCCTACAATTCAACACAATTGAACAGATATGAATTGTAGGCAAATTTACAAAAAAAAATAGTGACTATATGCCTAAGTTTATCAACAGTAGCAATCATAGGCAAATTTACAAAAATTAATCTGCCTAAGTTAATAAATCAATAGCAAGCAAATTTACACAATTTTAAAAAGTTAACAAAATAAGGTATGTTCACAATGTCATCATTGGTCTGTCATAGATGACTCTTAAGTAGGAGGCATCCATCTAATAGTGGTTGGTTTCCTCTTGAATGGGAGCTTTTCTCTTGGGGTAGCATCTTTTTGGTAAGTTGGGGCAGCCTGTTGAGTTGGGGTACTCCCTTGCTGATTTGGGGTAGCCTGTTGCTAAGTTGGGGCAACCATTTGGTTGTGAACACCAACTTTATGTCTTTTGACCTATAGGAACAAGTGAAATCTATCAAACAAATTCATAAACAGAAGTAATATAACTTCACTTAAGGAAAATGACTTACTGGAATGTTTTGGCCAACTTCCCCTTTGCAACTCCTCTTATCGTGGCCTATTCTTTTGCATTTGCTGTACCTCATGTCCACTCCTGTCTTGCTCAACCTTTTTTTGTTGTTTGTGGTTAATCAAGTTCTTTCCTTCTCACCTTAGTAGGTCTGTCAGGTGGCCTTCTTAGTGTAAGAGGCAGTATTGGCAGCATGTTTGACAAAGAGACCAATTGTTTAGGACCCCTTACAAGCCTTATAAAGTTGGAGTAAATTTGAAGCTGGGTTTGCTTGGTGTACCAGGTTTGTACATAGGTCTCTAGGAACTCATATTTTAGATGAATGATAGCTAGTACATGCATACAAGGGATGCCAGTGAGATCCCAATTCCTGCAGGAGCAGGAATTCTCAACTAGGTCCACCACATGCTGGCTGCCTAGACCACATTCAACCTGATACCTGTCCCACCAGCATGTGATGGAACACACCTAAAAAACAGTCACCATGCTTGGTTAAAAAAATCACTAAAACAACATTGTGAGCAGCCCCACCAACAATCATACACACACACACACCTAAAAAATAGTCACTACATGCATATTATTAAAAAATACTCACCGCATGCATATTAAAAAATAGTCAACAGCATGTATATTAAAAAAATAGTCATACACACCAACCATCACTACATGCATATTATTAAAAAATACTCACTGCATACATATTAAAAAACACTCACTAAAACAACATGTGACCAGCAACATAAAGTCAGAATAAAGGCATCAGAAAGATTAAAAAGGGTAACTTTACCTCAATGAATCTTTTATATTTGCATTTAGCTTTTTCCTGATCTTTGGACACAACATTCCTTTTCATTTGTCAGCTTTTTCTTTCTTCTTGACAATAAGCAACATAATCTTGGTCCTTATTGTTTCCATCATGGTTAGAATAGGTTTTCCTCTTGCTTCCAGCATCATCTACCAGTAAACAACATAAAGGATTAGTGAATTACTAATGATTAGTAAGAAACATAAAACATAGGGGTTTACCTTGATAAAATATACAGAAAGATTATTCACCAATATGTCAGAATGGCTCCTAATTGAGAAGTGAGACCTTGACCAGTGAGTAGGGTTATTTTCCTTCAACCAATCATAAACATGCTGATTGGTTTTCTTCAATTCATCCATGGCATCCTCAAAATCTCTTGTAGTGCTTGCTCTGACAACTTTCCAAAGCAAATCTTTCAATTCCTTCATTCGAAAACCAACCTTCTTGAAACTGGCTTGTAGGTGTCTAACACAGTGACTTGTTTTTGCATTAGGAAACAACATACATATTGCTTCTAAAAGTCCTTACAATTAGAACAAATACAGTTTAATTATTTGACAAACCTTAAACCCTAAATAGAAACAATATAAAAAATAAATAAATAGAGTTTTACCTTTTGTTTGTCAGACATGAAAGATATCTGATATGAGCTCACAATTTCCAAGTCTATTGTGAGCAACTCCAAGAACCAAAGCCATAATGCTTGGTTTTCACTTTCTACGGCAGCATATGCAAGAGGATAAATGCCATTATTTGCATCTATCCTAACAGCTGCAAGCAAGTAGCCATCATAGTAGCCATTCAAGAAACATCAATCTAAACCTACTATCCTCCTACAACCAGCCTTATAGCCATCTTTGCATGCCTGCAGACAAACATGCATCCTTTGAAACAACTTGTTATCCAGATAACAGATTGTTGTTGTTCCCTCATTTTGGGTCCTAACCTCCAACAAATACTTATAAATATACTCATATTGAGCCTTATGAGCTCCTTCAATTAATTTTAATGCCCTAAGTTTAGTCCTCTTACATTTGGTTAGTGAGATTATGCAACATAAGTCTCTTTTGACATCTTGTTGTAATGATTTCAAAGCATAATCAAGATCAACAATTAATTTTTCTTTATAATGTTCACCTACAAGCTAAGGTTACATTCTTATTTTTATAGACTTTAGAACAAATATGGTTAGGGTTTGAACTCCTAATTTGCCAAGCTTGGTCAGTAGGGTCATTAGGGTTTAGTCTAAAGACCCATATGAACCAAGAACATTTTTTACTACAGACTGCCTTTAACCTTTTTAGATCATTTTTAGGAAACTTAATAAAATAATTATTCAACCTACCATACTGCTTGGCAGCTTCTTTTAGATTGTCTTTAGACTTAAATAACATTCCAACCTTAAGTCTAGGATTACTCATATCATTCTCTAGGTTGAGCTCAAGCCAATTTTGGCCATCTCTGAGTCAGATTCCTGTGTATTATCTAACCTCCCAGAATCATCATTATCACACAGTTCACCTACTTCTATACCATCCATGTTTAAATCATCTAAATTAACTCTTATCCTATTAGACACATCACTTTCAACTGCATCACTACCAGATATATCACTACCAGACACGTCACTACCAGACATTTCTTCTTCATTCTCATTAAAATTTTCATCAATTAAACATGCCAAACAAATTACTCATCAATAAAGGCAGACAACATAGGCAAACACTTTAACCATTTCTGTCAAACAATAACCAACATAAAAATAATTTAATACAAACACAACCATTTTTGTCATGCACATGCCAGACAATAACCAAACATTTTAACCCTATACCTAGGCAACGATAGACAATAACCAATACAATATAGAAGGTAAATAACAAATTTGATATTGCCACATACAATATAGCAGCTAGGATACAAACAATGGCAGATACAAACAATAAACATCAGTTTGATACAAACAATAAACATCATGCACATGGCATACCATACACATTATATGCCATTCACTTTAATAACCAAACCCTAGCCTATCATGCACATTAATAACAAATAAAACCAAAATCGAAATAACCCTAAACCAAAATTAAAATCGAAATCGAAATCAAAATCAAAATCAAAATCAAAATCAAAATCAAAATTGAAATCGAAATAACCCTAAATAACCCTAAATTGAAATAACCCTAAATCTAAAAAATAAAAAACTAAATGCAGAAACTTACCCGTTAAAGTGGAGGTAACAATATTGGCAGCTTCTCTTCTATTGAACATTGTTGCTGAGAATCAAAAACACTAAAATGGTTTTTGGTTTCGTCTTTTTTTCTCCCCAAATGAAAAAGACCAGTCATTTTCTAACCTATACCCTATTAATCGATTATTGAATCAATTTCTAACCCTAAACCAACCTTCTTAATCGGTTCTCGAATCAGTTTCAAACCCAAACTAACCCAAATCACAATCAAAATTTTTAAGGTTACAACAATTATATCGTCTTTGTATCTCTAAATCTTTTTAACATTTCAATTTTTACTACAATTTTTTTATAATCATATTAAACACCTAAAACTTTTTAAACCACAATTTTGTATTTTTAAAATAAATTAGTTTTCTTCACACTAGGTTAACTATTTGTTGTGTTAAATTATAGAGTAAATTTTGAAGAAAGGTTTTCAAATCGGACCAATAGTCGAATTAGTTAGGCTATTGATTCGTACAATTCGATTAAATAAAATCATTAAAAAATCATAAAAGTTAAAAAAGTAAAAAAAAACAATTAAACTAAATTTTTTGCTTGGTTTAATTAGTCTATACCAGCTCACAAGTCAATTGGTTTGATACCTCTTTATGGACCAATAACCTGACGAATCCCCAGTCCGGTTCAAATAACTATGATTCTAAGTCTCTATACACTTTTTAACATTTGGAATTTAGTATCTCTACTTTTATTTTCAAGAATTTAATCCCTATACTTTTTGGATTTAAAAATAAACTTTCAAATTATATATAACCACATAACATTTTAATAAAAAAGTTAATGATATAGTTAATAACATTATAAAAAGATAGAGATCAAATTATGTTAGAAATTAAAGTATAAGGATTGAAATTCAAATTTAAACATAATAGAGGGACCAAAATTGATATTTAACCATTTAGTTATAATGCAAAGAAAAGAATAGCATAGTAAATACACGTGTGAAAGCAGGTTGGACCTTGCGGAGGTTGATGTTTTGTTAAGACTTGCAGGCAAAGGAAGGCTTTAAGTAGCAAGATGGCCTAAAAAAGGTAACCAAAATCTGCCGTTGTTTTCAACATAATAAAAATAATATTCTTACAGGTTGAAACCATTTAATTTAGAGTAGTGAGAAGTGGTGGGACAGCCGACAAGGCAAATTTATTCACTACTTCACCAAAAAAAGAAGTTTGACCTCTTGCCAAACTTGCTTGGGAAGGTTGCTGGCAAGGTTATGTTTGGGCAGCTTGTAACACAAGAAACCTCCCATGAATCTATTAAAAGCCAATGAAACTACTTTTTTCTGCATTTCAAATTACCCAAAAAAAAGTCTCAAAGATGTTTTCTCTCAAAAACATCCCCTCAACATCATCAATCCTCTCAACATATACCACATTCACAGCATCAGCCATGCTGATTCGAAGCATGGCTACCGAGGTTCAAGCCATAATCAATCAGCTCATTCCAGAACAACTCCGGAACTTGTTACTGTCAAAACTTGGAGGCCTTTATTCAAACCCTTCTTCCCAAATGACTCTCCTCATCAATGACTACGATGGCTACAGCATCAACGAACTGTACGAAGCTTCCCACACCTACTTACAGACAAAAATCACGCCATCGATGAAGAGGCTTAAGGTTTCCAAGGCTCCAAGAGACAAAAAGGTAATTGTAAACATACACAAAGGTCAAAAGGTTGTTGACATGTATGAAGGAATCCAAGTCAAGTGGGAAATGACATGTGTTGATACAAAAGATGATGAGCAAGGGAAGGTTGAAATTAGAGTGCTTGAGCTCAGTTTTCACAATAAATTCATGGAAACTGTGATAAATTCTTACTTGCCATATGTAACGGAGAGGTCCAAAGCCATCAAAGAAGAAAATAAAGCGGTGAAACTCTTTTCACTTGGAAACTTTTGTGGAGACTACGATGGAGCATGGGGATCAACCAATCTTGACCATCCAGCAACATTTGATAAACTGGCAATGGATCCCGCTGTCAAAAAAGAGTTAGTCGACGACTTGGACAGATTTGTTCGAAGAAGAGACTACTACAAAAGAGTAGGAAAAGCATGGAAACGTGGCTACTTACTGTATGGTCCTCCAGGAACAGGCAAGTCGAGCTTGATTGCTGCCATCGCTAACTACCTAAAATTCGACATCTATGACCTCGAACTCACGAGCGTTTCCAGCAACTCACAGCTTCGAGGGTTGTTGGTTTCAACCAGAAATCGATCAATGCTTGTGATTGAGGATATTGATTGCAGCATTGAACTCCAGAATAGACAAGCTGGTCCTGGGGGATATGGGCAAGGTACTAACGACGAGGTGAGTAACACAATGATTATAGTGTTTCATGCATAACTAATCATATTCAGACATGGTTATAAGTATATATACCCAGATACACAGAAAACTTATAAAAAAAAAAAAGTTGAATATAACTGATCGGGCACACGCCCGTATTTGACACTCACCAAATTCGAGTAACATGGCGACTACGTAAAGGTTTCTCCTGTTACTTGGATGCCTTGCACAAGTGGCCACTTCAAGCATGCCCAAAAATGAATCAATAATATCATAACAAATCTATACAAGTTCCATAAAAGACTAAACTGTTGCTAATATCTATCGTCATGACAGTTAACTTTATCAGGGTTGCTTAATTTCATCGACGGGCTATGGTCAAGCTGTGGTGATGAGAGGATAATAGTGTTTACAACCAATCACAAAGAGAAGATAGACCCTGCTTTGCTAAGGCCAGGCCGCATGGACATGCATATCCACATGTCTTACTGCACCCCTAGTGCATTCAGGGTTCTTGCTTCCAATTATCTATGCATCACCAATCATGATCTGTTCAATGAAATTGATCAACTGATGTTGGAAGTAGAGGTAACTCCCGCACAAGTTGCAGAGGAGCTTATGAAGAGTGAAGACACAGATATTGCCCTTCAAGGACTCATCAACTTCCTCCGGGACAGGAAATTGAAATCTGAGAATTGTAATTCAGGCGGCAGAGAAGCAGATTTGGAAGAGCAAAATGAAAGCAAGGCCAGAGAAAGAGTTTGTGCAATTGATAAAATTGGTAAGATAAACAAGAAGCCAAAAAGAAAGAGAAAATATGGGAACAAGAGAAAAAATTGACAAGCAGATCCTTGCATTTGTATTTTTTCTATATTTATATCAATAATAAAATTTACAAACAGTCTTACAATCATTTATTTCTACAGTATATTTTCTTTTATCTTCCAAACAGAACTCATGAGATCAACATATAGAAGTAGAAAAACCAAGTGAACTTTATTCACTTTCTGCATTCAACTTTTTCACATTTAACATCATATAGAATTAACATTACCATCTACTTTTTATTCATCCCGCATGGAATGTAGCAACATAGACCACTACTTGCTTCTATAGAGGTGGCATTTTATCAAACATCTGATACCACAATCCAACTATCTTACTATACTGAAATGAAAATACAAACAAAACAATATAAACCGGTGTCTGTAATTATCTAGACCTGACAACTCATGAATTTTAACGTCATAATTTTTTTATATAATATCATTTTTCTTTTTTGGTGTTTTAAAGGCACATAACCTGCAGGGTCTGACAATTCCCAAGATAAAAATGATTTAGAGTTCAGACATGACATGAACCACTGTCTGTAAGTTGTAGTTGTACTAACATAAAATATGCACCTCAGAACCATTGGTGTTCATTACAGACTATATTTCATAATACAAGTATTGATGTTTGAACCAAAAACAAGGTTTTTTTTATGAATATATACATGTATATTATATACACCCTCGGTAGTGACATATACTATACATGTATTACAATCCAGAACAAAAATCCATAGAATACAAAGGGGCTGTACATTTTTGCTTCTCTATGATGACCAAAAAGAATAGTGTCCATTGGAACAGGACATGAGAAAAATAAGATACATGAGAAATTTACAATACCTTCCCACGCGTCTCAACGCTGGTAAACAATGTAGTTCTTGATCTTCCATAGAAAGCCCAATCTCAAGGCTTTCCCCCCTTTTCTTCTTGATATAGATTTACATAGTGGTTTGGATTCTGGAGCTGAGGCCAATGCAGGTGTAGGGTCTTGACTACTTTCTAATACTATTTGGTTTACGTTTGCAGGCGGATGATCTCGTTGGCGTTGCTCCCGGAAGAGCATCAGAAGTCTTTGTGACATCTCCCTCCCTCTTGTTGTCCCATTGACTGACATTGAGACCAATGCAGGAATCACACCTTCTTGTAGGACTATTTGACTACATTTCTCATTTCCGTTACAAAGGAGTAAAAGGCAAGAAACAGCTTGCTCTTGTTCAATTGGTTTGCCAGCATCCAAAACTGATGCCAGACCAGTTATGAGATCAGAGGCTGATACCATCTCTTCTTTTGCTGTTTCACTTGAAGTTAAATTTATCAAAACTGTAATGGATTTCTCTGTCCAGGTATGGTCACCCGAGACCACAAGCGACTGGAGGTGATTGACTATGCCAGCAGAAAGAAGGTTCAGAATATTGGAGTGATCAGTAGAAAGATTATAAAGAGTGTGAAGGGCATCAAGCTTGCATTGTGCGTCAGTTTCATGTCCTAGTAGCTGGACTAAAAATAGGACAGCCTTACTTGAGCCTATGATAGATTTGGCTTGCTCAAGGCAAGAGAGATTAAGATATAGAGCAGTTGCTGCTTCATGGGCATTGGAGTTGGAAATCATACTCTCCAGCAATCGAATCACTCCAGCTGCTAACATCAACTCCTTGTTCCTGATATATTTATTAAAAAGAATGAGAAAGAAAATTATAAAAGATTCATATTGATAATTGCATATAAAATGCTGATCAATCATATGAATAACAGTGCTAAAATAAAAGACACAACAATGTTCTCCAACAATGATGCATTTGGTGCATCCTTCGATGAATCAGAAAGTAGCAGCAGCTTGCAAGAGGCTGTATTCCTCACAAATATCCATGTCTGGGTTTAACAAAGCAAAGGCATAAAACATGAGTAACAAACCTGTTATTGTTGACAGCAAGGTTAAACAGAGCCATTGCGCCAATTTCCTGAGCCATTGCATTTCCTTCACGCACAGCCGACTCGAGAAATCGCAATAGTCCTTCAACAAAGCCATTAGCCCCCATAAAAATCCGGGCCTCCTCATCATCTTTCAGCAAAAGCCTTATTTGTTCCACGACTTTGCAACTTTCCATCAAGTTCTCTTCTTCATTTAGGACAGATAGGAATTCCTGATATCTTTCTAACACATTGATCTCAGAAACTTCCTCCTGTGGACATTGAGATTCATTTTCAGATTCATTTACTTCCACTTCCTTAATGGTACCACTCTTCTCCAAAGAAACCACCTTAGCCTCCTTGAAGTTACATGAACCAACGTTATCCATTGATCGAGAATTTGCAGTCTCAGATGCAGACAAGGCCAATCTCCAGTAGTTAAGATCAAGAGACTCTTGGGGGGCATCAGGGATAGGAACTCCGTTCTGTTCACACCAACTAGCAATGAGACCCTTGACACAGTAATTAGGAGTCAAAGAGAGATGTGGGAGCTTCTGTTGAGTCTTTGGACAGGTGTCATGCCCATCACTAAACCATTTCTCAATGCAGATCCTTTCATATGTCTGTCCAGAGGCAATTACAACTGGTTCATACATAAGCTGCAAAGATATTGGACATCGTAATTCTTCGGGTGGAAGGGGTATCTGCCCAGATCTCCTAATATTTGGCTTGAAATTGAAAGAATTGAGCTTTGATAGCTGCCACTCAAATGCACAGCCACTACCTCCAGACCCTCCATCCTCAAGAGAACCCAGAACAGTGGGGGAACAAGGTGTTGAACCCTGTGAGTCATCATCTGAAACCTCACTTCGAAATAACTTGGAGTATTTTCTCATGAGATGTAAAAGATAAGCCACAATAGATTCCTTCCTCTTATCCTCCTCCATACGGGCTCTTTCTATCACCTTCTTGAGAGCCCTTCTTTCAGTTAGGGCTGCTCTAGAAGAACTGATGCCAAGTCTAGAAGCAGCCTGGTGGAAAGACTCAAGTTCATTGGTGTCATTACATTCTTCAAATTTCCTCCCATTCTGGAGTAATGTAATTATTTCATCACCAACTTGCTTCTCAAACAGATCAAGTGAGAAAACAGTCCCCTCAAGTTCACTTACAATCTCTAAAATCTGAAGCCAAACAAGTAATCAAGAATAACGTGAGTATAAAAGCAAAAGTAACAGCTATTACAGGGTTTCACATACAAGATTCATATTCCAGGTAACTCTGATATAACCATGACAGCAGATTTCCTAAAATTTGAAGAACCTTCATGATTTGAACCACACACATTAGGAATTATAAAGATGCACTGGAATTATGTGGATAGAACACTAGCAGCAGCACAACACATACTCAAACTGCTTGCAAAAAACGACCCTTGTTTATTTAAACATCCAAAAATTTACATAATTTCATCAAACCAAAAGGGGGAAATAAGTACCTGACATCCAATGGACTGAGGAACCATATCTTCTACGCGCTTAAGACTATCAATAAGAGCACATTTTGCCCTCTGAAATTTTAAAAGAACGGAATCTCCAGTAATAGCCTACATGAGAAACAATATCATTAGTAAACATCCCCAAGGGGAGGAAAACAAGGTGGAAAACAAAAACATCAAAAATCATTTAGTGAATGCATCAAATAGAAGTCAAAACCATTACTCTAAAAATGCACACGAGAACATATACACAATTATGCATATATATTTCTTCTGCATGTGTGTGTACACAACACAAAAGAAACTCTTACCAAGTAAAGTTTACTGCATGTTGAACAGTGTTGAAGAACATTTTTGGCCTTTTCTAGAGCTAGATGCAATGAGCATAAAGCCTGAATCCCAGATTTGCTCGCAGGCCGTGCTGCTTCCAAGGAAGGGAATATCGATGAGACTTTGCAATAAATTGCTGAAAGCTTCTTGCACATTTCTCCATGTAACTGCGTAAGGAAAAAGAAAAAGTAGAAAATAAGAAAACTGTGATTCTGTGAACATTAAGATGTATTTTTTCTGTCATGAAAAAAAAAAGGCAACAAGTTTCAACCGTCACAACTGCCCAGAAAACAAAAGGCCTTCCTTTGATAATAAGAAAAACAGTTACAAAAATTATAAACTTCAGAGATGAATCTATGCCAACCAAAACTTAAGCATTTGTGAAGTTAATTAGAATTTCTTTTTATAAGGGGAGGGGGTAGGGGGTGTCCAGAGATCGAACTTAGGACCTGATTTCATTCAAAACTTCAATTCAATGTAAGTCCTTTGCCACTTGGTTGACAAGAAAACGAAGAATAGCAAATTTTTTTTAAAAGAAAATGTAAGTTCCAATGCTTCAAATCTAACATATCCAAATGCAATCAAATTCTTACCTTGGCATCACTAATTGAAAATAGGTTCTCTTCAACCTCAACGTTATCCATAATTTAGCCTTCACGGCAGGAAACCACTAAAATGCAAATTTATATAAACTGAAGTGGAAGAGAAAATTAGAACAGAGTCAGATAAGTTATATAAACTAGCCACCAAAAATTATTTTAAAACACAACACAAAGTTCATTTTTTTCCTAAAATGATGCACCCCAACAAAGCAATGACATATATGTCTAAGTTCAATAGTTCCTTTTTGTTATATGAACATAGAACTATTACTCAGAAAAAAATAAATAAGTACATATACTTCTCAAATGTCTCCTCTGATAGGCAATATGAGCGGTTCCTGAATAACCTATTGATCTGGAACATCATTCATAATTGGAAACAAATGCAAACACATATTTATATGGAAGTAACAAAAAAAATTGCAGAATTTTGATTTTGATCTAAATATTTTATCATCGTAGAAACAAAAACAAAAAAACCTTACGATTGCTGTTAAGAAATTTGATTTAGACATCTCCTATCACAAGTAAAAAAAGAGTTAAATCAAAAGAGAATTGTTTAAAAGGATGAAAAATATGATTGTTTGGAAAATGACCTTCGAGAAAAAGGTGAAGAGATCTTTAGCCGAGACAAGACTCGGCGATGAGAATCACTATCAGCTTTAATCGATATTTTTAAAAACAGGCAATAGAACAAGAAACCCCACGAACATGGACTAAGCAATGGGGAAAAGAAAAACACACAGCATTTAACAAAAATGCTAATTTTTTATTCCTACGGAGATTGCGAGAAACAGAAAAGCGCCAAATATGGAATTACAAAAAAAATATTTTGAAAAAAGAAAAAACAAAGCTTTGCTATTTTCAAACAATGACTATTTTGTTTTGAAGGAAAATTACAATGAGATTGGCAACTGCCATGTGGATTGTTAATAAGCTTCAAGTATTAAAAACAAAACTACAATGAGATTGAATCGAAGACAGGGTTCGAAAAAACAGGAACATACCGCATAAACAGGAGGTAACCAAGGAGGCTTCATATAAAAACGGTATTTAGAAGGGAAAAGAAGTGAAGAGCCAAACAGCGAATTCAGAATTTCCTCGGTGTAAAGGAACCCAAGAATGCACGCAGCGAGAGAGAGAAAGATGGGGTGTTTGGTTCTTGAGAAAGCCAGGGTAAACAGAAAGGAATATTGGAAATTTATTTTATAAGGGAAAAAAAACAATTAATTGCAACTGAGAGAGAGCTTGTCTGTGCAGAGAATATTTTTAATTTTTGAGAGGACTGGGATGAATGTTTAATATAATTGTTTGATTATAAGAAATTAAAATTTTTCTTTTTCTTTTCAAGAAATTTTTTTTTATGTCTCCTCCCACTCTGGTTCCGGCCGACCTCCTCTTGCATCTGCCATAAATGCTATTAAGGGCCAATTCTTTATTACTTTTAAAAAGTATTTTTGAGAAATACTTTTGAGAAATTTATATATTTGGCATTATTGTTAAAAAATACTTTTAAAAAATAAAATGTCTATTTTAGACATGAAATTATAAAGTAACAAATATGTATTTAAATAATGTTTAAATTAGTTAATATTATGATATTTTAGTAAAAATATAAAAAAATAATTTATTATAACTTATTTTTAATATTTTAATATATAATATTAATTTTAAAAATTTCTAAGTAATTAATATTAATTATTTATAAAAATTAATTAGAATATATAAACTATATTTAAATATTTAAATATAAAAATTAAATATTTGTAATTAGATATTGACACGATTATATTATTATAAAAATTATTTTTTATTTTTAATTAATGCTTTTAACACATTTTATTATTTTATTTTAAAACGTATTTGAATATATAACTCATATATATACTAACATAACATAGAAAACATAAACCTAACGAATTAAAATATTACATATATTTGGATAAAAGTTTTAAAAAGGGATAATATTTATATATCAAATATAAATACTAAAAATTTTACAATAGCATTTACAATTTAAAGTGAATTCATTAAACTAGAAGCTATAACATCTCTTGTTAATTCCATTTTAAAACCACTTGAATTGTTTGATTCATCGTCATCATCACCATCGTCGTCGTCGTCGTCATCATCACTTTCTCGACCATGCACATTTTCTGAATCAATAATATTCTCATATGCCCAGTTAATATCTTCGTATTCCATAAAATCTACATCATTTCGACCGACATATTAAACTTAAATATATTGTATATCATTTACAATATATATTGTAAACCATATTAAACTTTTTTAACCTTACTAATAAGAGAAAACTTTGATAAAACTTTAACTTATTGCATAATAAACCAAGAATTCAAGAATTTTAACAGATGAAATTTTTTAACGTATTTAACAGATGAATTTAACTTTTTTTTACTATGCAAACAACAATGCCAAATAATGAAGCTTTTCATGCTACAACAATTTACTGTGAAAAAGAGAAGATAAATAAACAAGCTTAAAGCATGCAGTCATCATGCTACCATATTTGTCATACTACAGTGATCCTTTCTGGCCATCAGGATATCTATAAAATTCTTTGTAGGCACATTATTTCTAAAACTTATTTCTGGTTAGAACAAAACCTAGTACAGCATGCCACAACACCAGTCCTAGGCTAGAACTCACATGGATGCCAAAGTCATTTCAATATAAGATTGATTGAAACAATTTTAACCACCTGAAATATATGTTTTCTTAAACCAAGCTTTTAAATTTCTAGCATTGTTTTCAGTCAAAAGATAACCTCAATTTTCACCTTATAAACTAACGAAAAATACTTTGAATAAACCACGCATAAAAAAAATTCAAAATTTACAGTAATATCAAGCATTCCACAAATAATGAAGCTTTTCATGCTACAATAATTTACAATTAAATTAAAAAAAGAAGGGTTGACCCTATCGAAATTTATGATTATGGGTTAGTATTTTTGGTATATTATTACAATTAAGTTGATTTAATGAATACATTTAATTTATACAAAAATATAGAAAAGATTATGAAAAAGAAGAATGAGCCGCCCACTCAGCAGATGACAAATCTCTTAAAGTCAAAATCTAGTATGATCATGCAGTAATAGACAAGCTTAAACTATACTTGTTTAGGACGGCAGTGGATTTGTAACTCATAGAGCATAAAAATTCATAGACAAGCTTAAACTATGATCATGCATTAATTGAATTAATAGAGCATAAAAATTCAGTCACAAAATTTCTCCTAATGGATACATGGGAAGCGAAACTTGCTACTTTTCATAAAAATTATACCAGTTAAAGTTAGTAGTTTTGAATGCATTACTTAAGGCAGTTTTGGTTGTTTTGAGCATTAGTTTTGAATGCATTCCCAAGCTCAATGGGAACACATTTTCCCTCGGTGCTACTGAAACAAACCTTTGGTATGCATAGTGTAGCAGCTAAGCCAGTCAAACCACAATGCAGCTTATATTCTATTTTCGGTTCAGTTTGACATTTGAGTAGTTAACTAGACAAGCAGTGGAACAAAACAAGCATATGCACAAATTTATAACATAAACCATAACATGCACGTCAATTGAATATTGCTAGAGTGCGGTTCAGCAAGAGAAGTCGGTTATTCTTTTTCATCTCTTAACAGCAAAAGCAGTATAAAGAAGGAATCCGTCCTAGAACCACTAGTACTGTGAACAAAATGCTTTGATGCAGACCAGCTTTTCCTCCATTGATGATTTCTAGCTCGAATAACATCAAGACGAGCAACAACAAATGCTTGAACACAGTTTAAGAATCTTCAAAGGCAAACGGACCCCATTTTTTTTTGCTCCCAGAAACCACCAGATTAGACAAATTTTAATAAAGATATTCAACTAATAAGTCGAGTTGTTCTCATTCTCTTTGGTTATTGATTATTGGGGAAGTTCAGCAAACAGAAGGAGAGAAAAATAAGACAATGAGAGAAAGGAAGATTGAAACAAGAAAAGAAGCCATAGTTGAAATCATTTGTCTCAAGAAATACCAGCAAATCAACAGCTTCAAACTCTTAATCAACAGCAAATCAACAACAAATCAACAGCTTCAAAATATTAAACAGAAGAGGAACTAATTAAACAGAAGAAGAAATATAAAAGAAACTCTCACCTGCTGCGGAAGAGGAACAAAGAACAGAAAATAGAGCTTTGAAAGCCGAAAATGGGGAAAAGAAATCGGGTATAAAGCTCCAATTTCACCAGCAGAGGGGAAAGAACATTTAGGGAACCAACAGAGGGGAAAAACGTTTGGGGGAGAAGACAGGTTAATTTGGTCAATTTTCATCCAAAAGCAGTTCTAGTAGAAGAAAAGGAGAATTTTTAGCTTCTCCATCTAGAGAAATTTTAAGAGAAAATGAGCCTGTTCTTGGTTCCTTTTAAGAGAAAAGCACTTTTGGGTGAAAAAGTCATTCTCAAACGGGATAAAGAACGGGCCTAAAATGACTCAATCGTCCTTTTAAGATTCTTTGTTGGTTTTCAAGTGTTTAAACGATTTAAATACTAGAATATTTTTGTTTATCTAGATTTGATTTTTTTAAATATATTTAAATATTTTCTATAAAAAATAAGGGTTAATGACAAATTTAACCATTAAGGTTTACATGTTTTATCAAAATGGTCCTAAGTATATTTTTTAGTCTTTTTTGGCTATCAACCCTTTTTTTTTCAAACTGCTTTTTCTAACAAATTTGATGAAAGTACCGTTAAAAAGTTTAACTGGGATGATGTGAAATATTTTTAATGAGATGCAATTTATTACTAAGATAACTCAATTAGATAATTACATGTTAAAAATAATAAAATAAATAAATCATACATAAAATTAAAAAAAAAACTCTTAATTTAAAGAAAATAAATGTAATTATCTAAAACAAAAAAAGATTTCAAAATGGATGCATGTGTTTGTTTACTGAGAAGTTTCAAAAAGATAATTAATAAATCAAATCGAAAATATTGGATGTGTGCATTCATTTTGAATTTTTTTTAGATAATTACGTTTATTTTCTTTAAATTAAGAGTTATTTTTTTTAACTTCGTGAATTATTTATTTTATTATTTTCCACATGTAATTATTTTATTGGGTTATCTAAGTAATAAATTATATCTCATTAAAAATATTCCACATATGAAATTCCACACTATCCCGTTAACTTTTTTAACGGTACTTTCATTAAATATGTTTAAAAAAAGCAATTTGAGAAAAAGAATAAAAGTTACTGGTCAAAAAAACTCAGAAATACAATTAAGGTCATTTTGATAAAACATGTAAATGTTAGTGACCAAATTTATCATTAAGCTAAAAAATAAATCTTAAAAGTTTATTTAATTAATATTTGCATAAATTAATTTAAAATATATTTTTTAATTTACATATTTATATTCGGAATTTATGATCATTTCTTATCTTTTAAATCAGAATTTACATTCAAGAAAATATTTATTTATTTTTTATTGAATTCAAGAAAATATAATTACTTTATTATATATTTCTTTCTCATCATATCACTTTCATGTGAATTTATGTCATAACATTTTTTTGTATTAAACTATTTAAATATATTTTACATTAGCACTAATATTTCAATAAGTATATTTAAATAAATTTTACATTGTTAATTAAACAATAATCTAAAACATGCCAATTTAAATTATAAAAATTATGTTATCTAATCGACTTTGTGGAGTTCAAGTGAACAGTCTTATTCGTGAACTAAGTTTAGTGGGGTCTCTACTTTAATTCATAGTTTCTTTCTTTCTTTTTTTATATATATATTGTTACAATGTTCATCATTATTGATCTACTATCTAGTTATGTGATTGGGATAACTCGATTCAATAGTGATAACTTGTGTAGTTCGCTGACATGAGCTCGTACGTGAGGAGTTCGTATCATCATACAAGTAAACCCAAACTTAAGAAATATGTGTTAAATCTTAGAATGGGTATGTGTTGACATGCATAAGAGTCTACTTAAAACGTTGCAACCAAGAACCATATCATATGAATAGAAAAAATAACTTTATTGAGAAACAGACACATAAAAACACTCAACATATATAATCACTATATATATTATTTATAATTGGTCCCAACTTCAAAATAGTATGTTTAAATTTAAAGCCTTCAAATGATAGTAACAATGCTCCATCAATAATAATAATTTAATATTAACAAATAACCCAAGAGAAGACAAACAATTGTAAGTAATGCAAAATTTAAAAAAATAATAATAATATAATAATTGAGAAATTTATAACAACTACTGCAACAGTTTGCAAATTTTAGCAAGTATGGACTTAGGGGGAAATAAAAAATAATTAAATTATAAATTTGAAAAATTAAAATGTGATTTTACTATTTAATTAAAAAATATTAAATATGAATAGATATATTATAGCTTACGATTTTTAATACTACAAAAACACACAAGTAGACATTTTATTTTCCCTATAGGGTTGGTATGCATCAATATCAAAGGTGTTTTAATGTTTCATTTTGAATTCATTAATTTACAAATTTTAATTTTTTTTATAATTTTAAATTATTTATAAACCCCTCAGATCTCAATTAATTGGATTGAAGAATAATATATACGTTTAAACCTACTATTTTTAAATTATTGCAACGGAAAATAACAATTAAATTAATACTCAATTGATTTAATTTGTATATATAATTTATTTTCAAGTGCAATACACCATTTCTATGCATGTATAAGTTTATATATTAATATAAAATTATAAATTACAAATATTTAATACAAAGAATAGAAATAAGATTTTCAACAGCCCATAAGGAAATGAAATAAGTAAATATAGGTAAAATAATTTTTTTAATGTAAACTAATATTTTCAAAAAAAAAATCATCTTCACCCATATCTATTTATACTATAATAAAGATTTTGATTGAATTGATATCACCCATAATTAGGTTCCAACCCAGTTATTAAATTACCAAAAGATCATTGTTTTAACAAAGCAATAAATACACATTTAAGGGTATTTTTTTATAGGGTACACTACCAAAATAGTCACTTTTGTTTGCCTCATGTTACATTTTAATCACTTATGTTTGAAATGTTACGTTTTAGTCACTTACGTTATCGTTTTGTTATATTTTCACACAAATTTAACTTTAAACTAAATTTAACTCCCTATTTTCACTTAAATTCCTAAATTTTAATATTTTCACAATTTAGTCCCTATTACTCAAAATTTACAATTTATTTTACAATTCAATCCTTTTTCATTTTTAACTTAAAAATCTATCAATTTAGTCCCTAATACTAAAATTATTCAACATAGACAACACTTAAAAACTCAATAATTTCTAAAATTTTGACATAAGTTGGGTAGTATTTAATATCGGGATTTCAAAAACATAAAAATTACAAGAAAAAGGGACTAAATTGACTAGCCAATTGAGCTTTGAACAATTGAAACTCTACCTTTGCTTTCTGCTTCTTTCTTTTTCCCTTCTGTTTCGTTTCTTTTCTTTTTCTTTTTTCTATTTATTTTATTATTATAATATAATATAATATATATACTTAATACTTAAGTAAATATTATAATATATATTTTTAATTTAAATTTTTATAAGGATATTCACTTATACTGCCTCATTTACTGCCAATGGAATAATTGCTTATTTAATCCCTTTAATTATTCTTTAATCTATAATTCAACTTTCACCCTATATGCAATTTAGTTCTTATACTTAATTACTCTTAATTCATGAAAATTAACCTAACTAAAACCTAATTAACCACACAACTAGCTTCGTAAATATTTTTAATAAATATTTACGAGTCCGGTTTACGGTAACGGAGTCTCGAAAATGCATTTTTCGACACCTACGACTATCAGGTCATTATAATTCTTTCCCCTAAATAAATTTTGTCCCCGAAATTTACCTGAAAAGAGGTGGGGGTACTGAGATCTCATAGTTTCTTCTGGTTCCCAAGTCACTATAACTACGCCATAATACTTTCACTAACGGAACTCGCTTATTATGCAACTCTTTCACCTCACGTGCCAAAATCTCAACTGGTTCTTCTTCGTATGATAAATCAGGTTGAATCTTAATATCTTCGGTCGAAATAACATGATATGGATCCGATCGATATCTTCTAAGCATTGAAACATAAAAAAACATTATGAATTTTCTGTAATTTCGCAGGCAAAGCTAAGCGATATGCAACTGGGCTCACTCTTTTCGTGACCTCATAAGGTCCAATAATCGAGGACTCAATTTCCCTTTTCGACCAAATCTCAAAATTTTCTTCCAAGACAAAACTTTAAGAAATACTTTATCGCCAATAGAATATTCAATATCTCGACGTTTCAGATCTACATATGATTTCTGTCTATCAAAAGCTATCTTCAATCTATCTCAGATTTTCTTAACAATGTCTTCCGTTTCTTGAATTAATTCCGGCCCGATCATTTTTCTTTCACTCAATTTTATCCAACAAACAGGTGATCGACACCTATGACCGTATAAAGCTTCATACGGAGCCATTTGAATATTTGATTGAAAACTATTATTGTATACAAATTCTGCTAAAGGTAAGTAACGCTCATAACCTGATTCAAAATCAATAACACAAGCACAAAGCATATCTTCCAAAATCTGAATAACTCGCTCAGATTGTCCATCAGTCTGTGGGTGAAAAGTTGTACTAAAAGTAAGTCGCGTACCAAGAGATTCATGCAATTGTTTCCAAAATCTCGAAGTGAACCGCGGATCTCGATCAGAGATTATCGACATAAAAACACCACACAAATTCGACAAGCTTTTGACGTGACCAATCATTCCTGACTGCTATAAAATGAGTTGATTTCGTAAGTCGATCAACAATCACCCAAATAGCATTTTTCTTACTTTCCAATAAATGTAACTCTATTAGAAAATCCATCATAATACAATCCCATTTCCATTCAAGAATAGTAATAGGCTGGAGTAATCTAGTAAGAGCCTGATGTTCTACCTTAACTCGTTGACAAGTTAAACATCTAGCCACACACTCGACCACATCTCTTTTCATTCCCGACCACCAATAAGATTCTCACAAATTACGATACATTATTGTTCCTCTAGGATGCAAAGCTAAAGGACTATTATGAGCTTCACGAAGTATCAACTCTTTCAATTCAGGAAAATTCGGAATGCAAATTCGATTATGAAATCTCAAGCATCCCAATTATCAATGCTGAAGTTTTTTGATTTACCATTCTGAACCATTTTTCTTTTCTTCTCCAATTTGTCATCTTCTAACTCTGCTAACTTAATCTGATCAAACATCACTAGTTTGATTTTTAATTCAGCCAATAGGCTTCCATTGTCATTGATACTGAGCTGAGTAAACATTGCTCACAATTCAATTGTTGCTTTTCCACTCAACGCATTAGCTACAACATTAGCTTTACCAGGGTGGTAATTAATAACACAATCAAAATCTTCAGAAGTTCTACCCAACGACGCTATCTCAAATTCAATTCCTTTTGAGATAAGAGGTATTTGAAACTCTTATGATCAATATAAATATAACACTTTTCACCATACAGATAGTGTATCCAAATTTTTAGAGCAAAAACCACAACAGTTAGCTCTAAATTGTGTGTCAGATAATTGCGCTCATGCATTTTTAGCTGGCGAGATACATAAGCAATCACTTTCCCATCTTGCATCAAAACATAACTAAGACCGCTCAAGGAAGCATCATTATAAATGACAAAATCCTTTCTATAAGAATCGAAAACCTTTAGTAGATTACCTTTGGAGTTATTCTTATAATCCTATATTTCCTTTTTACTCAATTGGTCTCTTATTTCTTTTCTTTCCACTTAACCAGAAGTCATTTCTTCATTTAGTTTTCCTAAAATCATCTTTATAATTCTATAGTTCATTTCTACACATATTTACCTAGCTTATCATTTATATTCATTCTCTATCCTTTTTTTTCATTTATTTTTATTATTATTCTTATCACAACTATCTCATACAAATCACGACACTATTCTTTTAACATTTTTTTTAGACTCTACTTTGTTATACTTTTATATTCCCATTTTCATTTCCTTTCTTTTCTTTCTCTTTTCAAGGAAAACAATGATTATCCCAATTATGGATCAGAGTTATTACTCTTAATCCAACCTCTTAGAAATCTATTGGCCCAGCCGCTACCAACAGTCTCCTCGAGGTAACTGTTCTTTCCAAAGTTTGCCTCTTTTGTTACACAATTTACATCTTTGCTATTTCTTCTTCTTCTTCTTCTTTTCACACTTTAGATCTCTCTTTATTCACTAATTCTTAAAATAATTTCGCTACCTTTTTATGTTCTCTAAAGTACTCACACTATTTTTCATGGTCAATTATATTCTTATCTTCTATAATCTATTTTGATTTTTTTATATTCAATTTATCCTCTTATTAATACCCATTACAGACTTAAAGCAATTTTTAGACTTATTAAGGATTTCAAGCATATTAATCATACTCCATAATTATTTTTGTACAATTCTTACTTAATTTTCAAAGTTGGAACAAGGGATTCCGAAACTCATTCTGACCCTGTCTCACTAAAATTCAAATATCTCATAATTCACACTTCTTTTGCTTACTTTGTTTCTTTTATGGGAAAAATAGACTCATTAAGCTTTGATTTCATATTTCACTCAGCCTTTAATTCAATTTCTACCATTTTTGGTGATTTTTCAAAGTTATACTTATGTTGCTGCCCACAACTGTTTTAATGTCAATTTCACTCATTCTTTAATTCTTTGTGTTCACTTTCATTTATACACACTTACACCAAAGCATATTATATATTGGCATATAACAATCAAGTGATCATAGACACATCTTGCTCGTTTGCATCCTTATCAATAATGCATCATAATCTAAGCACATTATTTATGAGTCTCATATACATACATGTGCCTAGTCATAATACTCACATATCCTACTCTTACTTATCTTGAGCATACTCCTTGAATTTCCCCTTGAACTACTTGTAATATTAGGGATGTTTGGGATATCTCGTACATCTGGTAGGACACCGATGCCATATCCCAGATATGGTATTACATGGGATCGCATATCGGTGTCGATGCCATGTCCCAGACATGGTCTTACATTGGTACTCATCTCGAGCTGATGCCATGTCCCATACATGGTCTTACACTGACTCTCCTCTGTCTGTGCCGATGCCATGTCCCAGACATGGTCTTACACTGGCACTCATCTCGAGCTGATGCCATGTCCTAGACATGGTCTTACACTAACTCTCCTCGGTCTGTGCCGATGCCATGTTCCAGACATGGTCTTACACTGGCACTCATCTCGAGCCGATGCCATGTCCCAAACATGGTCTTACACTAACTCTCCTCTATCCGTGTCGATGTCATGTTCCAGACATGGTCTTACACTAGCACTCCTCGGTCTGTGCCGATGCCATATCCCAGACATGGTCTTACACTGGCACTCATCGGTCTGTGCCAATGCCATGTCCCAGACATGGTCTTACACTGACTCTCCTCTGTCTGTGCCGATGCCATGTTCCAGACATGGTCTTACACTAGCACTACTCGGTCTATGCCGATGCCATGTCCCTGACATGGTCTTACACTGGAACATTCACTGCCATGGTCCAACCATGGTCTTTTCGGTCAATTCATCACGAGTTGTAGTACGAATGTACTTGACCCTGCATTTCTCACGATTGATCCTTCAATCTAATCTCGTACTTGCATAAAGTAATGATTAGATAACAAATATATATATAAAATAATACATCATCTCAATTCAAATTTAATAATCGATCACTATAGACTAACCATATGAATTTACCTCAACGCGAATCGATCATTTTGATTGACATTTCCCCGTACTTGGTCAAAATCTCGATTTCTTTGATCTAAAATGTCACATTTCACTTAATTATCACTCACATTACTCATTTTAATATAAAATTCATACTACAACAAATTTACAATTTTGCCCCTAAACTTTCTCATAATTACAATTTTGCCTCTAGGCCCGTAATATTATTTTTTTTTCAAATCCCATAACATTCAAGGTTAGTCGAACCTTTTTCTCTTCTAAAGCAACCTCAAATTCTTATTATTTCACACTTTTAGGAGCATTTACAACTTTTACTAATTAACTCATTTTAACCATTTTCAACGAAAATCACTTAGCAAAAATCGTTCTCCTAACCTCGTGCACCCTTATTCTACCATTAAACATCAAAATGGACAAATATCTAGCATGGGTCCATTTTTAAACTTCATTTTTCATGCAAATAAATGGTAAAAATAGAAAGGTTAAGCTTTTAGGATCTCAAAAATACGAAGAACATTAAAAACGGGGCTCAAATGCACTTACAATTAAACTTTGAAAAAGCTTAAAACCCTAGCCATGGCTTTTTGAAAATTTCGGCAGCATGGAGAAGAGAATGAGCAAATTTTTTGGGTTTCAATTTTTTCTTTTATGCCTTAAAACACCCAAATGACGAAAATGCCATTTTTACTAAACCTTCAATTTTTGCCCTTCCATGACTAGTTTTGTCCATAACAAAATATGATGGTCTATTTGCCATTTAAATACCTCTAATTTTAAACCCCTATTTAAAACAAGTACTTATGTTCTAGAACTCATATTTTGCAATTAATACAATTTAATCCCAATAATAAAATTGGGCACTTTATCGATAAAAATTACTTAACAAAATTTTCACACCATCACCCAAACATATCATAGACTCTAAAACAATCATAAATTAAATATTTCTACTTTGATTTTGTGGTCTCAAAACTACTATTCCAACTAGACCCTATTTTGGGCTGTTACAATTTCTTTCTATACTTCTTTATTAAAAAAATTCATTTTCTGATCTTCATAATTGGAAAATATTACTATTCTATTCCACTTCTCATATTTCTATTGTCTCTTGTATTTCCAAAAGACTAACCTTATATTAATATACCAAACTTTTCATTCAAAAGCTCTGACTTTTTAAGTTCTCATTCTGTACATGTACAACTATATATATATACACTTATTTTCCTTCACATTCACTAGTCCCTAACTTTTACTTTGTCTTTACTATTAACCACTTAAATCCATTTCTGGGTCTTCTTCCATCTCTGATTCTGTATCTTCCCCCAGAAAATTCCCTATATTAAGTTCTAAATTCTCTTCAAATTCATCTTCTACAATTCAATTTGGAAATTCCTCAAGATCTTCTTCCTCTTCCATCTTTATAATGCGTATTGAATCTATAATGTAACACCCCTAAACCATGTCTGTCGTTAGACTAGGGTTACGAGGCATTACCAAACAAAACACAATTCAGATCAGACATTCTTTACAATTCATACGCACAGTAATGTAAAAAAAAATTTCCGAAGTAAATTAATAAACCAACTTCCCATTCATACAAGTCAAAATCATTTATTTGAATCACATATCTAATCACACAAATCATGTTTTATCGAACATTCTCTTAAACGAACTATATTTCAATATCTAACCATTTCAATTACATTTTCTAATTCAAAACTTTCAAGCCAAGCCCTCAAATATCAAAACCAACTTGTACATATTTGATAATTACAAAAATTCAAGCCATGTGACCATCGTTTCTAGGATATTCGAATACTCAATTTATAAGCAATCATATTTTATTTTATGTACCGAGCATATATATATATCGAGACACCTATTTGATTACATCCATTTCATAGCAAATCAACGATCATACCATTTTATAAAACTGATCATACTTTCGCATATTACATCTTTCCAACCTATACCATTAACTAAATAACACACGTAATATTTAATAAACATTATACATGCAGCTATTAAAATACTTTAGTCATATCTCAAAATTCAATAATCATTTACTCATAAAATGTTAAGTAATTCTATTCATGACCAACTGTATTTTAACATCATCAAACCATACAAATAACACCCAAAAACTAAAAACCATTTCTATATTCAATTACCATATCATTTCATTTTAAACATTATATCTGTATATACATTTTACCAAATTAAATTTTTAACCATTTTAGAATATAAATGCCAAATCATAAATATCTAATTTGCAAGCTAATTAGCATATCTAATATGTTATATTCAACCACAAACATGATTCCCATATCTAATTCGCATGTGAATTATCATACCTCTAGTTCATATATATACAACTAATTAACACTTTCAAGTATCAATCATCCAAATTAACTTCCATGTCATTTAGATCGTGTACATTCTTTGTCATTCAAAACCGAGCCTAACTAGTCAAATACCCTAGCCGAATACTAGCTAAATATATGCACTACTCATATTTAACCTTTAATCAAGACACACCATTTACCAATTTAACTCATTGCTAGACACATTATATATATATGCCAAAACCTAATCAACCAATCATAACCATACACAATCATCAAGCAAAAGCATAAATTTCAAGATTTACAAAATGAACAAGCCATTTTAGCATGGCTTATTATATACATGTCCAAAATCAGACCAAAATACATATTATCCTATACATGCCATAAGCTCGAAATAAAACCTTTAAAGGTACCGAAAGTAGACGACAATGTGAATGACTTCACTAACGATCCCCGAGCACGTAACGACCCCCAAAATCTATAAATCAATGACAAATAAAAATACAAAGTAAGCTAACTTAGCTTAGTAAGCCTTTAGCAAATATATATAAATCATATAATTTCATAAGCAATTTATCAAAGCCGAATATACACATATATAAACCTTACTAATACATTCATTAATCTCAAGTCATTTTTGTCATAGCCATTTGTTTATACACAAGCTTCCAATCATATACCAATAATTAACATAAGGCTGAATATACCTATTATATAAACACATATACTTATAATAGCAATGTGTATCATTTTTGTTATATAACCAACCAAATTACTTACCTAATTATCAAATAGGTAATTAAACTTCACATACCTGATCATTATAACTTATTAATCCCATTCGATACCACATCGGCATAGAGCCTACTAATCACAAATCTAGATATGATACACCGGCACGAAGCCTGCTAGACATAAAGCCTGATCTGATAAACCAGCATAAAGTCTGCTAGGCATAAAGCCTGATAAAACTCACCGGCATAAAGCCTGCTAGGTACAAAGCCTGAATATCACTAATATAAAGTCGATCTTACACATAATTCATATATAGGAGATCCTACTTATTCTTTAAGATTCATTCTAAGCTTTTCAAACATCGTATCTTAGTAAAATCAAACTCGTACCCAAAACTTACAAGCATCCATACATTCGACTATCAGTAGGAAAAATTCATACAATTAAATTCAACATATAAAATTCATATACATTCTAATTTAACGACATTTATTTGCTAATAGACTTACCTCGGACGATGAAAAATCAGAATAGGACGATTAATCGACAACTTTGGTTTTTCCTCGATCCAACTCCGATTTCTTTGGTTCTTGATCAAAATGTATTCAAAATAAACTAATTTAAATATAATTCCATTCAATTTAGTCCAAAAACACATAAATGGGAAAATTACCATTTTGCCCCTAATATTTTACACTTTTTACAATTTAGTCCCTATTGCATAAAACACAAAATACAAAAATCTCACAACAACATAGTTAGGCCGAATCTTCCTTGTATTCATACAAGTCCATGCATTTCATTTATTTCACATTTTAGTCCTTTAAAATTTTATTTTCTCAATTTAGCCCTAATTACTCAAATTCACCAAAAATTCAAAGACAAAACATGTTAATCTAACACATATATTTCATATTTCATCAACTAACATCATAAAACTCAAACATTCATCAATGGAACATTTCAAAATCATCATCAATTCACAAAATTAAGACATGGGTTTTGAAGTATTCGAAGCAACGATCTCAAAAACATAAAAATTATCAAAAACTGAGCTAGAACTCACCTTGAATCAAACTAATCAATAGCCAAATACCTAGTTTTGTTTCTTTGTTTTCTTTAGTTTAGTTTCGGTCAAGAAAGATGGAGAAAAATGGAGTTTAATTTGATGTAATATAACATATATTATCATAATTATTAGTTTACTTATTTAACCTTTGTTTCTAAATATTTAAACCTTATAATACAAGGTTATTCTTGACCAATACCACCCACTAAATATACTTTGGCTTTATTGCATCATAAATCCCCTATTTTATAAAGACAACAACAATTAGGTACTTTTAGATTTAACCCCTAAATTTTCATTTTACGCGATTAAGCCATTTTCTTTAATCGGTAACTCAAACGACAAAAATTAAAACACGAAAATTTCACACAATCAAATTCACACATAATAAACTCACAAAATAATATTAAAATATTTTTCAGACTCGAATTTGTTTTCCTGAAACCACTATTCTAATTAGGGTCAAAATCGAGCAGTTATATATAAATTCTCTTGGTAATTTCCTAACAACTAATTTTTCCATCCATGGCATGTCAAAGACATTTTGCTTCCCAGTCAACTTTCGTGAACCTACACTTTGTCTCGCTATTTTCTTTGCTCCATCAAAGATTATAAACTTCACGTAGTATACAACTATATTTTAATAAGTTCGTGGTACCAATGTCTTCCAAAGTTGATCTAAAATCATTTGATGCTTTCGTTCTATTAATGTCCCTCTAAGGATCAAGTGTTGCACTTTATTCTTTCTAATCAGTTCATGACCCTTCCATAACACTTCTTGCATCTTTTGATTTACAGTAATAAGGTGTTGAACAATGTCTTCTTCTAGTTTCATTCTATAATTTTGCACTTCTCTCATCATACTATCAACCTTCTCCTTCTGTGCTGAAGTTGTTATCTCATCAAACAATATCAAATTTATTGCCATTCCTTCCAATATCTATGACAGAAAATAAGTTTTTATCAAATTTCAGTATTTATCTATTTTCCTCTTGAGTCATTACTAACTAATTTAAAAGCATTTCCTTATCAGTAACAATTCAGATTTTCAAACTTATCAATACTTCTAATATTGATATCACATCTCCTCACATCGATATATCCTATATAGCATGTACTTTTAGACTCGTTCTTTACCCAAAAATTAGAAAACTAAAGCTCTGGTACCATTAAATGTAACACCTCTATACCCGATTCGATCCAAAGAACCTGATATATGAATATTACATTTGGTGCTAAAGTGATTTTGGCTAATCACTAATATATTTGAACATTTAAAAAAAATTAAGTTTTCATAACTTATATTTTTGTCCCTACTATTTGGAACACACTTAATCTTCCTAAGTACATGCCATTCTATTCAAAAAATTTTGAAACATACCCTCTTGGCACTTGGAGATGTGATGAGATGGATGCTCACAACCTCAATTACAACTCTTCAAAATCACTGTACCTAATCTGCGCATGGAAAACAAAATCGTCCACTGAGTAAAACTCAGTGACATTTCTATAATCTGAATATTTAACGACAAGATAATATAATAAGCACAATTAAAATTATAAGGACATATTAATGTCTAGTATCATGACTATCATTTTTTTAAACAATATCCTAATTCACACAATTGCTATATAAATGGTTATTCACGTATCAAACCATATTTATTCATACAATGACATTAGTCATGCAATACTCAATTCATGATTACATCATTATATACCATACTTGTAATGGCCCAAATTTAAGGTTATCGAAACAGTGGTTTCGGGACCACAAATCTGATGAGAAAAAATTTATTTTTATCATATTTCTATGGCCTACAATTTCACAGAAAGATTTCATGAAAATTTTTTGACGTTTGGGCACTCAATTTAGTCAAAAGGACTAAATTGTAAAAAGTGCAAAAGTTGAGTTCTATATGTTAAAGGTGTCCAATTGTTATGAAATTTTAAATTGGAGGTCTTTATATGGTAATTAGACCATTGGTTAAGTTGGTGGACAAAAATGGACATGGTTAGGCATGTTTCCAAAGTTTTTCATTAAGGGCATTTTAGTCATTTAGTTATTAAAATTAATTAAAAACAAAATTAAAAGCCAATTTTTTATCATCTTCTTCATTAGGCCGAATTTAGCAAGGGGAGAAGCCATAGTTAGGGTTTTCAAGCTTCCAAGCTCCATAGTAAGTGATCCCAAGCCCCGTTTTTAATGCTCTTTTCGTTTTTGAGATCCTAGTAGCTTAATTTAGCTTATTCTAGCAATAATTTAACCTAGGGTTTATATTTGGAAAAATACCCATAGGTGAAAAATGTTTATTTTGGTGTTTTATGATAGAATATGAAGCTAGAAATTATGTTAAACAACTTTTGCTAGTTGATTTTAAACGAAAACGAGTAAGTTGACATAATCGGTAAAAATCCCAAATGTACATAAGTAAGTGTTAGAGTGAGAATTTGATGTTGTCATAGAAGAGAAAAATGTTCAGCGTGTTATATAACATAAGAATATGAGATGAAGTTTAATTGCTGAACTTTGGGGCAAAAGCGTAATTATGTAAAAGTTTAAGGGCAAAATCGTAATTTTGCCAAAGTTAGAGTCAAGGGCTGTTTTGATAAATGTGAGTATTTAATGAGTTAAATTTGCTATTTTAGATCAAGAAGAATGAAACTCGAGGTTAGACAAAGGAAAGAATAAAGTTGAAGGCTAAGTTGGTGAATTTGGCTATATTTTATACCGAGGTAAGTTTACGGTAAATAAATACAATATTTCAATAATAATTATTAATATTGTTATTTTCTAGCAATTATACATTTATTTTATGAATTTATTTAATGTTGACTCAAGTATGAGATGACAGAGAATCGATGTTAAAAAGCCCCGTTGAAACATGAGGAATGTATCAGATACAAATGTCATGACATTTGGGTAAAGAGGTCCCACGTAAGACCATGTCTAGGACATGGCATTGGCACCGAGATGAGAGGTCACATGTAAGACCATGTCTGGGACATGACGTTGGCACCGAGATGAGAAGTCCCCCATAAGACCATGTCTGGGACATGGCATGGGCACCGATATGAGAATATCCCATGTAAGACTGTGTCTGGGACATGACTTTGGCATGTTATTATCAAAAAAGACCCAAGTATCCTTATTATTCCAACGTGGCTCAATGGGCTAGTAAACGAATCATGTTAATGAAAGTTCATTTAAAAGCATAAATGGCAAGCTCAGATGAGTTATAAGAGTTAAGAACTTACTATATTATCAATTGATACTCAATGTTTTAGCAAGAGAAGAATAAGTTACGATCATGAGTTAACTAAGTAAACCAGTAAGAGAACGAGAATGAGATTAAATAAAGAGTAAACTAGAGATTTTGACATTTGAGTTTAATTATTTGTGTTAAATGTTGTTATTTATTTGCTAGTAAACTTACTAAGCTTTATGCTTACTTCTTTTATTTTTCTTTCTCTTATTGTAAAGCTACTTTCGGGAACTTAAATACGTTGGAGATCTTCCACACTATCAACGACAACAACTCGATATTTTATGATGAACCATGTTTGGGTTATGGCATGTATAGGGACTTAGTTATTTTGAATGTTTGTATTTATGATTTTGCTAAAGAATGATATGTAAGTATCTGATGATGAATGGTTGTTAAAATGGCGTATCTGATGATGAATGGTTTTTAAAATGGCTAAGTATGAAGGTGTTTGTTGTTACAAATGTTTAGGTGATAAATCATGCATAGAAATCATGAAAGAGTAAAATTTGCAAAAAAACAGATTTCAAGCAGCAACAGTGACGTGACTTTGAAAAATCACCTAGGGTAGTATAAAATGAATTAGAAGATGAATGATATATAGAATTAAATATTATTGAGTCTACTTTCATAGAAAAATAATAGTGTAGCAAAATGAATTTTATATTTTAAGATATGTGAATTTTAGTGAGACAGGGTCAGAACTATTTTTGGAGTCCTCTATTCTGAGTTTAGAAAATCATTAAAAATTGTACAAAAATGGTTATGAGTTTTAGTTTATATTTCTAGACTCTTTATATAGTATATTTTCTGTAGAAATAAGTGAGAACACCATATGAAAATCCTACAATGAGAAAGTTTATTTTTAGTGACAAGAGGTCAGGATAGTCGAGTGGTGAAACAGGGGAGACTTTAACTAATAAACTGTACTAATTTGTTGAATAAAAAATTCTAAAAAATTTATGGTAAAAAGACATATGAGTCTAGTTTCAAGGAAAATTTACGGATTTAAATTTTTAATTTTGTAGCTTGAGTTATAACTAAATTAGTAATTGTTACGCAGGTGGACAGCTTTTTTGTGAATAGTGAAATTAATTTCAAAAGTAAAATTTTATGCCCCGAATTTTTAAGTTAAGTAAAGTAATGCCTTGAGCTCGACTCTGGCAACGGTCTCGGGTAAAGGGTGTTACAATACTCAATTTTCATCACTTGCTATATAATAGCTTTCCATAATTTGTTCACATATCATTTAAACAATGGCACTACCCATTCCATATTCAATTCATGAGTATTTAACTCATATATTCCATGTATTTACAACATATTTCACATTTTATTTTCAATTCACTATATCAATTTCATTTCTCATACCATACCATGCCATTTCAATATCAGTTATAAAACTTTATTATTCATTTACCCCTATTAACACGACTCAGACTCGGACGGATACACGGATCCAACCAAAACACACCAGTTTGGTACCCAGTGTCTCATCGGATAATTTGAAGTAATAGTTTGACACCCAGTGTCTCATCGACTAAACCGAAGTAAATTGGCACCCAATGCCTCATCGAATTAATCCAAAGTAGTAAATTGACACCCAGTGTCTCATCGACTCGAAGTCAAAGAAATCCCTGAACTCTTCCAATCCTATGGCATGCCATCTATATCCGACTCAGCTCGATACAGTTAATAGCGTTTAATTTCACATTTTAGATATAATCAATATCCAGTACTGATTTTTCATATAATCACATAATTACACATATATTCATTTCAATTCAAAAGTCAATCCATTCAATATATATATCTACCAATTCAATTCATTCAATCAATCACCAAATATCAATTACTCACCTCAACACTTACCATATACATTAAATAAAAATTACAACAATTAATAACTAGCTTCGGATTATAGAAATACAAACCAGAAATTTCGAGCTATTCCTCGTCGACTTTATCTTTCCCCCTTTTTGGTCGAGGATTCCAGTAGACGTTAGCTACGAAATTAAAACAATTAAAATTCATCAATACAACACAATTCAATTTCATATTGCATATTTTAAATTTTTTCTCAATATTTTCCTAATTTTCAATTTAGTCCTAAAATCGAGACTAACTTTATGTCTTCATAATTAATCATATATTTTTACACAAATTTCACTTTAAACTAAATTAAACTCCCTATTTTTACTTAAATCCCTAAATTTTAAAAATTTTACAATTTAGTCCCTATTACTCAAAATTTACAATTTATTTTACAATTCAATCCTTTTTCATTTCTAACTTAAAAATCTATCGATTTAGTCCCTAATACTAAAATTATTCAACATAGACAACACTTAAAAACTCAATAATTTCTAAAATTTTGACATGAGTTGGGTAGTATTTAATACTGGGATTTCAAAAACATAAAAATTACAAGAAAAGTGGACTAAATTGACTAACCAATTGAGCTTTGAATAATTGAAACCCTAGCTTTGCTTTCCCCTTCTTTCTTTTTCCCTTCCATTTCGTTTTTATTCTCTTTCTTTTTCTATTTATTTTATTATTATAATATAATATAATATAATATAATATAATATAATATAATATAATATAATATAATATAATATAATATAATATAATATATACTTAAGTAAATATTATAATATATACTTAAGTAAATATTATAATATATATTTTTAATTTAAAGTTTTATAATGATATTCGACATTTATTTCCAATGGCATAATTGTTTATTTAATCCATTTAATTATTCTTTAATCTCTAATTCAACTTTCACCCTATATGCAATTTAGTCCTTATACTTAATTACTCTTAATTTATGCAAATTCACATTACTAAAACCTAATTAACCACACACACGAGTCCAATTTATTGTAACAGAGTCTCAGAAATGCATTTTTTGACACCCACGACTATTGGGTCATTACAAAATCCACGAGAAGCAACTGGGCGTATTGTATGTGCCAATTTCCATTTAGCGAATAAACCCGTGGATATTGAGGTTCCACAAGCAGTACTTCCTGATACTGTATTTGAAGCCGTTGTTAGAAGTCCTTATGATATGCAACTGAAACAAGTTCTTGCTAATGGTAAGAAAGGGGCTTTTAATGTGGGTGTTGTTCTTATTTTACCAGAGGGGTTTGAGTTAGCCCCGCTTGATCGTATTTTACCCGAGATGAAAGAAAAGATAGGCAATCTGTCTTTTCAAACTACTGCCCCACTAAGAAAAATATTCTTGTGATAGGTCCTGTTCCTAGCAAAAAAATATAGTGAAATCACCTTTCCTATTCTTTCCCAGACCCTGCTAGTAATAAGGATGTTCATTTCTTAAAATATCTCATATATGTAGGCAGAAACAGGGGAAGAGGCCAGATTTATTCCGACGGGAACAAAAGTAACAATGCTGTTTATAATGCTATGACAATAGGTATAGTAAGCAAAATCATATAAAAAAAGGGTACAAAATAACCATAACGAATGCCTTGGATACACTGCCTACCCAAACTCACCCTAAATGTCTAATTTCAAATTTTAAATTAAGTTGAATTATTTATATTTAATTAACTTCCCTTATTTAATAAAAAAATATATTTACTTTTCTGGATAAAATTTAATCAATGATTTAAACTTACTATTTATTTCCATCAATTAGTAAGATATAATATTCAACAAAATAAACTATGTTACATTTTGTATATGGTTTAGCAATAAATTAATTTAAATGGTAATATTTAGCTACTCTCATGACTTATTTTTAGCAAAGAGAATGAAAATTTTCGTTTATTTGAAAGAGATCTTCTTTTTTACAAAAGTTATTATTTATCTTTCTAATTTCAAGTTTAAATTTCTACTAACAATTCTTTATTTTATGTCTAACTATTGGGGTAATGTTCCAATAAAGGCCCATTTTTAAATTATTTATGGAAATGGGTCGTTTCTAAAAATAAGTATGGGTATGGACCAAAAACTCAAAAATCCGCTGACGTAGATGCGTTTTCAAGAGATAATCCAGAAAAACGCTTTCACGTCATCACTTTTTTCCTTGTCTCAAGCAAAAGTGCACTGACGTGGATGCACTTTTGCCCGTGCTCGGACTAAATTTTCAAAAAAAGGTCATTTTTTTAAAATATTACAAAACTAGACCAATTTTTTAAAAATTTATGAGAATAAGTCTTTATAAAGACCCAAAGTGGCAACACCATTTTTTTGTGCCATCAATTAGTGTGGAAATAAAACTTACAAAATAGATTTTTAAATAGATCCAAAGTCTCATTTCTCTTATTTTCTTAAACATTGTGCCGATCATTACCTTAACGAGTGAATTTAATTCCAATTTAATTGTAAAGTTATTAAAATATTTTTTTTATTTTAAAAGGTAATTGATATTATTATATAATAATTTAAACTTTTCATACTAAAAACATTGGAACACAAGATTAATAAGTTTATATGAAAATCTCTTACTATTTAACTAATAATAATTTATTAAATATAAAATATTGTGTGATAAATAGTTTTTAAGTTTTAACTCATAGGAGCGTGGCATTCACGCCCTACTTTTGTGGCCGTGACTTCCGGCCTAGATCGTAATTGGGACAGGAGAGTAGACGTGTCATGTCGCATGATGTGGTGTCGAATGTTGGATGGAAAGTGGGTTTTGCATATGCTTTGTATAAGTTTTGCAGGCAGAAGTTGGTTTTCAATTCCATAAATAGAACATCAATTTTTAACTAACACCCTATTTCTATTGGAGATTGCAACTGTTGGACAATCTAATCTTACCAAAATGGAAACTTGAAATATATTTTTGTCTTTAAATGATAACAAGATCTAAACTTTATTTATTTATTTATGAATTGAAGATGTTTTTTATCAACCATAAATTACAATTAATACATAAAATGCAGTAGAAAAAACATCATATAAAATAGGAACTACTGCATAAATATTGTTGCCTTTTTGAGAAAAATTCAATAGAAAAGAGACAATTGCAGTAACTACGACACTGCAAATTTTAACCAAAAGATTTATCAACTCTTAATTTCATTAAAGAATTTATAAGCTTTAAACCTTAGGAGTTTAAAAGGCCCAAACACCATAAATGCACATTTTTAATTCTCAAAAGCTAACAACATCTGATGATATTAGAGTTATGTGGTAAAATATATTGGTAAAATAAGGGGATCTGTGTAGGGCGGCTTAAGGCCGCTTCTATTTGACATTTATTAGAATAATGTTTTTCAACCTTTAAATAGATGTAGTTGAAACTCATCATGTATCATTTGTTTTTCAATATTAGTGAATTTCTTCTCCTCTGCCTGTGATTTTTTTCCCGAAAGGGTTTCCACGTAAAATCTATATGTTGTTATTTTTCTTTATTTTTGCAATTATTCTATTGCCATTATCTACGTTAGTTTTTACAGATGATGATGAGACAACAAAGCCAACAAAATGTTTAGAGACACAATCCTATCGAACCAAGGATATAAATTTCAGCCAACCACTTGTTAGTCTCCTCATACTCTCTTCAACAATGACAACAAAAACTAGGGGTAGGTTCGATTCAATAGATTTTCTGAATTTTCTCAAATCATTCATAATAACTTAATTCAGTTCAATTTGATTTTTTTATACTAATCTTTTGGTTTTAGGTTTTTGACTTATTTTAGTAAAATGAGCTCTATTTTATGACTTTTAAACATTATTTAGTAAAGTTTCAAAGTATTTTTCATAAATAGTTCTTAAAAAATTTATTTATTTCAAGTAAATAAAGTATAACTAATAACTCTTATATATATTGAAAAGTAATTTTCTGTATATAATTTTTAAGTTATTTCACTATTTTAAATATAAAATGTTTATTTTTCATAATTTATTTTTAAATAATAAAAAATTATATTTAATTACAAATTAAATAAAATATAGAATTCAGTTCGGGTAACTATATTTTTGGTCTTTTTACCAAAAAAAGCCTTTTTTTTAAAATTTACTGAAATGGGCCACTTTTTTAATTATTTACCGGAACGGGCCAATTTCGCGAAATCGCTGCCACGTAAGCGCGATGTCAGGGTACGTGACAGATCATCGTGTCCACGTCAGCGCGACCTGCTGACGTGGAAGGAAATCGCGCCCTCAAGGAAGCGATTTCCTTCCACGTCAGCAGGTCGCGCTGACGTGGACGCGATGACACGCGCGCGTGAACAGTGGCCCAACGGTCAAAAATTTGACCGTTGCCCCCCAACGGTCACAATTTTTTTACTATAAACCCCTCTACCCCTTATTTTTCACAAACAAATATTCTCTCAATTTCCTTCCAAAATTCTCTTAATTTCCTTCCAAAATTCTCTTAAACTCTCAAATTCCTTCCAAAATCCTCTCAATTTCCTTCAAAAATCTCTCAATCCATATTTAATTTCCTTTTCCATTCAATTTCATTTTTTTAAGAAAATTTTAAATATTTTTATTTTTTAAAATAATTTTAATAATTTTAATATTTTCAACAGTGGCTGGATCATTGATTCGTCTTGATAGGAATCACATATCGGTGGAGCAAATGAAAATGGTAAGTATTAAATTTAAATTTTAAATTTTATTTAAGATATTTTATTTATGTATTTTAGATAATTATTAATTTATTTTTTATTATAAAAGTCTAAAGATCGGGTATTGGAATGCAATATTTGGAATATGCATGGTCCTCCATCACCGTTAGTAGAGAACTACCTGCGGGAAGCGGGATTTTGGCACGTGGCGACGGTAGGCCGGGGATGCAAGTTGGAGCCGAAACTGATCAGTGCGTTAATCGAGAGGTGGAGACCCGAGACACACGCATTTCATCTTCCATGTGGAGAGTGCACTATCACCCTAGAAGATGTCCATCTGCATTTGGGATTGCCGGTGGACGGGCACCCAGTCACCGGGTCTGCCCAATCTAGCAATTGGGAGGCGGTGTGCTACGAGCTTTTGGACGCTGTTCCGGATAAAATGGATGGAGGTAAGGTGGAGATGGGCTGGTTACGTGCCACCTTCCCCGATCTGAATGAAAATTCAACCGAAATTGAAAGAATCCGATATGCTCGATCATACATTCTTCAAATAATTGGAGGCTATCTGATGGCCTACACGTCACGGAGCCGTGTACATCTAAGGTGGCTGCTAAAACTCGTTGATTTTAGAGCAGCCGGTGAATTAAGTTGGGGGTCTGCCGTCTTGGCAACATTATATAGGGAGATGTACGGGGCGACCAAACCGAGGAGAGCAAAAATCGGAGGTTGCCTGTCACTACTGCAATCATGAGCACGGTTTCGCTTTCCATTTCTACGTCCTCGAGTGAACCACCCATATACATTCCCACTCGTAACGAGGTAAATTTTATATTACATTTTGAAATTGTTATGTAGATTTTGTAAGAACAAAAGTATGCTAAAAATTTATTTAATTTGGTGGAGCCATCCGGCAAGTTATCGTGGATTACCGTCTTAACTCGAAGATATACGGCTTTTATTGGAGCAACGGTCGGAAGCAGAAGTAAGTATTATTGCAAATAGATATTTCCATACATTCGCTAGTGGATTGATATTTAGTATTTAGTATTTAGTATTATGTATATAAGTAATATTTCTATCATGTTCATGTAGTTTCAATGGACACCATACGAGGATCCGACAGTCCAGGCAGTAATCCCGGAAGAGTTTTTACAAAATCCGAACGCTTGACACGTGAAAGTGGTGTTGATAAACTATGCAACCGTGGAGCCCCACCAGACAGACAGAGTCCTACGTCAGTTTGGATGTAGACAACCGATCCCTGCGGACCTTGAGGTGTTTGACGAGCACCACAAAATCGACCTTCGGCTATTAGGTACGGATTGGACTAGATACTGGTCAGAGTACACAGAAATGTGGGAAAATCGACATGAATATCTACCTACTCGAGAACAAATGATCGTTCCCGAGTTAGCGTGTGTTCCAGAATACATGCCATGGTTTAGGATCCATGGGAAGTCGTATTTACTTACGCCAGAGGAGAGGCAGCGGCAAATACGTGTCGGAAGGGAAAGACGCGGGCCTCTAAATCCAAGGGGACAAGACTACGAGGGCGGCCCCTCAACGAGGCCCAGGCATTCACCCGGTTCATCATCAGCGGCCATACAATCACCGTCCCCAACGAGAGCACCGACGCAGTCACCTGACGTAGCAATTCAACAAATGGTACCGACGCATTCGCCTTTCCCTATGATGCCAGGTATGTTTCCTAGCCCTTATATGTACCCTAACCCATACATGTATCCTTTTCCGAATCCTATGGCAGGTTGGAGCCAAATGCCCGGATCAGCTCCATTTCCTGTAATGCCGAGCGGACCACCGATACTAGGCCAGCGGCGCAGGAGGGGTCGCAAGGAGGGCCGTCTGGGAGCTCTCCTTTTTACCAATCGCCAGCAACGCATGGCTTTCAAACACCGTCGCCGTTCATGATGCAAACACCGTCGCCGTTCATGATGCAAACACCTCCACATACACTATTCTTTGAAGGTGGATCATCGTCTCAAGTCCGACAACCAGATGCCGAACCGGAAGAACAACATTACCATTGGAGGAAGAACAACCGTCGGAAGAAGCTAGAGGAAGGAGGAATCCAGCGCGTAACAGTCGACGGCCGCCATGTGGAACCGAATCCCCCGGTCATAGACATTGATTACCGTATTAAAATTTATCATTTGATGTAATGAAATACAAGTTTATGACGATGTAATACACATTGAAATTTTTCCAAGTTATTTTGATATTATTTGATTAAAAACCCTAACTTAATTTAATTTAATTAAAAACCCTAACCCTAATTTAATTTAATTAAAAACCCTAACCCTAACCCATTTTAATTAAAAACCCTAACCCTAGTTTAATTTAATTAAAAACCCTAACCTTAATTTAATTTAATTAAAAACTCTAACCCTAATTTAATTTAATTTAATTAAAAACCCTAACCCTAATTTAATTAAATTAAAAACCCTAACCCTAATTTAATTTAATTAAAAACCCTAACCCATTTTAATTAAAAAACTCAAACCCTAGTTTAATTTAATGAAAAACCCTAACCCTAATTTAATTTAATTAAAAACCCTAACCCTAACCCATTTTAATTAAAAACCCTAACCTAGTTTAATTTAATTAAAACCCTAACCCTAATTTAATTTAATTAAAAACCCTAACCCTAATTTAATTTAATTAAATTAAAAACTCTAAACCCTAACCTAATTTAAATAAAAACCCTAACCCTAGTTTAATTTAATTAAAAACCCTAACCCTAGTTTAATTTAATTAAAACCCTAAACTCTAACCTAATTTAATTAAAAACCCTAAGCCTAGTTTAATTTAATTAAAAACCCTAACCCTAGTTTAATTTAATTAAAACCCTAACCCTAATTTAATTTAATTTAGTTAAAAACCCTAACCCTGACCCATTTTAATTAAAAACCCTAACCCTAGTTTAATTTAATTAAAAACCCTAACCCTAAATTAATTTAATTAAAATCCTAAACCCTAACCTAATTTAATTAAAAACCTTAACCCTACTTTAATTTAATTAAAACCCTAAACCCTAACCTAATTTAATTAAAAACCCTAACCCTAGTTTAATTTAATTAAAAACCCTAACCCTAATTTAATTTAATTAAAAACCCTAACCCTAATTTAATATAATTTAATTAAAAACCCTAACCCTAACCCATTTTAATTAAAAACCCTAACCCTAGTTTAATTTAATTAAAAACCCTAAACCCTAACCTAATTTAAATAAAACCCCTAACCCTAGTTTATTTAATTAAAACCCTAAACTCTAACCTAATTTAAATAAAAACCCTAACCCTAGTTTAATTTAATTAAAACCCTAACTTAATTTAATTAAAAACCCTAACCCTAGTTTAATTTAATTAAAAACCCTAACCCTAATTTAATTTAATTAAAAACCTAACCCTAATTTAATTTAATTTAACTAAAAACCCTAACCCTAACCCATTTTAATTAAAAACCCTAACCCTAGTTTAATTTAATTAAAAACCCTAACCCTAGTTTAATTTAATTAAAAACCCTAACCCTAATTTAATTTAATTAAAAACCCTAACCCTAGTTTAATTTAATTAAAAACCCTAACCATAGTTTAATTTAATTAAAACCCTAAACCCTAACCTAATTTAATTAAAAACCCTAACCCTAGTTTAATTTAATTAAAAACCCTAACCCTAATTTAATTTAATTTAATTAAAAACCCTAACCCTAACCCATTTTAATTAAAAATCCTAACCCTAGTTTAATTTAATTAAAAACCCTAACCCTAATTTAATTTAATTTAATTAAAAACCCTAACCCTAAACCATTTTAATAAAAAATCCTAACCCTAGTTTAATTTAATTAAAAACCCTAACCCTAATTTCATTTAATTAAAACCCTAAACCCTAACCTAATTTAAATAAAACCCTAACTCTAGTTTAATTTAATTAAAAACCTTAACCCTAATTTAATTTAATTAAAAATCCTAACCCTAATTTAATTTAATTTAATTAAAAACCCTAACCCTAACCCATTTTAATTAAAAACCCTAACCCTAGTTTAATTTAATTAAAAACCCTAACCCTAATTTAATTTAATTAAAACCTTAAACCCTAACCTAATTTAAATAAAAACCCTAACCCTAGTTTAATTTAATTAAAAACCTTAACCCTAGTTTAATTTAATTAAAACCCTAAACCCTAACCTAATTTAATTAAAAACCCTAACCCTAGTTTAATTTAATTAAAAACCCTAACCTTCATTTAATTTAATTAAAAATCTTAACCCTAATTTAATTTAATTTAATTAAAAACCCTAACCCTAACCCATTTTAATTAAAAATCCTAACTCTAGTTTAATTTAATTAAAAACCCTAACCCTAATATAATTTAATTAAAACCTTAAACCCTAACCTAATTTAACCCTAACCCTAGTTTAATTTAACCCTAAACCCTAACCCTAGTTTAATTTAATTAAAACCCTAAACTCTAACCTAATTTAATTAAAAACCCTAACCCTAACCCATTTTAATTAAAAACCCTAACCCTAAACTAATTTAATTAAAAACCCATTTTAATTAACAAAAGTTATTAGGCATAATAATTTTACACAGTTTTACAAGTTATGTTGGATTTCGTAAAATTTTTCGACTGGTACTAACATTTCAGAAATTGTAGTAATTTGATAATTTTACTAATAATTAATACAATTATCAAATAGTAATTGAATAAAATGTAATTGCATCTAAAATTACATTCAACTATTGCGATTAGGGCATGATCGACTTGTATGGCCTGGGTTCCTACACCATCCGCACAACTTCTATTGATTGGCTGTTTCTCGGATATCCATATTGTTCCGTATTCTAGTGGAGCAAGGTCGACCCTTCGGCTTGCGACGCAATTCTCTATCCGGTAACAGCTTAAAAGGAGCAAGACATACGGGCGGCCACTTACATTCATCTGAGATCGGTGGGAAAATGTGTCTCCAAACGTGGTACATGTTTTCTAATTTGTACACATTGTCTACATAACTCAGCGGATCCAGGCGGAGTTTCTGACAGGCTGCAACACCATGAGCGCATGGATAATGAAGTGCATCGAACTTCCCACAGTCACAAGTCCTGTTCCGCAAGTGTACACGATATTGCCTGCCAACAACACCTTGGTGCGGTCTGTCAAACTCCGTCACGCGAAACCATAAATTGTCTCGATCGTGACACACTGCGTGCATGATGTTTGCCCTCGCGTTCGCCTTGTTAATTTCTTGAACTACCTTACTGCACCATACATGCCCACCCTGCATCTGGCCTGCATAAGATGCCGCTCGCTTTGGAAATAGCGCCGCCAAACGGAAATATGTCTCTCGCACAATCACTGTTATCGGTAGATGGCGCGTTCCTTTAAGAACAGAATTTATGCATTCTGCCAGGTTCGAAGTCATATGGCCATATCGTAGGCCTCCGTCGTATGCTTGTGCCCACTGTTCGAAACGTATGTTGCAAAGGTAGTCCGCCCCTTCTCCGTTTTGGGATCGTAAGATTGCCAACATCTCGTGAAAACGATCTTTATTCATTTCATACCCTACCAATATAAGAACATAGCGAATATTTTATACCACTTCTACCAATAAAACTAATTCAAAATGACAAACGGAATAATACAGTTATATAGTAAGTACCCATGTTAGTCACTTGTCGTCGTTCGGTCTTAGATGGATACTGCCTGTAGTAGTTCGAAGCAACGTGTCTCAGGCAATATCTATGGTGTGTACGTTGCCACAAGCTTCCCTCTCGATCAAATGCAGCTAGTATACCGGTGCCCCGATCTGAAATAACACAGATATCAGGTTGGGGGCACACATGCCTCCTTAACCTAGAGAGAAAGAAATCCCAGTCATCAGACGACTCCCCCGGTGTTATTGCAAATGCAATTGGAAGAATTCTCCCACTGCCGTCCTGTGCCACTACAACCAATAGCCGATGACTGTACCTACCAAACATGAAGGTACCGTCAATTTGTACCAACGGCTTGCAGTACGGAAATACGTCTTGGCATTGCTTAAAGGTCCAAAATAGGCGTTTGAACACTTGGCATCCACGTAGCAATCGGTCGTTGTAGTACGCATGTTCCGTTTCAAGGTCTGTGATGGCACCTGGGACATATCTTTCTAGCACCTGACACCATTGCCATATTTCATTATATAAGGCGTCCCACCCACTATATATCTTCTCCAATGCATTTTGCTTAGCTATCCAAGCCTTACGGTAAGAGGGCGTGTACCCCACTTGGCTACGGATATTGGCAATTATCACCCGCACTGAAGTCCTAGGATCTGCTTTTATCATGGGCAGTATCAAGCTAGCCAACATAGCTGAATCCATTTTTAGATGATCTTCTGAAACACCTACAGAGGGAGGGAGTACATTAAATAATGCAACATTGGAAAATAAAAATATTATTCAGACACATTCAATATTGTACCTGCAGCACATGTATGTGGACTTTTGTACTTTTTGATCTCCCACAACCCTGTCCTCTTCCTTAACGAGGCGACGATTTTCCATGAACATGTGCCGTCTTGCACTGCACACTTCGCCTCAAACTTATTAGTTTTTGATTTAACGACGTGATAATTAACGTCGTTTTTGATGCTATGTTATTTCAAAGCACCAATAAAACTATCCTTATTGGTAAACTGATTACCAACTTCAAGTTCACCGAGATCTACCCCCGAACTTGTACGATCGCGCAATCGGTGTGGTAGATCTGGAAACTCTAACGCATCGTCTGCTGACAGATCGACATTATGCATGTGGGAAAAAGGTGAGTATGCTCTGAATCGTGGATTTTCTTCATCATTTGCACTCCTATCACCATCTTCACCTTCTGTTGGAATAGGCTCCGGTTCAGAAAATAATCCCACCTCTGTACCATCCGGCCCGGGCTCTCAAAGTGGATCCACATCAGACTCATCTTCTAACCCACAATCATCTGCAGCGTACGACGTCCCCTCCCCGGTAGATGTCGTAGGTAGTACGTCATTCCTTCTTCTGGGCATTTGATAACGTCCCCAATTGGATGTAGATTGCCATCCACTATAACTTGATGCAGTTCCCCAGCTCGTATTTCTAGCGTCAAACGTCGAGCCACCGACGTACATGTCTCATCCACCGACAGAGTGTCTTGGTGGGGATGTGCATTCGACACCGCTACCGAACATGGGCTGTTCCGTATTTTGTAACCCGCTAACCGAGTGTCGGCCAGGGGTCGTGTATACATCTCGAACACTGGACAGAAGTACATCAATTGGCGACGTAAATTGTACATATAACTCAATATAAGTTGCTCCGCTAGCAAGATGAGTCTGCACCATTGCCTCCAAGCTACGAGCACCTTTTATGTCGAACGAGTCATATGTCACCGGATCAACAGAAGAACAAAATCGATACGTGATTGACAGAACTCTCATTGGCGTCGTTCCGAAGATTTTACGCCTAATTCTTTTACGAAGTTCTATCAAATCTATGTTTTAGCTAAATGACAGTCGCACCGTATTCTCCTACAAAAAAAACAACACCATTCTCGGTGTGGCAAACCTCACCATCGTAGTAAATAACAGCACTAATACGTTCACTCATTTTGAAACTCTAACTTTCTTAGCCTCTCTAAAATGTTTCTACTATGACTTATCCATTATAAGAATATTTTCTACCTAATTTATAGCCTCAGCCCAAACTTCCTACTATAGAAAAATCGCGTCCACGAGGGCGCGATTTGACACTATTTGCTCAGAAACGTCAAAAAATAATTATTTCCTACATGACCAACTGTAGCGAAATCGCATCCACGAGGGTGCGATTTCACAATTTCTTCTCATATAGCATCCTGGTATCAGCGATTTTATACTATTTGCTCAGAAAACGTCAAAAAAAATTATTTCTTACATGACCAACTTTACTGAAATCGCATCCACGAGGGCACGATTTCACAATTTCTTCTCTGATAGCATCCTAGTAGAAACGATTTTATACTATTTGACCAGAAATGTCAACTCCAAATAATTTTTCCTAGGACCCTTAAACCCTAAAAAGCCTACACCCTAAACGCTAAAACCCAGAAAACCCAAACGTAAAATTAACGTCAAAATCGTGTCCCCAGAAACGCGCTACGTGACAGATCATCGTGTCCATGTCAGAGCGACCTGCTGACGTGGACGCGATGATCTGTCACGTACCCTGACATCGCGCTTACGTGGCAGCGATTTCGCGGAAAATGGCCCATTCCGGTAAATAATTAAAAAAGTGGTCCATTTCGGTAAATTTTTAAAAAAAGGGCTTTTTTTGGTAAAAAGGCCTACCTTTTTAACTTATATTCTAAAACCCATTAAAACTCCTCAATTTAGATCAATTTTTGATTTCTCATTTTTTCTTACTTAGCCCAACCAAAGGCCCAAAGATTCAAGAGAGGTATGTTCGTAAAAAGGTATCACCTCCACCACCATCTATATACTAACAAATTCGCTCAAGCATTCACCATATTCTTCGAGCATAAACTCTGCCGTACACATAATTCTTCCTTTGTCTTGCAGTAAAAAAACTAACTAACTATCAGTCCATCTATATCCCAAGAGAACATTATGATACATTTTCTGTTTAAAAAAATAAACAAATAAAAATATTTAGGTGAAGAAATTTGAAGGAAGTGAAATCAATGAAAATGTGGTAGAGGTCACATGGAGCAGTCATTGTAATAATACTTTTTTCTTTGCTTTCACCACCTTTTTTCTTGAAGCCAAGCATCTAATTAGATAACAGTTGAGATGGATGCCTTTTGGTTACTTTACTTGTAATCTTTGCCTTTCATACAAGATATATGCATGTATGTATACTTTCATGACTCAAAGGAGCTACACACAAAGTAATGCCTCCAGTTAGGAATGGTCATAAGTATAGCTAGATATACTTTCTTATAGATAGATAAGTTAGCATGTCTAGGGCTTAGAGCCTTACTCAAATAGTCTATTGGCCTCCCATCCTAAGAAAGAATAGGTCCAATTCCCTTAGAGTTGACATTTGTTTCTAGGTAGAATGATTTCTCAAAGTTTTGTAGAGCTAATACAAAGGCTTGGCACATAGTTACCTTGAGCCTATTAAAAGCATTTGTAGTTTCAAGTGTAATGACCTGAATTTCGTTGGTGTTAAAAAATACGATTTCGAAACCTCATTTTCGTAAACTGAGTCTATAAGGATGAAAAATAAAGATTGACGAAGTTAGTATGAAAATATATTGAAATTCGGTTAAGTAATTTAAACGAGAAAATAGTTAATTAAAGCTCAAGGACTAAATTGTAAAATTCCAATCTCTATTGATTTTTAATTTAGAAAATGCTTGAGGACCTAGATAGCAATTATCCAAAGGACTAAATGGTTATTAAACCATTGTTCTATTATGAGTTGTGGGAATTGATGATGATGATAGCGATTAAATTAAAGTAATTATAATTAAAGAAAATAAATAAGGTTAATTAATAGCTTAAAAATGATTAATTGATTTTAATTCATTCTTAATCCTACTATATATAATAAAGTTTGTAATGACCCAGTTTTCAATGGTGTCAAAAAATAAGGTTTCGTGACCTCATTTTCGTAAATCGAGTCCGTAAATATTAAATAAGGATATTTACGGAGTGTTTGTATAGATGAATTGAATTTTGGTTAAGTAATTTAGCTGAAATTGTGGTCAATTAAGGTCTAGGGACTAAATTATAAAAGTATAATCGCTATAGAATTTTAATTAGGAAATGGATTGAGGACTTAAATTGCAATTAACCAAGGGTCTAAAATGGTAATTAAACACTTTATAAAAATGAGATAGTGGACGGTAATGTTATATATTGATTAATTAAGTAAAATGAGATTTATTAAGATAAAGTGTAATCAATTAAGTTAATTAACAAATTAACCTTAATATAAAAGGGAATTTAGTGGAAGGAGAGATGAAATATCATATTCTCCAACCGACGAAAACAAAGAAACCAAAGAGGAGGATGCCATTGTTAAGGTTCTAGATATTCGGCCTTTAATTCAAGTAAGTCCATAGCTAATTTTTCTTTGATTTTTATGAAAATTGAATCATGGGAGCTTGATTTAGCTAGACCATGCATTAATTTGTAAAACTATTAAAGTTTTATAAAGTTACCATTGTTGAGAATTGGATGAAATTGGTGTGAAATTGTTAAAAATTAAGCTTAGATTAAGAAAATGACTAAATTGTAAAGCTTAATTGTTGATTTTTTACATTAGAGACCAAATTGAATAAAATTAAAATCTATCATTAAATTTCGATAGTAATAGAAAGTAGGAGGTCCCTAATTAATATATGTGAAATCGAATTTTAATCCGAAGCTCTAGATCAAAAGTTATGCTTGTCCTAAGTTTAGGGACTAAATTGAATAAATTTCAAAATATGATTGGCTTTATAATTGAATGTGATTTGGATGGAATTGACATTGTATTATTGTTGAATTATTATTTGTAGATAAAGATGTTGACGAGCCATCGAGAGGGAAAAGAAAGACTAGAGCTGATGACGTGTGACGCGAGCTTTCGGTTAGTATTTCTATGATTTGGGGCCAATTTAATTAATGTATATTCATGTTATTTTGCATTATATAATGTTATGGTGAGTTTTTATGGGTTATTTGAATTGGATTGCTACGGTTGAGATTGAATATCTAGATAGAGACTAAATTAAATATAATAGAAAATTGTATGATTTGATTGATATATGACAATTGGTATGAAATTGAGTTGAAACATGCTATATTATATGATGAATTGATGGTTAATTGGATATGATAAAGTATGAATTGAACTATATATAATGAATAAAAAAATTTGGTTACCCTATTAGCAGTTCGAACCGAGTTGGATATAGTTGGCATGCCTAGGGTCAGGATATTGATTGAAAACCATCGTTGTGAAGCAACCCAGGGTGGTAGATTATACATGTAAAGTCATCGTTTCTGGGAAACTCGAGGTGAAAATATAATTAGAATGTGAAAACCATTGTTGCCGACAACATGGGGTGGTAGTAATATATACATGTATAGCGTCATCGTTGCTGAGCAACCCGAGGTGACGAATCCGCGTGTCCATCTGAGTTATTGTCTAGTTAATAGGGTTTAAAAATATATGGATTGGCTAAATGATGTAAGGTGAATTGTGATTGACATATGATATTCAACAACATACGAAATGAATTGAAACGAGCCTTGGGAGCCGGTCGAGTAATAATGAGCCAATAGGCTCGGAAATGATTGAAATGTGACATATGTGTATATATGCTAAGAATGATAAATGAATTAGCACATATGAGCTAGAGATGATAAGTGAAATGAACCAAATGGTATGTGAAATTATAAATGGTTGGTAAGCTTATGTATATACTTAAATGAATTGGTGCAAGTTTGGTTATATATACTTATCATTGTGAAAATGGTTTTTTTTCGGTATGAAGTGACATGAGTTTATGTTATAAATTGAATTTTAATTGTATGTAAAAAATTGTTAAAACTTGTTTTATATTTACTTGAATCATGGAAATACCACTGAGCATTTTTGCTAACCATATGGTTTGATTTCTCCATGTGTAGTTATAGTTGATCCCGAGAGCGCAAGTAGTAGATCCAGCATCCTAGAAGCAATCCCCGACTCAGATAAGTTTGTATAGTTCCGTCTTATTTTAAGCATGGCATGTACCTAGGTCGAGTCGATTTACGATCAAATTAATGATGTTGTTGTATTGAAGTTTGAATACATAGGTTGAAAATGGTTAAAAGATGGAGTTGCATATGGGAATTGGCTTGCATATTTGGTTGTATGAAAATTGGTTATTTGTGGAACTTATATATGAATGAATGTATATCAACTTGATTACTATATGATAGATATGACATAGTTGTTTAATTAATGTATGTGGTTAGGTAGTTTAAAGACATAAGTGATGAAATATTCTAAGATTGAACATTTATGAATGTTGTGTTTGGTTGATTTGGTGAATGGTATATGAAGAAATTGTTGTTTTAGGAGTAGCTAATTGAAGCTAATTGGTATATTTAGAAACAGTATACCACATCGCGACATCGAGCATTTCTCGTTGCGACGAGACCTAGACCATATGCCACAAAGCTACGTTTGAACATTATTTAAAAATTCAATAAATTTAGCGCTCAATGTTTACAAAAGTTTTCATTTAATTTTAATTCTAAAGAAAAATAAAGTTAGCCCTAAACATTTACAAATCACTTAGATTTTTATTCAACAAGCAAAAGCTAAAAAGATAAGCAGACTGAACCCTTCTGTCATCATAATGTTAAGTTTGATGAAGCTTTCCTCTTGGGCAACGTATGGAATTTTTTGAACTTCCATACATATTTTGAACTTTTTAAATATTTTTCCTTCTTTTAAACTTTATGAATTAAAATAAAATTGATAAATTTTGTAAATGTTCAAGGCTAACTTTATTGAATTTTTTAAAATTAGAACCAAATAAAAAAATTTGTAAACATTGAACTCTAAATTTGTTTAAATTTTAAATTTAGGATCAAATTAATAAAATATATAAACATTGGAGGGCTAAATTTGTTATTAGATCAATAAAAATAGGCTGCATCAACTTTCCTTTAAGTATTTAACTGTGGGTGACTAAAATTTTAAATTTTGAAAACTTTGGTGATGAAATAGAAAGTTTTTGAAGTTGGGTGACCACCCAAATAGTTTACTCTAAATTTTATTAGAATGTATGATTATTTAGTATAATATCAAGTTTTATATTTTTTGTTTGGATAATTTGAATGAACTGTAAGATTTTTTTTTAATTTAGCTGATATGATATAAAATTATTTAAAAGTATATTTTATTAAATTGTTGATTTGATTTTTTTTAAATATATAAGAAAAAAACTAAAACTATTTTAGACTCTAAAATAAAATGATTTAAATTGAATTATTGATATTTGGGAGGATCTAAAAAAATACTTAATCAACTCAAATATATTGGAGTAGAAGTAACTTTAAAAATACTAAATTTTATCATATTCATGATGTGGGTAAAAAAACATGATAATAAAAATATAATATATAAAAAAATTACTGAAACATTTTTCTCAAATACAATGGAAGATGGTCATAATTCAACTTTAAAATTGACAAAATGTCGATGAGTGAAAGTATCATGCGTGCATTAAAAAACAATAATTTCCATCAAATTTCAAAAATTTGAATTCACATCCTTTTAACTTTGAGTTCTTAAACAAGACATCAATCTTTGTTTATTTTTTCTATGTAATTTTCACGATATATATCAAGAAAAATGCGACGACAGAAATGGTCCATTTCTTGTTTGAAAGGAAAGCATTTACCATACGTAAGACAATCACTGTATTTCATCACAAACACCCCACAATCAACCGAGCTTCACATTATAGGAAAAAATAGACAAATTTGTAAGATAACAGCTAAATAAAAAGTTACGAAGCTCTAGATTACGAAAAATACTAACTTTTTTTGCGTTGGGATATTATTACGCACTACAAATGGCCATTCATTTGCATCATTGGGAGTAAAAAGCTTTTGAAGCATTGTAATACTTTAACAAGTTTTTTGAAATGGTAAGAAAGTATTTGAGAGGATGGATATGGATCCAACCGTGAAATTTTTTTCCCTTGATATCAACATATAAAAGAACCCAATGTGATGATAAGCACAATGGGAGAAACAACTGCGATCACAAAAAGAAACAACATTACATTTGTTTTTGTTAGTTATGGTTAGGAATTTCAATAACATTTGATATTCTCAGTTTGAGTTTTCCTATCATATCGTAATTAAAAGCACTTTATCATTTGCATTCACAAACACAATTTAAATCCAATTCTAAGCTAAAAAGAAAATTAAAAAAATTCAAAGAGCTTACTTTTTGCTCACCCGTTAACTTTTCAGCTTTAAACCAAGTTAATACTTCATGTTCTGATTTGAATCCTTCTATCAATTGAGTCTGATGACTGCAAAATATATGGTACGTTATATATATAATGTTTAAAAATAATAACAATTTCAATTCAAAATACCAATAGATTTTGACAAGATAAAGGTTCTTACAGCTAAATGGGAGCTAAATGAATAGTGATTAATGTATGCATTTGGAAAACTTTCAGATCTCTTCTTAAGCAATTCGAAGAAAGCGTTCACAACTTGCATCATAACATAAAAAAAATTAACATTATTGATTTATCTAAAATTTGTTTCATACTAGATTACAGACATGATAACATTGAACACAACCTGATAACTAATGCATGACACAAAATATAATTATGAAAATAATACAAATACATGAATTATCGAATTAATTTATGCTCGATCACTATACATTTGATAATTACTTACCGAATCATTAATATAGTACTTTTTTCGAGTTTCATCATCTTGGGGTTCCATGAATAAATGGGCGAATTCATTACCCATCAATTTAAACTCTATATATTGTCCAATCATTTTTTTGTGAAATATAGACATTGTTATATAGTTAGATTATGATGATCACTTCATATTCTAATATTAACTCATCAAAGCTAGCAACATAACCATTCAGCTCATTCCTTTGCCATTTATCTAGTTGTTTATGGTCCTTGCTTGTAAACCTTGAGAGTAAATATGACTTAACATCCTATAAGAACAATAACCAAAAAAATCATGATGTAAAAACATTAATATATGCATAAAACCAAAAGAATGTAGGTGTATATATAACCAATGAAATAAAGTATGAACCTATTCACACCATGATCCTTGCTCCTTCAATGTTGTTTCATTATCGGACTCGGAAGATGAACTTTGGATTTGATATAATTGATTATTATCGAGCGATGTGTCTTCACTCAAAATTTCTATTACATCATTATTGTTTCTTCCAAAATTAAGTTTTGTATTAAGAAGCTGTGGTTAATAATTTAAGTCATTTTCAATGTTAAGGAAAACCAAATTCAAGTAGTTTGTTTAGTTGAAAATACTTCATGATTTTGATGATATGATTTCTTGACACATTCTGTAAAGAAAGAGTTCCCATCTTTTCAATTCAAGTGAAATAATAACATTTAATGATAAAAATGGTAAAAAAAATAACATTCAATTTCCTACCATTTTGTTGGAAGATTTGGATTTGTTTCCACTGCCAGTTTCTCTATAACACTGATTTTTGCAACTTTTCACTATTTATAGCCCTTTTAGATTCAAATCAAGATGAGAAATAAGGGAAAAAAAAGCTTGTAAGAAAAATCAAGGAAAATCAGAAGGATAAAAATGATGCAATAGCAAATTAAATAATAAATTTAATGTATTTACTTAGCATTTCACAAAGAGGTTCATTTGAATAATATTGTGATGCCATCCAATTAAAATAAGATGGATTACCATATTATATTTCAACCGTTTAATTAAATAATCAAATTAATGTATTTAGCTCCTATTGACATTTCACCAACAGGTTCATCTGAAGAACATTGTGATACCATCCAATTAAAATAAATTGAATTACCATATTATTTGTCAACAGTTTAATTAATTTCAAATTAAATAAAAACATTAACATCCAAATTTGAGTACCATAGTAGTTAATGATAATAAGTATGGTTCAATTACCATTGTTGTTGTTGTTGGAATCTTTGGCAATGTCTTTGGTACTATTAGCTTTTTCACAATTTCAAGGTTTGAAAATTTTTACCACATAAGTGTCCTCATCATCCATTTTCCTTTTCCTTTTCTCCTATAAAATGAAAATGCATTAAGGTAATTCAGTTTTCATGGTGTATGGAAAAATAATTAATAGAGATAGCTTCTAATCATAATTCATGTACAGTACCTACCGTATTTTGTGTGAGTTCATTATTTTCTCCCTCATTTGTGATAGTAAATGAAATTATTTAAGTGATGAGATAATGTAGCTTTAAAGAATATATTAGACTCTCTTAATGAAGTGTAGGAGATCAAATGAAATGATATAAACAAATTAAGAGTTATGACTTACTTTCTTTAAGATTTTCCAACCAATTTTGATTGCATATCAAAGCTTCCATGATATTAGGGTCCAAGTCACTGTAGCTTGAAGGCATGATCATGGTACTAACAACAGAACATGTCATAGAAACTTATACCAACATTGCAAGGTGGTCTCGACCCATCTTTGCAAGAGTAGGGAACATTAGAGAATTAACACGCCATCAACCAAGTATGTCTCCATTTAAGGGAAGTGCAAGCTCCGACTCACCTAAGTAATCCTCAAGCTTTAACTTTCATGAGGGTAAAAATTTATTAAAAGAGTCAAAAATACAATCATTTGCAGTCTCTGTTGTCAAAGAATTAGAATCATCCAATATTGAAGTGGATGCAATCAGATTTCTAGCTCCATTGGTATATTCGCAGTAAACATCTATAAGAAATTTATATTAAACTTGTTCAGTTGCATCTTACTATCATGGCAATAAATCACTTTATATAAGAGCTCCACAATTTTAAATTTAACCTTGGATCAAGAACAGATGCAATAGCTAATTCCAAATTACATAAGCTCCAATAGCAATCAAATTTCCTCTTCATCAATGTAAGAAATGAATGGATGCTCTTTTCCAACTAAAGAAATTTATTGTATATGTCACAAAGAATTCGAAAGTAGAAACTTACAATAATGGATTAAGTTCCTTTGATATCATTAAAACATTTCAAACAACTCTTTAGAGCTATGGCATTCTCCCATTCCTCCATCGATGGGTTTAGTTTAAAATTGCCATCAACTTGCTCCAGCTGACAAAAGATTTCTCTTGATTTCAAAGCACCAACAAGTATGTCAAAGCCTGATTCTAGCTTGAAAGAAAGATCATCTCATGATTTCCCACATTGTAGCTTCACTTGATCTACAACTTCTTGAAATTTTAGTCTCCCATGTGTTGTTTCAGTGACATGTTCAAAGGATTCCCAAAACTTATGAAGTATACTATACATCTCATGATAACCATTCTCAAGAAAACTGCAACTAATGATCCAATGAGTTGAAGAAAGCGAGCCTTGATCACGAACACAAGTTTCTTTTATTTGCTAAAACATTTCCTCATTCAAAGAAAGGTTATCCATAATTATGGAATATATTTCCTTACCTAGATTCCATTCTGAAACTGATTTCCAGATAATTTCACTTAAAGCCTTTGTGTCATATATATGCTTCAAAATTTTAAACGAAAGAATCTTCATCTTCAGTTTCCATTCATCATCAAGACCATTCTTCCACAAACTGACTCTGAAATTGAACTTACAAGCAAGTTTATCAAAACCCTATCGAACTTCTCTTTTCTTTTCCTAATAGAAGTTAGATAACAATTTATCTCTTGATTGAAACTCAAACATCGACTGCAAACCTTTCACAAAATTCTTAAAGGCTTCTTGACCAGCCAAATCTAATGGATGTTGATGAATAATATCCATTTTCAAAACATCCAAGTGACTCCTTTGTTAATCAAACGTTGAGTTTCTTTCATTGGTATCAACTGGTTTTCTTGATTTTGGTTTTTCTTTCCAGGACATACTTTCAAGTGTGTGGTTCCATTCTTGCTTGACCTTGTAAGCACCTTAGGGAAATGTTTACATTTGGCTACTTGTTTTCCATCTTCTTCAAACTTATCAAAGCCCACCCAAACCTTAAACCACGACTTTCTATGTTTGTTTCATTTTTTTTTCACAATATAAGAGTCATCATTGAAAATAATCTATGAAAAATGAGAATAATAAATCGTGTATATTACTTTATATGATTTTAATATTTTATCCAAAGGGAAAATCTATTTAATAGTACACACATACAATATTTAAGCAAACAATATTGATGCAATGTTGAAAAGATATTCCGCCAATAATGTAAAAAAGGTAACTAAATTTACTGTGGATTTAATTTCATTAAGCTTATTATTGATGTAACTTTCTCCTTATGGGTTTCTATGGAACTAATTAGGTTAAAAAAAACTAGATTTCCATTTTAGACAGACTAAATGAATGCATACATTGAAAGATGAATAATAATAAAATTAAAAGATAATAAACTAGAATATGAAATTAACAAGGAAGAATAAATAATTACCTTGTTATAAGGTATTTCTAGTGTGTTAAAAGCAACTGCAACAACCTTTGATGAAGACTTGGCGAGTCAAAATTAGGAGCCACCCCCTTTTTAGAGCAAATGTTATTATCATATTAGACCCTTAAATGCTAATCCATAATGAATTTAGTATTGAAATAATATAAGAATATATAACGTAATGTAATTACCTAGTCAATATTGTAACACCCCAAACCCAGCCTAGACGTTATGGCTGAATCTGGCGATGTCACATAGAATGGGATTTGAAAACAAGATTGTTGAGTTAAAATCGTTACAGTTAGTTAGCTTTTATTTAATTCGGAAAAAATAAGTACTAGTTGATTTGCTTTAAAACTTGTCTCTTAGCGGAAGCTTTTGTAACCAATTAATTTAGGGAAAACCGTTTCTATTTACGAAAACCTTAGTTTTTAGAAAAACCGTGCTTTGTTGAGTTGCAGTTTAAAAAAAATCTATAAAAACAGTATAAAGTCCCAAATTTAAAGCAAATCAGTCCATAGTCCAAAAGTTACATCAAAAACCCCAAATAAGTAATAAATTCTAGACATTAACGGAAAACAGTCTAAAATTTATGTGTGGCCACCATCGAGTCCTCCGCTGCACTGACCCGTCAAGTTTGGGGATTACCTGTACAGATTAAACAGAAAAAGGGTGAGTTTTCATAAACTTAGTGTGTAATTTCTACAATAAACATGCATACAGATATTCAACAGCATTCAGTTAGATACAGTCTGGGGCCTGGGCCCATCACAGAATCAGTTTCGGCCTTAGCCCGTTCAGATACAGTCTCAGAAATACATTAGGGCCTTGACCCATATCATATACAGAATGTAGATACAATAAATCAAAATCCTACCCACCAGCCTCTACACACCATCTCCGTCCAACCCTACACACCATGTGGGGATTAAATCAACCCACCCATCCCTACACACCATGCTGTACCGAAATGCGGCACATAATCAGAAGATTGCAGCGGAGCTGCCAGATAATAGGCTTAATAGCCTTCAGACACTTCCTCCAAATATCATCAACCCACCCCGATGCAATGCAATCATGCAAAATATGTCATGCTATTATGCAATTAATAGTACATACGTTCAGATATCATAAGTCATGCGCGGTATAGAAACCAGATAGATAGATCACACATATAGGGGTCTAAGTAAAGCTTACCGACCCTACAGTAGGTCCACAGTCGACTTGGGCGACCCGTGCAACCTCACAGAACTTTTCAGAAAAATGGGCTCACACGCCCATATGGCATGCTTGTGTAGGCCCACATGCTCATGTGGCCCACTCGGCCCAAATTAGCCTTGGCCGCGTGATCTATTTTTAATGTAACCCGTGCTAGCTAAATATTCATATATGTTTTCACTATTTACTTATATGTTCCTTCAAAACTGTTTACTTGAGCCAGTGTTACTAAATTATTTATATTTTGAGCTACAGAATTCCGAATTAAGCTCTGCTTAATGTCTTTGAAATTAGACTCAAATACCTTTCTACCATAAAATTGTCAGAATTTTTGGTTCAGCCAATAAGTACAGTAAAATCTTCAATCTTACTCCTGTTCTGCTATCTGACAGCTGTAATAGCCCGATTTTAGGCTTAGTCAGAACAGTGGTTTCGGGACCACAAATCCGACGAAAAAAAAAATGTAATGGCTTGAATTTTTAGAGGTGTCGGAACGGTGATTCGAGATCACTAAATTCGACAAATGGGTAGAAAATATTATTAATTTAGTAAGTATAAGTTAAATATGAAGTTAGGAAAATTTTTGAAATAGTGAATAGTGCACTAGAAATAAATATTAAAATAATTAGAATCGAAATGAGGTATCAAGACCTCGGGGATTTTAAACTGAGCCATAAATATTTTTATAAATATTCATGGAGTGTTAAAAAGTTAGTATTAAAGTTTCGTTAAGAAATTTTAAAGTTCCGATAATTAATTGAACAAAAAGGACTAAATTGTAACAAATGCAAAATTTTGGGAAATGATTAAATAGCTTAAATGATAAAAGGAAGAGGGCTTTAAAGGCAAATAGACCCAAGGTCTATTTGGGCTGGACGGCAGAGGCATGAAATCAGCAAGAAAGTAAGGAGAATTAAGGGCAAAATTGGAAAATTGCAAAATTTGCTTAATAAAGTTAGGACCCAAGTGGAATTATCCAGATTTCTCTTCATTTTTCTGAATTCTCATCAGCTAAAACACCATGGAAGGGCTTCTTCAAGCTGGTTCTTCATATTTTTATTACAAGTAAGTTCAATTCTTGACTATTTCTTGAAATTTTTGTATTTTTATGACTTTTACAACTAGGCCCACTTGTTAAATCCATTAGTTTTTGATTTTATGAAAGAAGTTGAAAGTTGATATGAATATGTGCTGGAAGTATATGATGATTTAGCATGAAATTAGAGCTTTAAATTGTTCATATGCTGATTTTATTGAAAGAATTGAATAGAAAGTGAATGTTTGGGACCTAATAGTAAAAGAGTTTGAAGATAGAGTTATATGTGGAAATTCTGAATTTCAATAGTTGTGTAACAACTTATAATGTCTAGTAAAGTACTAATTGAGAAAATTAGATTAATTGAGGGGTTAATTGAGAAAGGACCGAATTGTATAAACTGTGAAATTTGGGGCAAAATGGAAATCAACATTTTGCACTAAAGCAGTTTTGGACAGCAGCAGTAGTGTAACTTTGAAAAATCACCAAAAATTGTAGAGATTGAATTAGAGGATGAATAAAATATGAAACTAAAGCTTATTGAGTCTAGTTTCTTATAAAAGAAATGATGTGAGCAATGAAATTGTAAATCATGAGATATAATAGATTTTGTGAGACAAGGTCAGAATGAATTCGGGTTCCCCTGTTCTGACTTTGGAAAATCATTAAAAATTGTACAAAAATTATTATGAGTTATAGTTTATATGGTTAGAATCCTTAATGAGTCTATTTTTAGAAGAAACAAGCTAAAACATCATCCGAATTCTGTACAATGAGATAATTAATTTTTAGTGAAGAGTGGTCGGAACTGTCAGACAGCGAAACAGGGGAAATTTAAAGAATAAACTGTACTATTTGGCTGAACCAAAAATTATGAAAATTTTATGGTATGAAGATATGTAAGTCTAGTTTCAGGGAAAATTAACGGATCTTAATTTGGAGCTCTGTAGCTCCAGATAAAAATAATTTAGTGACTCTAACTCGGATAAACTGCTTTGAATATACATGTTAGTGAATATTGAAATTATGGTTAATGTTGTTTAAGTGTGTTATACACATTAAGGATGTGGAATGGAGAGGAGGAGGAGGAAAATTGGGAAATATATGAATGATTCGTGTATAAATGGTCATATGTTTGATTATAACTCATAAACGATGAAATATGAATGATGCTTATTTTTGTGCATTATTGGTCATGGTTTAAGCTCATGTGTGAAAATAAAGTTTCATAGTATGTGTGTATGGTATATTCAGTATATGATTTGGCATGAAATAATACCATGAATGGTTTATGAATTAACACATGTTGGTAAGCATGATATATGAATAAATGATCAAATTGAGCGGAACGCCGGATTTGAGTACTTCTGATCAAGTGACAAAGTGATAAGTGGTAGCTTTAGCTATACTTATCTGATCAAGTGACAAGTGGAAAGTGATAAGTAATAGCTTCGGCTATACTTATCTGATCAAGTGACAAGTGGAAAGCGATAAGTAATAGCTTCGGCTATACTTATCTGATCAAGTGACAAAGTGATAAGTGGTAGCTTTAGCTACACTTATCTGATCAAGTGACAAGTGGAAAGTGATAAGTAATAGCTTCGGCTATACTTATCTGATCAAGTGACAAAGTGATAAGTGATAGCTTCGGCTACACTTATCTGATCAAGTGACAAGTGAAAAGTGATAAGTGATAGCTTTAGCTACACTTATCTGATCAAGAGACAGAGTGATAAGTGGCTACACTTATCTGATCAAGAAACAAAGTGATAAGTGGCTACACTTATCTGATCAAGAAACAAAGTGATAGGTGGCTACACTTATCTGATCAAGAAACAAAGTGATAAGTGGCTACACTTATCTGATCAAGAAACAAAGTGATAGGTGGCTACACTTATCTGATCAGGGACAAGTGATAAGTGATCATACGTAAGACCATAGTTATACTATGGCAAAGTGAAAGTGAAGTACTCAATTTTCCGTAACCGTTCCCTAATTTGATTAAGGATGGTAAGTGACAAATGGGCCCAAAAGAATTAAAGTAAATGGATAAGTGGTAGTGTATTTATATCAGGACGATGTTGTTATTCAAACTAAAGTGATATTTTCATTGCTAAATTGAGAATTTCATAAATGTGTTATTGAATGGTATAATCAATAAACATTGAGTTAAATGGTAAATACGTATTAGTTTTGAATTTGATGTCATTGAATTGCACGTGAATTAAATGGAAATTGCTAGTGATATGATTTAAATTATGAGCATGAGAAATTGCGAATTGAATGAAATGGAAATGAAGCATTAAATTGCATGAGTATGTATCGGGTCTCGCGGGCCCTAATTATTATGATTATAATATTTTGAGGATATATTGGGAAAAGTTATAGAAACATGTTAATTATTTTGAAAGTTTTAATTTTGATGAAATTTTATAACTCGGTTAAATACGTTTACAAGTGTATGTGTTTTGGTAATGCCTCGTACCCTATTCCGGTGTTGGATACGGGTAAGGGGTGTTACATTTAGTGGTATCAGAGCTACGGTTTAGTCGGTTCTCGGACCAAACATAGCATATGTGAGCCTAGCTATACATGCCACGTTATTACTCTTGATGATGTGATATCTCCGGGCTCTAACGAAATTGCTTTGTTAAGACAGAGATGATTTTCAATCGAGCTATTTTCGATAATGCTAAAAATGATATTGAGATAAATGAAATATGCTCACGTTATGTTGGAATTTGGAAAGGTAAGTATAAAAATTTGTGATATGGATGTGTTCATGTATGAAAAGAGATGACTATAAGTTAAAAAAAAAAAGTTTATGTTGTGACAAGCTCATCCAAGTATGTTAGTGATTATATAATGCTATGTGCTCAACATATTTGATTAAGTGAATATGATAAGCAAATTTACTTAAATAGATGGAACGTGTGTATGTACATCTGCTTGAATAAGTGAAATTAGTATGTTCATATGATAGAATCTTATGTTTAATTGTTAAATTAAAGATAATAAGATATTTTGTTTTATGTCTAAACCATGAATATTATAATAGTATGAAAAATTGAATTGGAAGTCAAATTGAGTAGAACGCAGGAATGAGTACTTTCGTTCAGTGATATGTGATGAATTGACGGAAAAGACCATGGTTTGACCATGGCAACATGTGAACATGTGATTATGTGATTCCGTGTAAGACCATAGCTGGGCTATGGCATCGGTAAGTGATATGTGTGATATGTGATTCCGTGTAAGACCATAGCTGGGCTATGGCATCGGTAAGTGATATGTGATTTCGTGTAAGACCATAGTTGGGCTATGGCATCGGTATGTGATTTGTGATTACGTGTAAGACCATAGTTGGACTATGGCATCGAGAAAACGAAGTACTCAATTCCGTAAGACGTTCTCTAATTTGGCAAATGTCGGTAAGTAAAATAGAAGCCAAGTATTGGAATTTAATTAGATATTAACGTTGAGCTTGAGTAAGTAAATTCGTTGTGTGAAATTGTGAGTGACAGAAAACATTTGTAATAAATAGATGTGTTAATTTGCTTGGAATAAATTACGTGGTTATGATGGTATTACATTGATGATGAATACAAAATCATATATATATATGTATCTATGAGAGCAAGTTGAAAGATTTATGACTTCACCATCACCCCCTTATCAGTATTGTTCTATGACGAAAATTATCTTGATGAGACAGATATGTTTTTCAACTGAGTTAATTCTAATAGTATAGAAATAAATACTAAAATGTTTGAGTGAAAATGTATTGATTATGAGTTGAAACTCATAAAGGTATGGATCAAAGAATAAAACATTTTTTTTATTGATGAATGTTATAATTATACAAGCATATGAGTTATGATATTTGGATTATGATGCTATATAGAAATTTTGATTGTGAATTAGTGATTTGAGTTAGAATTTTGTGTTGAGAACAAAAGTGATTAAAAGCAAATGTTTATTAAATGCTTTGAGAATGTGAACTTAGTAATGAATTGGCTATTTGTGATGGTATGTGTTATGCGTATTTATGTGTAAGATAAATTTGAGGCTTTACTACACTCACCCCCATATTAGTAAAATGTTACAATGAAATTTGTGAGATTTTGGTTGAATAAGCTTACGAGTGTAGTGTTACAGAAGTTCGTGTACGGGAGAATAATAATGTGGTCGGAAAAGTGAATGAATTAGAAAATGAGGACAATATAAAAAGAGAGAAATATTTGATAGTTCTGAAAACTACTCAGGTTATCAAAATGGATATCATTCTATATGGATTGTAATTTTTCGATACTTTGTGTAGCTTCAGATGCTGAAATATCGCTATCCTGATTTTCTTATGAATCTATGTGATTATCTGTAAAAGATATGAAAATCCAAAATCATGTGTGAATTTGAAATATACTGTGGAAGTAAATCATTAACCTACCATCTGGTAAGATTTTCGGGGACGAAAATCCCTAAAGGGGGGAGAGTTGTAATAGCCCGATTTTAGGCTTAGTCGGAACAGTGGTTTCGGGACCACAAATCCGACGAAAAAAAAAATGTAATGGCTTGAATTTTCAGAGGTGTCGGAACGGTGATTCGAGATCACTAAATTCGACAAATGGGTAGAAAATATTATTAATTTAGTAAGTATAAGTTAAATATGAAGTTAGGAAAATTTTTGAAATAGTGAATAGTGCACTAGAAATAAATATTAAAATAATTAGAATCGAAATGAGGTATCAAGACCTCGGGGATTTTAAACTGAGCCATAAATATTTTATAAATATTCATGGAGTGTTAAAAAGTTAGTATTAAAGTTTCGTTAAGAAATTTTAAAGTTCCGATAATTAATTGAACAAAAAGGACTAAATTGTAACAAATGCAAAATTTTGGGAAATGATTAAATAGCTTAAATGATAAAAGGAAGAGGGCTTTAAAGGCAAATAGACCCAAGGTCTATTTGGGCTGGACGGCAGAGGCATGAAATCAGCAAGAAAGTAAGGAGAATTAAGGGCAAAATTGGAAAATTGCAAAATTTGCTTAATAAAGTTAGGACCCAAGTGGAATTATCCAGATTTCTCTTCATTTTTCTGAATTCTCATCAGCTAAAACACCATGGAAGGGCTTCTTCAAGCTGGTTCTTCATATTTTTATTACAAGTAAGTTCAATTCTTGACTATTTCTTGAAATTTTTGTATTTTTATGACTTTTACAACTAGGCCCACTTGTTAAATCCATTAGTTTTTGATTTTATGAAAGAAGTTGAAAGTTGATATGAATATGTGCTGGAAGTATATGATGATTTAGCATGAAATTAGAGCTTTAAATTGTTCATATGCTGATTTTATTGAAAGAATTGAATAGAAAGTGAATGTTTGGGACCTAATAGTAAAAGAGTTTGAAGATAGAGTTATATGTGGAAATTCTGAATTTCAATAGTTGTGTAACAACTTATAATGTCTAGTAAAGTACTAATTGAGAAAATTAGATTAATTGAGGGGTTAATTGAGAAAGGACCGAATTGTATAAACTGTGAAATTTGGGGCAAAATGGAAATCAACATTTTGCACTAAAGCAGTTTTGGACAGCAGCAGTAGTGTAACTTTGAAAAATCACCAAAAATTGTAGAGATTGAATTAGAGGATGAATAAAATATGAAACTAAAGCTTATTGAGTCTAGTTTCTTATAAAAGAAATGATGTGAGCAATGAAATTGTAAATCATGAGATATAATAGATTTTGTGAGACAAGGTCAGAATGAATTCGGGTTCCCCTGTTCTGACTTTGGAAAATCATTAAAAATTGTACAAAAATTATTATGAGTTATAGTTTATATGGTTAGAATCCTTAATGAGTCTATTTTTAGAAGAAACAAGCTAAAACATCATCCGAATTCTGTACAATGAGATAATTAATTTTTAGTGAAGAGTGGTCGGAACTGTCAGACAGCGAAACAGGGGAAATTTAAAGAATAAACTGTACTATTTGGCTGAACCAAAAATTATGAAAATTTATGGTATGAAGATATGTAAGTCTAGTTTCAGGGAAAATTAACGGATCTTAATTTGGAGCTCTGTAGCTCCGGATAAAAATAATTTAGTGACTCTGACTCGGATAAACTGCTTTGAATATACATGTTAGTGAATATTGAAATTATGGTTAATGTTGTTTAAGTGTGTTATACACATTAAGGATGTGGAATGGAGAGGAGGAGGAGGAAAATTGGGAAATATATGAATGATTCGTGTATAAATGGTCATATGTTTGATTATAACTCATAAACGATGAAATATGAATGATGCTTATTTTTGTGCATTATTGGTCATGGTTTAAGCTCATGTGTGAAAATAAAGTTTCATAGTATGTGTGTATGGTATATTCAGTATATGATTTGGCATGAAATAATACCATGAATGGTTTATGAATTAACACATGTTGGTAAGCATGATATATGAATAAATGATCAAATTGAGCGGAACGCCGGATTTGAGTACTTCTGATCAAGTGACAAAGTGATAAGTGGTAGCTTTAGCTATACTTATCTGATCAAGTGACAAGTGGAAAGTGATAAGTAATAGCTTCGGCTATACTTATCTGATCAAGTGACAAGTGGAAAGCGATAAGTAATAGCTTCGGCTATACTTATCTGATCAAGTGACAAAGTGATAAGTGGTAGCTTTAGCTACACTTATCTGATCAAGTGACAAGTGAAAAGTGATAAGTAATAGCTTCGGCTATACTTATCTGATCAAGTGACAAAGTGATAAGTGGTAGCTTTAGCTACACTTATCTGATCAAGTGACAAGTGGAAAGTGATAAGTAATAGCTTCGGCTATACTTATCTGATCAAGTGACAAAGTGATAAGTGATAGCTTCGGCTACACTTATCTGATCAAGTGACAAGTGAAAAGTGATAAGTGATAGCTTTAGCTACACTTATCTGATCAAGAGACAGAGTGATAAGTGGCTACACTTATCTGATCAAGAAACAAAGTGATAAGTGGCTACACTTATCTGATCAAGAAACAAAGTGATAGGTGGCTACACTTATCTGATCAAGAAACAAAGTGATAAGTGGCTACACTTATCTGATCAAGAAACAAAGTGATAGGTGGCTACACTTATCTGATCAGGGACAAGTGATAAGTGATCATACGTAAGACCATAGTTATACTATGGCAAAGTGAAAGTGAAGTACTCAATTTTCCGTAACCGTTCCCTAATTTGATTAAGGATGGTAAGTGACAAATGGGCCCAAAAGAATTAAAGTAAATGGATAAGTGGTAGTGTATTTATATCAGGACGATGTTGTTATTCAAACTAAAGTGATATTTTCATTGCTAAATTGAGAATTTCATAAATGTGTTATTGAATGGTATAATCAATAAACATTGAGTTAAATGGTAAATACGTATTAGTTTTGAATTTGATGTCATTGAATTGCACGTGAATTAAATGGAAATTGCTAGTGATATGATTTAAATTATGAGCATGAGAAATTGCGAATTGAATGAAATGGAAATGAAGCATTAAATTGCATGAGTATGTATCGGGTCTCGCGGGCCCTAATTATTATGATTATAATATTTTGAGGATATATTGGGAAAAGTTATAGAAACATGTTAATTATTTTGAAAGTTTTAATTTTGATGAAATTTTATAACTCGGTTAAATACGTTTACAAGTGTATGTGTTTTGGTAATGCCTCGTACCCTATTCCGGTGTTGGATACGGGTAAGGGGTGTTACAACAGCTTTGTCCCTTCTTTGCTAAAAATTAATTATCTCTTAGTACAAAATTTGGATGATGTTTTCATTTATTTCTATTGAAAATAGACTCATTAATAATTCAAACATGTAAATTTTAACCCCTAATTATTTTTCTCCAATTTTTGGTGATTTTCCAAAGTTAGAACAGGGGAACCCGAATTCAATCTGACCTTGTCTCACAAAGTTTATTATACCTCACGATTTACAATTCCATTACTTGCACAGTTTCTTCTATGAGAAACTAGACTCAATAAGCATATTTTGTTCATCCGCTAATTCAATTTTCACAATTTATGGTGATTTTTCAAAGTTAGCCTACTGTTGTTGTCCAAACAACAAGAAATTTTGGCTTTTCACCGAATACTTTTTTTTTTGCGTTTCGGGTACACACCTGGTTTTGTTTGATGCTAAAACAGTCCTCGAGCACTCCAAAGCCTATAATTGAACAAATAACACTAATTTAATCTCATATAACGTGATCCCAAATTGAACTCGTATTGAGGTTTTAACCCATAAGCGACTAAACCTTACCTTCAACCAATAAACAGTAATTCCCACACAAACTAATACTCCAATTGGTGGTTAAGGGCCCTTGAATCCTCCCCTAATTGGCATAAACAAAACAATTTAGAAGAAAGTTAACAAATAGAGACAAATCACTTATTTAAAACTTACCGAACGATCACAGACAAACGTGGAGCAACATAAGGCAGAGTGGGAAAAAGAAAAATCAAGAAGATGAAGGGTGAAAGAGAGCAGAAATTTGGCAGCAATGAAGAGAAAAATGGTAAGAGGGTGGAGGGATTTTGGGGAAAGTAAAAAAAAGGGGAAAAAATATGAACAGAATATTTGATAACCACCCTAATCTCTTATTTCTCTCTATCAAACTCCCCACTAAATCCACTACTCAGATTTTTAGTCCATCTCAAACTCTCCTGGACGCACGAGCAAAAATAATGCCCACGCCAAGATTCAAACACAAGACCTCCTTCACACCAGCACTCCACTTATCCATCAGACCAGCAGGCCCATTCTGTTAATTATTTGTCAACTTTTACTTAAAAGTCTACTGACCAACCAAAATTTGCCCAAGTCTTGGCTTGAACTTGGGACCTCCCAAACACACCCAGAACACATAACCACTAAAGCAGACAGATATTTTGTGCCAAACATTCATAATACCCAAAATTAAAATTTTAGGGCGTTACAAATATGCCCATTTATTTCTATTGCATCAACATCCATTGCTTCTTCAGTTGTGTTTGAAGATGTTAGAATGTTTGAAATAGCTTCTTTTTGGAACCTAAATCTGCCATCTTGAACCCCCACTCTTACAAACTGTGTCTTCATATGTTTCAAGTCATTGAAAATTTGAAGAGCCAAAGATTTTGATTTTTCACTCTCAGTTGCAGGCCAATAAAATTCTACTACATAGATATCATTACTTGTGTAACAATTTTGTAGACAGATTACAACAACTATGTTATAATCCTCTACATATTTCGAAAAGTTTTAACCTTGAATGATTTACTTTATATACTAGAAGTTAGGAAGAATTTAGTGCCTAGAAGTTTATTGAATAAATTTGGTTTCAGACTTGTTTTTGAGACAGATAAGTTTATTATGTCTAAGGGAGGAATTTTTGTAAGGAAAAGGTATATGTATGAGAGCATGTTCAAACTCAATATTATTAATAAAAATAAAAACAATCTTTCTACTTATATGGTTAAATCTTCTCGTTTATGGCAATATAGATTAGGTCATTTGAATTATAGAAAATTAAACGACATGCATAAATTAGATTTAATTCTTGTTTCTAATAATAATATTGAAAAATACAATACATGCATGTTAACTAAAATTACAAGAAACCATTTCTCTAAGGTTAAAAAGAAAACAAAGTTGCTTGATTTTATACATAGTGATTTATGTGACATACATAATACTCCTACATTAGGTGGAAAGAAATATTTTGTTACTTTTATTGATGATTGTTCTAAATATTGCTATGTATATTTATTGCATTCAAGGGATGAAGTTGAACTCTATTCATTGAATCCACTGGTATTATCCATCAAGTTTCAGCCCCTTACACGCCACAACAAAATGGTGTAGCTGAAAGGAAAAATAGAGTCTTGACTGAAATGATAAATTCAATGTTATCATATTCAGGTCTTGGACAAGGTTTCTGGGAAGTAGCTGTTCTAACAGCTTGTCATATATTGAATAGAGTTCCTAATAAGGAAACTAAAATAACCCTCTATGAAAAATGGAAGAAAAGGAAACCAAACCTTAATTATTTGAAGGTTTGGGGCTGTAGAGCTATTGTCAAAGTTCCAACACTTAAACGTAAAAAGTTAAATAAAAGAGGAATTGAATGCATATTTATAGGATATGCACATAATAACAAGGCATATAGGTTCATGGTAATTGAACCAAATGATTCAATTTCAATTAATACCGTTATTGAATCAAGAGATGCTATTTTTGAAGAAAATAGATTTAATTCTATTTCAAGACAATTACAGCCACAACAATTTATTCATTCTTCAAATAAGAATGAGATTCTATTAGAACAAGTTGATAATAATGATGAATTTTATATTGGAACAAGTTGGTAATAATGATGAATTTTATCAAGAATTAAGAAGAAGTAAAAGGATTAAAAAGGCTAAAGATTTTGGATCAGATTTCATTATAGAAGGAAAAGGTGAAATATGCAATAAGATACCTTATTGTTATAATACAGAATCTGACCCTATTACATTTGAAGAGGCAATGAAATCTCAAGATTCTACGTTTTAGAAAGAAGCAATAAATGATAAGATGGATTCAATAATGGGAAATCAAACTTGGATCTTAGTTGATCTTCCATTAGATTCCAAACCAATAGGTTGTAAATGGATATTCAAAAAGAAAATGAAGGTTGATGGAACCATTGATAAATTTAAAGCAATGTTGGTAGCCAAAGGTTTTACACAAAAACAAGGTATTGATTACTTTGATACATATGCTCTAGTAGCAAGAATTGCTACAATTAGACTCTTAATATCACTTACCTCAATATATAATTTGGTTGTTCACCAAATAGATGTTAAAACTCCATTTTTAAATGGTGAATTGGAAGAAGAAATGTACATGAAACAACCAGAATGATTTGTTGTTCCAGGACAAGAGCATAAGGTATGTAAGCTTGTTAAATCTTTATATAGACTTGAACAAGCACCAAAGCAATGACACCAAAAGTTTGACAAGGTTGTTTTAGCTAAAGGCTATAAAATAAATGAATCCGATAAGTGTATATATAGAAATTTTGAAAATGGAAAAGGTATCATAATTTGCTTATATGTAGATGACATACTAACTTTTGGCACAAATTTGGAACAAATAGAAAACACAAAGAAATTCTTATCAAACAACTTTGCTATGAAGGATATGGGTGTAGCGGATGTTATTCTTGGGATTAAGATAACGCGAGATGAAAGAATTATAGCTTTATCACAATCACATTACATTGAAAATGTGCTTAAAAAGTTTGATCTTTTCAACTGTATACCAGCATCTACACCCATGAATCCTCAAATGAAATTAATATTTAATGCTAGTAGAAAAATTGATCAATTGAAATATACAAGTCTAATTGGTTGTCTTATGTACATAATGACTTGTATAAGACCAGATATTGCATATGTTGTTGGGAAATTGAATAGGTACACAAGTAATCCAAGTAGTTTGCATTAGCAAGCTTTGAATAGAGTACTTAGGTAATTAAATAAAACTATTGATTATGGATTGTGTTATAATGGATATCCTTCAGTTTTAGAAGGGTATTTGGATGCTAGTTGGATTACAAGTTTGGAAGATCATGCATCTACTAGTGGATGGATCTTCATTCTTAGTGGAGGAGATATTTCTTGGGGTTCCAAGAAACAAACATGTATTACTGATTCCACCATGACAGCAGAATTTATTGCATTAGCCGTTGCATCTAAAGAAGCAGAATGGTTAATAAATTTACTTTATGATGTACCTCTATGGCCTAAGCTAATTTCACCTATTTCTATCTATTGTGATAGTAAGGCTACTCTAGCAAAAGCATATAACCAAGTATATAATGAAAAGTCTAGACACATTGGATTAAAACATAGTTATGTCCGACAATTAAGCTCTAATGGAGTAACCACTATTAATTATGTGAGTTCAAGTGAAAATTTGGCGGATACTTTGACAAAAACTCCTGCTAGAGATATAGTCAACAAAACCTCAAAAGGGATGTGACTCAAGCCCATTAATTAGAGTCACCCATGACGGAAATTCGACTCAACGCTAGGTATAACGTCAAGTCTTGAGTTCAATGAGACAAAGTACATCATTAGTATGTGACTGTTAGCACTATAAATAAATCTATCCTAAGATTAAAGTGCTTGGTATCTGTAATGATAAGGGAAGAATGAGTAATGTACTCTTAATAGACTCATAACATAAATATGTTAGAGTGCTATAATTATGGGAACATTCTTGATGGGATCTACCAATGTGAGTGGAAGTGTGGCCGCTTCTAAAAGCTCAAGGGCTTGGCTTTGACAGCATTAATGAAAAGAGGACATAAACACATGGCCATAAATAATGTCCCTGGATACCATGCATTGACCGATGTTGAAATCATTGTGTGAAATGTGTTCAGTTAATCAAATGGAATAGCTAGTTCAAAGTTTAGTCTACCATGCAATTTCGATTAACTTTAACATGTTTTCACTAATTGAAGGTTCAATCGTAAGACACCTTCATTTATGCAAATTTATTTCCAAGAATATCAAAATCTAAAATATTTTGAAAATAGGGGGAGATTGTTGAAATATTTTCAAATATTTATAGTGTTCCAATAACTATAAATGAAATTGTGTAATTAATTAAAAGTTAATTCTCTTGATTTTTGGTCAAGAGTCATATCACTTGATTTTTGATAAAATTATAACTATTCAAACAATATTATTTGAATAGTTATAACATTAAATGAATAATTATGTGTCGTTTTAAAGACATTATTCAGAAAAGACGCCTATTGAAAGATGTCTCTATGAAGAGGCATGAAAATTCTTATAAATAGGAATGAGATTTCATTTGGAAATTACACCAACAAATTCTAAAATTCTTTCTTTCTTTCCTCCATTTTGTAATATTATTAGATTATTCTGTAAAGTATTACTACAGAAATTCTTTGTAGAAATTGAGTTTCTTATTATACATTGTTCAATGCTTAGTGGACTATTCTCGTCAGTGCAAAATACAAATAGTCATCGGCTTCATTGTAACTTTGAGGTTAATTTACTTGAAACTCTTTTGCACACCGAATATAGGTGGGGGCGAATATAACCTTAAAGATAGTGGCTTGATACACGCCTTGGAGTCTTGTCCTATTTCTTCATTTACTGTTCAACTTCCATTCGTGTGTTCGAGATTTTTCTTCATCGAATTTTTGTACAAACAATCTTCTTCATCAAACGTAGTAATAGATGGTTCAAAATGGTAGCCATCTCTTGATTCAAGTGCTAAAGAGTTGTTCAATCATATCAAATTCACATACATTCATAAATCGATAAGAGGTGTAGTCTTTCGAATAATAAGAACTAAGTTTCTTATTTGGATCTAACATAGTTTCATTCATATTGTTAATCTTATAAGCCTATGTTAAAGCTAATGAAAGCTCATGTTTTCAACATAAATCTTTTGATATGTCATGTATCTCAGTAAAAGCAGCTAATCGGTTCAATGCCAAACCCTATAAAATTATAAAATAAAAAGCAATTACCACAAACAAAATTTAAAATTTTGAAATAACACTCTAAATGAAAAGATTTTTGACATTGTACTTTTAATTTGATAAAGATAATTAAAACTAAAATGTGATTATTATTTTTCCATTAGTTGTTCATAATTTTAAACAAATTAAAAACACAATGTCATAATTATACTTAATCAAACAAATTTGATTCTTTTCTACATAAAGAGGTATTCATAAATCAAAGCTGAATTGAGCCCAAAAAAATATACCACTAATGACACAGTATTGAGAAATTTTGGTTAAATGAGTAATTCAGTTAATTAATTTTAAATAAACCAAATTAATTAAAAATTATTTTTTTAAATCCTTAACTAAAATTTAATTAGTGGCAATAAAAATTAGATTTTAATCGATGTTTGAACACCCCTATAAAAAGTCATGTAAGTAAAAAGTAATATAAATTATTCATTCTCACGCATGTTAATAATCTATAGTTGATAGACTGTTAGTATATATTGAAAATAGTATATAAATTTATAGTCAATAAATCATATTATATATTAAAATAAAGGTTAAAAGCTTTTGAAGCATTTGAAATTTTCAAAAAAAAAAATCAATTAAACTTTTATTTTTTCGTTCAAGTTTTAAACATTAAAGTTTCAATCAATTAAATTTATTGACTGTTAAAATTAATGGTCAACAATCAAAGAGTAACAACTACTTTTTTGGGGTTATTTTCATCACGTGGCGCGTTAAGATTATGTCACGTAGCGAAAAACTGATATTTTCATTTAAAAACTATAAAAATAAAATAAAAACAAAAACAAAAATCATAATAATTATAAAAATTATAAAATTATAAAAATATAAAAATGAAAATATATATAATTACAAAAAGTTGAAAAAATAATAGAAAATTTTAAATATATATAATATTTAAAAAATATATAAATATCTACAATTTTATATACAACATCAATTGTCATTTGACTTCTCAACTTATTTTCCTATCTTGGTTTGTATCTCAAAACACTCCGCTTTCATCCATGATGGATAAAAGGGTGCAAGCTTTGGGGAGGTCCACGATGGTGGTCGAATACAACAAATAACTTTAAAGATAAAATAGATATTTTATAATTTTTAATAGGTGTCTAGTGTTAACCATGGTTAGTGTGCAAATGAAAAAAAAAGTGATTTTTTTATATTTTTTATCTTATATTTTTATAATATTTTATTAAGTTATTAAATTTTAATTATTTTCTATATTTTAAATATTGTTCATAATTTTTACAATATTTACTTTTTGCAATTTATATAATTTTTAATTTTAATAATTTTTAATATTTTTTCAAAATTTCAATTATTTTTATTTTTATAATAATTTTATATATTTGTGCACTTTTCTATATTTTCAATAAATATTTTTTTAATTTTTAAAATTTTTTGTATATTTTTATAATTTTTTATAATAATTATAATGATTATTATTTTTAATAAAAAACCGTTTTTGCCATGTGGCACGATTCTACCATGCCATGTGGTGAAAATAACACAAAAAGGTAACCATTACCGTTTAACAATTGACTGTTGACTTTAATTTATTGAAATTTTAACATTTAAAGGCTCAATTGAGTGAAAAAAATATAAGGAGTTTAAATAATTTATTTAAACCTATTTATTTTTAGTAATTTTAAAATAATTTATTTCAGTATGGATGTATCATATGGACTATTAATATAATTTATTTTGAATGCATCAAATAAAAAAAACTAATATATAATTTAATATTATTTGAATCAATAAATTGATTTAATTCAATTCTCAAATCCTTATATAAAGCTTGTCCAAACTTATGGTTGGTGGAATTGGAATTGAAGTGTGGATGGTTTCCATGCGGATAAGAAAAACATTGGACATTCCTTGTAACCTAAAATCAATCACTCTTCTTCCTCCGCCATTATTTCTAAGGAACTATAATCCACAAGAGTACCTATGGAATTGGAGTAAAACCAGACGTTGCCATTCACTCAAAGTTTGGTGCCGCCTAATTACATTATTACCTTCACTTGCATCTCTCTTGCACTCCCACCAATACTCATCATCCAAATAAATGCCCGAGTATTGGAGTAATACTGAAAAGAATCCGAGTGGCTATGATTAGAATAAAAGTCTACCTGTCAGCTCCTTCAATCCTACCAACTCTCTCTCCATGTTAGCAACTAATTATCAAGTTTAAACCACCACAATTTCATCATCTCTACTTCTTTTGAAATCTATTTCACATTCATCCACTTGTACCAAACTATTGGCAAAAACCACTTTCAACTCATCCTCCAACTTTACGAGTTTTTTCAGAAATGGTGCAAGTATGTAATAGAGGATCGCCGGAGAAGGTAGGTAGTGTATGAAGAACTGAACCCTCAAAATAGTTATTCTAATACGGGATGGAGAAATCAATGAGGTGCAATCGCCTGTTTCCCATCAAAGCATCATCGATAACTTTAATATGGTATAGGATTCACCGGGAAAGTGAAGTAGGAAGAAGGGGGATGCAGCCCGTAGGCTCGGCGAACCAGAGCCTCCGCAAAGTATTTCACCATTCCGCCTTCATATAGGTAGGATATCTGATCAGCAAGAATCAAGATGTTCTGAAGGAACGCATCGGCGCTTTTCAGATCCCCATCTTCAATAGCTTTAGCGCTGGATAGTAACAAGCTCAAGGCGGTGTCAAAAAAGAAGAAGAAGCCATGAAACAGGCTGAGATTCAACAGAGTTTGGGTAAAGCTGAAGAGAAATATGGTTGAAAAGTAAGTGACAGCGGCAAGATATCATATGAAACGAAGTAATTGATTGATATGTATAGTATAATTTAGGAAAAGCAAAAGCAGTAGGAAACGCGCGTCACGCGGAATACTCACTATTTCTACTTTTGCTTCCTACAAATTACTTGCCTGCAAATTATGTAATATCTCAAAACGACAAGTCAATTTATTCACAATTTTTCTCAATTTTGATCTTCTAAAATTATGTTATGCCAAAATCATATTGTTATGTTATCATATCAACCAAAATTAAAAAATTTTATCAAAATTCAAAAACTAAAGTAAACCAAAAAAATTAAGTACTAAATTAAAATGTTTCAACTTTGGATTTTCTTCTTTTCCTGTGGTCCCTAAAAATAATGTGACTTCCACTTAGATTTAATTATTTGTCAAATATATATACTATTTTGTTGTTATCAATTTTATAAAGAATAACAAGCTCTAATCACGGATGGTAAAAAAAAAATTTACAATCGTGCATCCATCCAAAACCAAGTCCACTAGTGCCAGCCCAAAGTAGCAAGTGGCGCTCCCGCCCAGCAGCCAGCGCCTTGAGTTTCGTGCTCGACGTTGTTGTCTGTCTTGTGGGTCCATTTGCTATTTTAAAATCAAGATGCATGATTATTTTATCTTTTCGAGTATTTAAGTTTAAGTTTAGTTTGTAATTTTAGTTTGAAATCAATTAAAATTTCGTAAACTCTATAAATAGGATCTTAGAAGAAAAATGAAGGATCTCCGTTTTCAATTCTAATTCGATTTGCATTTTATTTTCTTTATGGTTTGTTAAATTCTTCTTTTCTAATTAAAGTAATATTTGAAGTTTGATTCTATAAGTTTGTGAGATTTAATTGCTCTTAATCTTTTTCGTGTTCTTTAATTTTTTTTCATTTTTTTTAGTTACAATTGTTCAAGTTTGTTAAATATGCTACCAGTATTTGATAGCTTAGATAATTAGTAGATCAATTGGTTTCTAATAATTGTGATGATTGCATGATAATTTGAGTAGTGTGGGTATGCAATCTAACTTTAATAAACCTTGATAGTGCATTTGTTGGTCAGAATTGAGTCACTTTCGCTCTTTAAGGCTATTGATAGATTAAATTCTGAGAGATCGTTATTTGTCAATAAGGGAAGTAATTAATGATAATTGTCTTTGCTACTGAGAATGTAAAAAGATATTAAGTTATTTAGCGATCGTCGATAACTATAATTAATTTATTAAAAAACATTAAATTTTTATTTTTAAGTTTTTCTTTAAACAAAACCTCCTTTATTTTAATTATTTTAGTTGCAGGAATAAAATTTTTACTGGTCTTTAAGAATGAGATCCTCATTGCCATTTTCTACTATTCACTTTTTTCAAGTCATTTTTATTTTGACAGTTTCAACAACCATACAATGAGTCGTGCTTTAGAAAAATTTTAAAGTCTTCTACTCAAATTTATTTAAGTCTAATTTTAAAAATATGATTATATTAATATGTATAATTAAATTTAAATAAAAATATTAATTTTAATTCAAGCCAACTGGCATGATTACAATCAAACATGCTCCAGAAATTAATTCGCATAGTCTTAGATTATGTAAGATAACATTCGAGATGGATTCGAATCCAATCATGGACATTTTTTCTCCTTGATATCAACATAGAAAATAACTCAATCTAATGAGAAGCACAATGGTAGAAATATCGTAATCACAACAAAAATTATTTATGATAAAGGATTTAATTAATATTAGGTATTTTCAATTTAGGTTTTTTCTGTTATGATATTTGTTGTAATTGAATGCAATTTTTTGTCACATTCACAAACCCAATTTAAAATAAAAAGAAACTTAAAAAAATTGAAGAGCTCACTTTACGTGGACTCCTTGGCTTCCCAACTTTAAACCAATCTAATACTTTATGTTTTGATTTGGATCCTATTATCAAAAAATTCTAATAATTGGATAATATATAGGTTAAATGGTACTATATATATATATATATAACTTTGATATAAATACTAACAATTTCAATTCAAAATATTAATATAGTCATGTAAGATAAAAATTCTTGCCATTATTTAAGAATTCAATGAAAAGTGATTGATATATGTGTTGGGGATCAATCTATATGAATAACGAGAAAATAAAAGTAGAAAAGAATAAACACAAACAATTTACATGGAAAACCCTCACTGAAGGATAAAAACTCACGAATAAAGGAGGTTTTAACTTTTCATTAAAACAACAAACAAAGAGCAAACCCCAAATATCTCAAATACAAAAGTTTTCTCAAAAACTCTCTCCAAAACTCTTTAACAAATCTCACGCAAAAGACATAAATGCAAATTTGATTCTCTGAATCTTAATCAAATCTAAACAGGTTGGGAGAATAAATCTTGTTGAGAGTAAAAAAAGTGACTGTATTTGAGCATTAATTATCGTCTTGTCATGACATGGCCTACCTGCTCGACACAACATCGCAATCTTGCTTGGGTACTAAGTACGTCATGTCATCCCGACGTCTGGGACCTTCTCGTCCTGACATCACACGTCATTTTACTCCCCTTTAGTTTCTCATCTTAGGTGCCCGCAACGGATCTGATAAATGTGAGTTACACCCTACAGGATGCATTTGAAAATCTATCATATTTCTTTTTAAGCAATTTGAAGAAAGCATTGATAATGTGTATCATATAATCATTGATTTATCTCCAATCAAATTCATACTAGATTATAAGAACCGATGTATTACCAAAGTGTTCATTACGTGTCCAAACAATTATAAGAAGTATCGATTCGCATATCCAAATTCAACGTATGTACCGGAACTAGGCTTTGTTGAAGATTTACCACAAATAAAACCTTAGAAGAGTTACTAAAACTGGAAAGCTTAGTTGAACAGCTGTTAAAATTCAACATATGCACCAGAACTTCGTCCTACACCATTTGTTGAATCAAAAGAGGCATGTGGCATGGATGGTTATGAAAAGAAACCAAAGGAAGCGACCATCTGATCTGTAGTTGCACTGCTACTACACCAACCACCATAAGCATCCATGTTCATCAGCTCTGAGTAGTTAAATGGATCGTCGAAAAGCTTCCACAAATCCTGCAAGAAAAATCCACAATTTTCCATCAATATTACTCACAAAACCCACCTAAGATTCATCCATTGTTAGAATATATATATCAAAATTTCAAAATAAAAACCCCAGAAAAGAAGTACATATATCAAGAACATGAAATGAATCGAATATCGAATTCTGAAGACCAAGTGATTCCCAGTCAAAAAATTAACTTAACTCAAAATACTATGTAACGAAGTAAGATAAGAAATTGCTGAAATTAGTAAAATTTTCCTTTTATTATTATATTCAAATGAAATTACAAAGAAAAAAAATTGTTTTTGAACTGATCTATGGAATATGAAGCTCCTTAAAATCCCTAAAAAAGAACCCAGAAATCTAGAGGAAGAAAAAGAGTTACTATAAAAGCAAATCTGAGTAACTGAACTAACGAGATTTCAAGTAGAGGACGAGAAAATTGGAATTCTATTAGAAGAGTTACTAAAACTGGAAATTTTAGTTGAAAAGCTGTTATAATTTAAGGTTTTAGAATATAAGTGATGTCTGAAAGATTGTCTTTGCTTTCTTTATATTTGTGGGTATTTTTGGATTGAAAAACATGAGCAATCAATAAAATAAAAACGATTACGTTTTAAAAATTATTAATCATGTTTTGTTCATCTTTCTCTTTAATAATCTTTGATTCTTAGTAGTTAGAGGGAAAATTTTGTAGCTGTCTTTGTAAGGTCGATAGGTCGTTAGGTTAATTGTTGTTGGCATTGCTCGTACTTTATTATCATTGTTTTTATAATTAGATTAAACTAATTAGATTGGGAAGTGGTTTGGATATCTGTTCGAAATAAGGGATTGGATTGATTGATCCGCATGTAACAACCTGATAGTTAAAAGTGTCTGAAAGCATATTTCTAGGATTCCGTACCCGTAAATTGGACCCGTAAATATTTTTATTAAATATTTACGAGGCTAGCTTAGTAGCTAATTAATTTTTGGATTAGTAAATTTTGTGAAGTTAGGAGTTATTAAGGTATAGGGACCAAATCACGTAAGGGTTAAAAGTTAAATTATAAATTAAAATAAATTAAAGGGACTAAAGAAACAATTGTACCATTATTTCATTAAAGTGGACGGCGTTAATGATGATTATATATACGTTATGATAGTTAATAATAATAATAATAATAATAATAATAATCAAAAGAAAAGAAAGAGAATGTTTCATTCTCTGTTACATGCAAACAAAAAGAAAAAAGAAGAAAGAAATAGCAAGGAGAAAGAAGAACGCACAGCTAAAGGGGTTTGAAGTTCAAATCTAAATTGGTTAGTGTAATTTAGTTTTTATACCTGTAATTTTTATTTTTTGGGAATTTCGGTACTTAGGATTACCCAACCCATGTTGTAATTTTTAGTATTGCTCAAGATTTTAGATGTTGACATTATTGAATAATTTATGTATTAGGTATTAAATAGATAGATTTTTAAGTTGAAAATGAAAAATGACTATATTGTGAAATAAATTGTTGATTTTGAGCAATAGGGACTAAATTATGAAAAAATTCAAAATTTAAGGGTCGAATTGAAAAAGAGGAAGCTAAATTTAGCCTAGAGTGAAATTAGTATAAAAATTTGAGTATAAATGTGGAGGTTTAAATTAGTCTCGATTTAGGGACTAAATTGAAGAATAAGTAAAATATAGTGTGAAAATTAAAATTTAATGTAAAATTAAAATGCAAAATATTAATGTGATTTAATTGTTTTATTCCGTAGCTAATGTCGTACAGGAATCCTCGAATAAAAAGGGGAAGGATAAAATCGACGTCAAATAGCTCGAAATTCACGGTTTATGTCTCTATAATCTGAATTAAATAGTAGATTGTTGCATATTTAATTGTTTGCATATGATGAACATTGAGGTGAGTACTTGGTACTTGAGATTAAATTGAATTTAAAGTGGATTGAAAATAGATTGATTTTGTATATTATGAAATAAGTTAATTAAATGATTATTGAATTGATTATATGTGATGATGTGAATATATGTGAAATTAAGACATTGATTGTATTGAAAAGTGAAATGAAACCCTATTAATTATTCGGGTTGAGTCGGATATAAATGGCATGCCATAGGATAGGAAGAGTTCAGGGATTACTTCGACTTCGAGTCGATGATGCACTGGGTGCCAATTTGCTTCAGTTTAACCGAGGATACACTGGGTGTCAATTTATATAGCGCTAAGCGCAGTTATTACTTCGGATTTATCCAATGAGGCACTGGGTGCCAAACTGGTGTGTTGGTTGGATCCATGTATCGTCCGAATCCGAGTCATGTTAATAGGGGAAATTAAATAATAAGTTTATGTGATTAATATTGAAATGACAAAGATGAGAAATGAAATATAAAATGATGAAATGAGATGTGAAACTTGAAATGAATTCAAGTAGTGATAAAAAAGATGAATCATGTCATTGCATGAGTTGATATATTCAAATGTTATATGAAATGCCATTGATATATATATATTTGAATATGTGAAATCTTAGTAGATGTGAATAAGGAATGAGCAAAAAATATATTATTGAATTGAAACTTTTGAACATAGCTTACTTGTTACATATTGCATTTTAAATACTTATATCAAGTTTATATTATTCGGATTATAGAAATACCATTGAGTTTTACTCAGCGTGCGGTTTTGTTTTTCATGCGCATGCTAGGTATTGTTCGATTTATCGTCGACTCAGCTTCAAATCACAAATCCCGAGCTCAAGTGTGGTGATATCTTATTTCGTAATGGCATATACCTAGGGAGTCTTTTGTTGATATTGTTTATAAGGTGTTGTTATCTTAGTTGCTAGTGAAATAATGGTTAAATGTGTATATGGTTGTGGTTGAGGCTATGTTGGTATGTTAGCCTAGTTTATATTTTGATATGTGATAGTTTAAAGTTTGGTAGCTTAGCATAATGTTTAGTATGTGCTTAGCTTCAAATTTGGTAACTTTAGAAGTTGAAAGTCAGTTCAAATATGATAAATGTGATATGAAAGAAAGTCTTGAATGTTTGATGTGTTGTTGATATATTTGAACATATAAAATGTGGTCCCAATGAGGGTACATTGGTTAGGCATATTCGGTGATGAATTAGGTGTATTTTGAACATGTTTAATCGTGTTTTGAATAGGTTAAATGATTGGTAAATGAGTTGCTTAGTGTCGAAGTAAGTAGAAAAGCGTAAACTTGAGTTTTAAGGTACTTTTAGATGCACACAGCTTTGCCACATGACCGAGTGTCATACATGGGCAACACACATAGGTGTGTGACCCAAGTTAGTGAGTCACACGGGTAAAGACACGGACGTGTGTCTCAAGTTAGTGAGTTACACGATCAAAGGCACAAGTTGGGACATGACCGCGTGCCCCAACTTCGAGAGTCACACGGCCTGGCCACACGTGCATGTATCCCCTATTTTTAGAAAATTTTAAAAATGACCCTAAACTTCCAGAATTGTTCTGAATTAGTTCCTACCTATTTTTAAACTATTTTTAGGGTCCAGTAGACTCAAAATAGGGGTTGTAAAAGTAAATTTTACTCTGAATTGGAATGGATTAGCAAACCTATATTTAGTGCATTCTACTAACATCATCAAAGATAAAATAAAAAGATAATCGTAGATGGAATATGGATCAATACTCTGATGCTATTAAGAATAGTCTTGTATGTATCCGACTTCTAGCATTCAAGAAGGGATAAATAGTGATAAGAGTGTAGACAGTGGAATACTAATTTTAGCATTGCATAGCATGATTAGTTATTTGATTATATAAAACACTAATACATAAATATTAAATTAGCATGTATTGCTCCCTATATATTATAATGTAAACGGTTAGCTTACATGTCTAATTAAGATTGATTATTTGTTTTGAATTGTTAGTAATGTCCGTGACCCTAATCCAATGACGAAGAGGAATTAAAGGTGTTACACCGCAAATCAGTTGAATAAGGCTAAAATTGATTAAATTGGTGGTTTAACTTATTGAATCAATTTTTTTATTTTTAATATATATTTTTTATTTTTATGATTTTTAATAATTTTTTCAATTGAGTTGATCAATCAAAATTGGTAATGTGATTAGTTTAATCATCCGTCTAGTTCTAAAGACCTTGAGATAGTTTTCCTATATTTTCCCATTCTTTTCCTCTCTTATTTTAAATCCCTATTTCTTCGGTAGTTGTTGGCAACTTTTATTTTGGTTGTCCTTATTATGACTGGCTACAGAGAAGTGGGATCTTGGGGATCAATGCATTGGTTTGTTTATCAATGGCTATCATAGTTGTTGTATTGAGTTTCTTTCATAAATAAAATGTCTCTTATATTAAAAAATTTATGTAAAATAATTCAATAATTAATTGAGTCTTCAATCGAAAATAACATTCAATTGATATTAAATTTTATAATAATGTGCACAAAAGATACTTTATAAGTTCAGATACTGAATCTATTATCGCTAAAATCACACGATTACTCGATTAAAGTCTTAATAGGTAAACGATCCATTAGTATGCATATTAACTATTTCTACCATTAATCAAGGTTGTAATGAACAATGCGTTTGATGAACAATTCTATTTTTATTCATTATATTTGTTTATTAAGCTAAATAAATAAACATGGACAAGATTTTAAAGTTTGTTTATTTAACGAATTGAACATAAACAAAGTTTGTTTATTTATATTCGTTTAAAGCTTGTTTAATAAATATGCCTTGAGAGTAAATATTCCATAACATCGTATGAGAACAATATCCAAATAAAATCAAGATGTAAAACCATTAATATATACATTATATATATATAAAAAAGAAATGAAGTATAAACCTGTTCAAACCATGGTCCTTGCTTCATCAATGTTGTTTCACCATCAGATTCGAAAGATGAGCTTTGAACCTGATCCGACTTTTTATTATCTAATAATGAATCATTACTTGAAATTTTGATTACTATTAACATAATCTTAGAATTCCAAATGCTCAAATATATTTGTTATTATCTTTATCCTATGTTTTGAATTATTGTTTTATCTTGTTTATATTTTAAATATAATAAATAATATTTATATTAGAGATGTCCATGGACCAAGTACGACTGAGTTTAGGTCAAAACCTAACAAAAATTTAGGCCCGTTAAATGAGTTCAACATAAAACTAAGCCTAAAATTTTGCCCAAATCCGAGTTGGATAAAAATGCTAAAAATCAGGCCTGGTTTACCTGTATTAAAATTTTTTATATAAAAAAATTAAAAAATATAATTTGACAAAAACACTAAAAACATTAAAATAAATGTTTCTCAACAAATTAAAAAAAGTCTTTATACTTAAATTATACTACGATAGGTATAACTTAACAAACAAATTCTTCTAAAATAGTAGCAAAATAAATAAAACAAAAATTATACAATATCTAATCAATAACAACAAAATAGTAGCAACATAATAATGAAATGGCAACAATACTGTGACAAAATAGTGGGAAAACAACATCAAAACTTCAGTTTTTTTTTTCAAATTCAAGCCGAGCCAGGCTTGAGGCAAAAAAAACCTTACCCAATGCCTAATTTATTTTCTAAACGGGCATTATTTTTTACCCAAACTCATTTTTTGAACCTATAATTTTGTCCCACTTGTCTCTATAAATAAAAGTTTCTGTTAATAAAACAAGTGAAGTCATTTCATAAGTCTCTCGTTATGTAATTAATGTTTTTTTCCATGATTAGGTTCTGTATCAATAAGCTTTGCTTAATAGGTTAAGCCATTTCTAATGTTGAAGAAAACCATTATTCAAGTAGTTTGTGTACTTAGAAAACCAGATGACTGTAATGATCTCATTTCTAGGCCAACATTCTGTATTGAAAGAGTACCCACTTTTTTTATTTCAAGTGAAATAATAACATCTATTCTTTAAATAAATAAAAATATAATAAAAATCAACATTCAATTTCCTACCATTTTGTTGGAAGCTTTGGATTTGTCTCCACTACTAGTGTCTCCATAATACAAATTTTTGCAACCTTTCATTGTTTCCATCCCTTTTAGATTTAACTCAAGATGTGAAAGAAATAAAAATAAAAATAACTTTCGAAAAATTGAACTAAATAAATTAGTATATGGACTTACCTTTTTGTGACATTTCTATCCTATTTTGATTGCAAACCAAAGCTTCCTTGATCTCTGCTTTTTCACCAACAGGTTCATCTGAAGAACATTGTGGCACCAACCATTTATAATAAAGACGGATTAAAATATGCTTTTTCAATAGTTTAATTTATTTTGAATTAAATAAAACAATTTTCTCTTTATTTTATTTTAGTATCTTAATCAGTCAAATACTCATATCAACATTGACATTTGAGTTCGAGTAACATTGTAGTTAATAATAAGTATAAATCAATTACCAATGTTGTTAGAATCATTGGCAATATCTTCGATACTTTTAGTTTCTTCAAGATTCAAAGATTTGAAATACTTTACCGGATAATTATCCTCCTGGTCCATCTTCCTTTTTCTTTTATCCTATGAAATGAGAAGGATAATTCAATTTCATAGTGTATGAAAACAAATCAATGTAGATCACTTCTAGTCATAATTCACATGCGGTGCCTACCGTAGTTTGTGTGGGTTCTTGAATTTTTCATCACCTGTGATAGCAAATGAACTTAGTTAAGTGATGAAATAATATAGCTCTAAAGAATAGATTGTACCCTCTAAGTGATGCGTAGGAGATCAAATAAAAGATTCTAAACAAATTAGGAGTAACGACTTACTTTCTTTTGGAGTTACCAACCAATTTTGACTGCATAACAAAGCTTCATGGTCTCGGGGTTCAAGTCGGCTGGATTCGTGGTCATGACACTAATATCTAAACGTGGTGTAGAAACTAATACTGGCATTGCGAGCCATCTTTGCAAGTGTAGGGAACTTTTGAGAATTAACACGCCACCAACCGTGTCTGCAACTATGGGAAGCAAAAACTCTCTTTAATACAAGTCAAGCTCTGAATTCGATGAGGTCATCCCATTAACGTTGCTTGGAGATGCAAATTTACTGAAGTGGTTCACAATATAATCTTTTGCGGTCTCACTTGTCAAATATTTGGAATCATCCAAGTCTGAAATAGATGCAGTTAGGTTTTGGATTTTCTTTACTTAACATGTCTTCAAGTGGTCTTCAAGCGTGAGGTTCCACAGCCACATAGTGTTGGATAATCCTTGAGGCAATATTTACATTTGGCTTTTGTTTACTTCAAACCTAACAAAGTGCATATCTAATTCTTGTAAATTACTTTGTTAGGTTTAAAGTAAACGAAGAAAGAAAAACCAAATATAAATATTGCCTCAAAGATTATTCAGAACCAAACTACTATGGAACCTCACGCTTGAAAGACCACTTGAAAAGATGTTTAATAAAGAAAATCCAAAATCTAACTGCATCTACGTCAGTCTTGGATGATTCCAAATCTTTGACAAGAGAGACCGCCAAATATTATATTGTGAACTACTTCAGTAAATTTGCATCTCCAAACAACGTTAATGAGGTGGCCTCATTGAATTCAGAGTTTGACTCGTACCTAAGAGAGCCTTTGTTTCTCATGGATGTAGACATACTTGGTTGTTGTCATGTTGATAATTATCTTCCTTTTCCTTTTATCCTATGAAATGAAAAGGTATTAAGATAATCCAATCTTAATAGTGTATGAAAAAAATCAATGTAGATCACTTCTAATCATAATTCACGTTTGGATGATTCCAAATCATGAACTTCATCACCTATGATAGCCAATGAACTTAGTTAAGTGATGAGATAATGTAGCTCCAAGGAATAGACTAGACCCCTAAAGTGATGCATAGGAGATCAAATGAAAGGGTCTAAACAAATTAAGAGTAAAGACTTGCTTTCTTTGGGAGTTACCAATTAATTTTGACTGCATACTAAAGCTTCCATGCCCTCGGGGTTCAAGTTGGTTGGATTCGTGGTCATGACACTAATATCTAAACATGGCGCAGAAATTGATATTGGCATTGCAAGCTGATCGCGAGCCATCTTTGCAAGTGTAGGGAACTTTTGAGAATTAACAGGCCACCAACCAAGTATGTCTGCAGCTATGGAAAGCAAAGGCTCTCTTAAGTACAAGTCAAGCTCTGAATTCAGTGAGGCCACCTCATTAACTTTTTTTTTTTTTTTTGTATTAATAACTTCATAAAAAAAATACAGACTCACTCCCACAGTGTACTCCCCCTCTTTGTTAAAATTTTCGGTACTCAGATTTATGACATCTTTGTTGCCATATATATTGCTCTTCTTCTAATACTTCATTTTGATATCAAACCCCCTTCCCCCCCCCCTATCATTACTGAACTAGTTAAAACACCTTTCTAGGCCTTGTATGTAAGTTATAACAGTGACATTCAAAATCAAAATCTACTTAGAAGGAATTTAACTAGATTTAGTAAAACTTTGAAATCAAAATCTATATAGAACTTCTTTCTGTGAAAAAAGTGAGAAGCACAAGTTGAACCAACAATATTCAGTATTTGCTATGTTTATGATGCATCTCCACAGTGATGAAAATAAAACGGGAAATGAGAATTCTTACTTGAATCAACTTCTAATTTTGCTAGTTGAGGAATATCGTCGAACAGTGGGAAGGCCAGGCTTCAGATTTCTGAATGAGGGAACAGTGGGAAGATTAAACAGAGAAGAGGGAAGCGACAGTGACTAGTGGGTGTGTGGTGGACCGTTGGTGACTGCCGACTGGTGAACGATGATGGTGTTGGGCTGGTGGCCGGTGGTTGTCGGAGTGGAGAAGGCAAGTTAATTTTGTTAGGGATTTAGAAATTAGCTGTTAAATAATGGAAATTAAGAATTTTATCTTTAGCTTTTTCCTATTCCAATTTTCCAATTTCAAATGGGTACCCATCCTAATTATAGGCTATTTTTCTAAATTGACTCAAAATTATTGAATATTTATGGAAATGACTCACCTAACAATTATACGTATAAATTATCTATTTTGAACAGTAAATTTCGGTACTGTTGTTGTCATTGACGGCACCACCCCTCATGACCACCCAATCATTAGTTGGTTTAGTAAAAAAAATTATGTTATTGTGTGTCGTCGTTAACAGCACTTCCACTTCTATTAATTCACTTTTTTAGTTTTTTCTCTTAAATTCATTTTTTTAATGTTATGAATTTTCTTCTTATATAGAAAAAACAAGTCTGGTGAGCATGTTAAAAACATTTCATCCCGTAGAACAGGTATTAAAAACAGCATTGAACAAGTTTACAAGTATATACAACTTCAAATTTACAAAAATTGATACAACTTTTTAAATTTACAAATATCAAAACTGGCGGAAACCAAAAGTTGTATGGTTGCGGGGTGAAATGTTGCGAATTTAATTTTTTTTTTACATTAGAAGAAAATTCGATACATTAAAAAAAATTCATTCAATTTCTTTAGAAGGGAAAAAAAATAAAAAATGTTTGATTTAAATAATAGATCTTGTAAGTGTGAAATAATACATTATCCTATATCTATTAATAAATTTTATTGTAACGACCCAAAAGTTAATAGTGTCGAAAAATATGATTTCAGGATCCCGTTTTTATAAACCAAACTCATAGTTATTTTTACTAAATATTTACGGAGTGATTTTATAAGTGAATTGAATTTTGAATAAGTAATTTTGTCAAATTAACAATTAATTAAGTTAAATGGACTAAATTATAAAAGTGATAAAAAATCAATTGCTTGAAAAATTTTAATTAGAACATGGAATAGGGACTAAGGTAGTAATTATAAATGTAAAAATAATTTTTTAATAATTTTTAAATATTAAATCTAATACACTAATTTTAATCTATATAAATGATACAAAATTATTTTATTAAAATTATTGAAAATAAAATTTTATCTTTATTTATAAAATTTGCTTTTCAGTTTTCAAAAATAAAAAATGAAAATCATTTTATGAAAATGAGAATAAAAATAATAATTGGAAATATTTTTAGAAACCAAACAAAAATATAGTTTAGAAAAATATAATTTTTGTAACACCCCATACCCGTGTCTGATGCCGGGACAGGATACGAGGCATTACTGATCTTAAACACAAGCAACCATATAACCGGGCCATAAAATTTCATTCAATTTAAAACTATTTATACACATGCATACCGTCCCTTATAAGGGCCTACGAGGCCCTAAACATACGTTGGAAGTGGTTCGGAACTAAACCAGAAACTTTGGAACACTAAGAAAATTTTAATGTTTTGGAGGGTCACACGCCCATATGGCTCGGGACATGCCCGTGTCCTCAGCTCGTGTAACTCTCTGCTTATGACATCATCAACAAATGAGGGTCCCACAACTCATCATGTATAATGCAAACACAACTCACATCACAAGACTTTGACATATAATTAATATATATATAGGCTTACAAGCAATTAGCCAATATAAGTCAAGTTACATGGCTACACATAAATCAAACATTTAACCATTACAAGCCAAAACACTGGCCAAAACATAATAACTCATACACAAAATGACTGAGTCCCTATACATGCCATAAACTTTGAATACGTTGATACCGATCAATAGCTTGATAGTGTGATAGAATCTCCGACGATCTCCAACCCGAGCTAGTATTTGTGACACTATAGGAAAAAGAAAGAAATGGGGTAAGCTATATAGCTTAGTAAGTTGGTATGTAAATAATAAGCAATCTGTTAACATGCTTTTACCAATCCTCACAATATGTTCTCAAGATAATACAATCATAATTGTACATAGTTCCACTATTTACTCATGTTCACATCAAGCTATCTACTCGAGTCATAGTCACTAAATTATTTATATCTTGCTCTACGGAACTTCAAATTATGACCCGCTTGATTTTCCTGAAACTAGACTCACATATCTTCTTACCATAAAATTTTCAGAACTTTTGGCTTAGCCAATAAATACAGTTAATTCTTCAAAGTCGTCCATATTCTGCTGTCTGATAGTTCCGACCTTTCTTCTCTAAAAATTAATTATCTCTTAGTACAGAATTCGGATGATGTTCTTGTTTGCTTATTTTTAAAATAGAATCATTAATAATTTCAATCATATAAATTATAACCCATAATTTTTTTTATACAATTTTTAATGATTTTCGAAAGTTAGAACAGGGGATTCCGAAATCATTCTGACCTTATCTCACAAAAATTCAAATATCTCATAATATGATATTCTTTTGCTTACTCTGTTTATTCTATGTGAAACTAGACTCAATAATATTTAATTTCATGTCTTATTCAACCTCTAATGCGATTTTCACAATTTTTGGTGATTTTTCAAATTTATACAACTGATGCTGTCCAAAACTGTTTTATTGCAAATTTTACTCTTTCATGATTTCTTTGTATTAACATTTATTTCAACACACATAACACCAAATCATATCCATAACTAGCCATTCCAATAGCTAATCATTATCATATATTCACATGCCATTCATTGGGCAATTTCACCTATACATCAACAACAAAGAAACATTTCATGTCTCAATTTAATTTGGCTTAAAAGCCTCACACATTCATCAATCAAATTTACCACATATTTATACCTCATAAGTATAGACCTATAATCACAAGGTCATCACAAGATCATTCTCATAAGTATGATTTACTCATTTACATTCTTGCCAAAATGTCCAATATACATCGATTTCATTACTCATGAATTTTTCGTACCTACCTGTATCCTTTGAACATGATCATACGTTGTCTTTTCTTTGACATAATCTTTGGATTACCCGTTGAACCACTTGGAACACTAAGGGTACTTGGGAAAACTCGTACATAATGTATCGTACCAATGCCATGTCCCAGACATGGTCTTACATGGAAATATCGTATCGATGTCAATAGCCCAGCTATGGTCTTACACGAAATCTCAAATCGATGCCAATAGCCTAGCTATGGTCTTACACGAAATCTCAAATTGATACACGAAATCTCAAATCGATGCCAATAGCCCAGCTATGGTCTTACACGAAATCACACCTCGGAAGTCCTAATATCATGACATCAATATCCAATACATTTACTAAGGTTCATTCGGAGCTTTCAACTTCGTAATTAAATTAATTCATGCATGAAACCAATCATCCAATGCTCAAATCAATTCGGCAATATATATCCATATACGAATCAAATTCGACAATGTATAACCATATACAAATCAAATTCGACAATGTATATCTATATACAAATCAAATTCAACAATGTATAAAACATATACATTTATATTCAAAAACATTTATTTACTTATGAACTTACCTCATATGGAAACGAACAGATCGGATCAACTACTCGTCAACTTTCGATTTCCTCCGATCTAAATTCGATTTCTTTATTTCTTGATCTATATGAATTCAAATTTAACTCATTTAATCACCTATTCATTCAACTTCATCCAAAAATACCTATTTGGATATTTTTGCACTTTAGCCCCTAAATTTTCACATTTATTCAATTTAGTCCCTATTTCACAAATACACAAAATTCACACAATTCAATATAACCCAAGCTTAGACGAATTACTATAGTGCCCCTAGCAGCCCAAAACTTTCATTATCTCACATTTCAACCACTCAATTTACATATTTCACAACTTAATCCCTATTTAACATTTTTGTCAAAAATCACTTTACAAAACATATTAATCTATCAACAATTATTCATTTTCCATCATCAACATTCAAAAACATCAAGCTATCATCAATGGAAACTCACAAATTCATAAACCAATTCAAAAATTAGGGCATGAGCTAGCTAGAACACAAAGCAACGATCTCAAAAACGTAAAAATTATTAAAAACGAGACGAAAAATCATACCATGCAAGCTTTGGAAGGTTGGCCGAATGTTAAAGCTTCTTTAATGACTTTTTATTCTTAAATTTTTGGAAAAAAGATAAATGAAGGAAAAAAATGGCTTTGTTTTACTTAATTTATCATTAATTTACTTATTTACTATTTTACCATTAAAAACATTAGTAATTACACCAAATGTCACTCCACTATCATCCACTAACTCATAAATGACCTATTTACCACTTAAGGACCTTTAATTTAATGTTCTATATCCATTAGACACCTTTAGCTTATAGAACACAACTTTTAAGCTTTACGCGATTTAGTCCTTTTTACTGAATTAAGCATTCAAACAGTAAAATTTCTTTACGAAAATTTCACACATATATAATCACATGCTGTAAATACCAAAAATAATATTAAAATAATTTTTTGACCTCGAATTTGTGGTTCCAAAACCACTGTTCTGATTTAACTAAAACTGGGCTGTTACACTTTTAAAAGGTATTGCAGAAGTAATTTGAAATTTCAAGTATTTAATATTATCATAAAAAATTATAATAAAAATTAAAATTTTAAATATAATTATAAATGATACTTAAATAATTTAATATAATAAGATATAAAATATAAATTAATCTAATTTTTAAATAATTAATATAAATAAAATAGTTAATTGAGTCTTAGCTTAATTAGCATAGGCATTGTTGTCTATTTAAGAGGATGTGAGTTTGAGTGGGTTGAAGTGCATTATCCTCCTATTTATACAAGAGGATATGGATTATGTGTAGTTCTATGTAATTTTTTAGAACCAATTGTTTGCTTCAAATAACAATTTACTAACAATATATATATTTAAAAATAATAATGGTATTCAAATAGCACGAGGTAACTTAGTTCATGGCACCCTAAACAAGGGTAATTCAACAAGTGCAAGCACGTAAACCACAATTTCCCTTCTACTAGAAAACTCTTTAATGCTATTTAACATAACAAAGGTATACTACAAAAGTAAATCAAAACATCAAACATCTTAATGCATGGTTGCTGGTATCTATTACTGACTAATTCTAATCTTAGCAGATATTGGGTGTTGCCATCAAGGGATCCATTACAAAACAATGGAAGCTTAGCCAAAGTATGCAAGGGCATGCATTGTGAAACTCTCCACATTTCCAAAATCATCTTTTCTTGCTTCTTGGAAAAAGTTCTTCAAATCAAATCCATGAAATCCTCATGACCTCTTTTCCATTTTGTGACTGGATGAACATTTTTCATCCAAAACATATCCTTGCATAATGTATTGATTAAATAATTGAAAGTGTTCATCATCATTCTGTTGAGCAAGCTTGTTGCTTTTCTCCATTTATCACAAAAAAAATGTGATCATCGTTTCACCCAAACTCAATGCTTTTTGTAATTAAATAGTAATAAACAAAGCATTGTTTCAAATGCGAAGGAAAATGATCATTACTCGATTCTAAAACTAACAAACTATCAATTACAGTCTCAATAATTTTTTCCATGATGACTTTCAGCAACATAACCAGCTTATTTAAGTTTTGTATTAAGCTCATTCAACTTTTCATAGATATCAACAGATTGATGATCTGATTGATCTCCAGCCATAGAAACATGTATCAAGCCATTGATCTCGATCCGGCTCCAACATGCTTTAACCAATCCTTTATTCCTCGTCATGCTTCTTATTTTAGCTGCTTTCTTCCGCTTACTGGCTGATGTATATATATTAGCCATCAAAACATAACTGTTGGTGTTTCCTACATGCACTAAGCAATGGAGCCCAAGCTTGAGCTTGTACTTGCATAGGCATCACTTGGATGGTTTTCAATTTTCAAAGCCAAGTTGAAGTGACCCACTCTACCAAAAAGATCGACCAAGCAAGTATAATGCACTATATTGGGCTTTATTCAGAAATCATTTTTCATGCTTTTGAAGTACTTCAATCCATCCTCCTCCAACCCTGAATGACCCATTCCGTGAATTGCATAACTGTTTTCCTTGGAACTCCAAAAAGTTAATTCTTTATGTAACACTCTTCCAAGTACTTCTAATTCTTTATGTAACACTCTTCCAAGTACTTCTACTTGTCTATCTTACCACATTTACAGTACATGTGAACCAATGAGGTCTGGACCTGTAGATCACATAAAGTTCAATCTCATTCCCAATGCTCAGTGACCCTAAATCAGCGCAAGCAGAGAGTATGTTGGTAATGGTAGCTTCATTCTGTTTAAGATCGATTCTTAACAAACTATTGAATAAATCCAATGTTTCAGTAGGGTAACTATGCTGAGTATACACAATAATCATCAATGTCTACAAGAAATTCTACCATTCCGAGTACTCATCAAGTTGAGACAATGTCACCACACTTTGTAATGACTTTGCATACATGTTAGGAATCGAGTTGTCAATCAAAGTTTCACCATCATATCCAAATTCCTAGATTTGACACAACCTGAAATGATCTGCATCTGTATTGATGCATATTCGAATGCATATGCATGATCCGAGTTGACACCACTTAACTGAAGAAAAATTGTCCTTAATTTGTTCATATTCTTTGCTTCCAAAACTTGTGATGCAACATTTAGCCACAGCAACAGAGCATGCAATGCAAGATCATGCATTATTAAACTCTCCACATTTCCCAAATCATCTTGTCTTGTAACTTGAAAATAGGATCTCCATGAAATACTAATGGTGAACATATTGTTATTACAAATCTTCGGTGAAGAAAATCTTAAACACACGAACGAAACTCGAATAGAGAAAGAAAAAATAGGATAAGGCTCCAAGGCGTGTATCAAGTCACTATCTTTAAGGTTATATTCGCCCCCACCTATTTTTGGTGTGCAAATAAGTTCCAAGCAAATTAACCTCGAGGATACAATGAAACCAATGACTATTTGCGTTTTGCACTGACGAGAATAGCCCACTACACATTGAGCAATGTATGACAAGAAACTCAATTTCTATAAAGGATTTCTGCAGTAATACTTTATAAAATAATCTAATAATATTAGAAAATGAAGGAAGGAAAGAACGAATATTAGAATTTGTTGGTGTCTTTTCCAAATGAAATCCCATTCCTATTTATAGGAATTTTCATGTCTCTTCGTAGAGACATCTTTCATCAATAGGTGTCTTTCTGAATAATAATGTCTTTAAAATAAACACATAGTTATTCATTTAATATTATAACTATTCAAATAATATTATTTAAATGGTTATAATTCTTTTTAAAAAAAATCAAATAATATAACTTTTGATTAATTACACCCATTCATTTATAGTTATTGGAACACTATAAATATTTGAAAGTGTTCCAACAATCTCCCCCCATTTTCAGAATATTTTGGATTTTGATATTCTTGGTAATCAATTTGCATAAATGAAGGTATCTTACAATTGAACCTTCACTTAGTGAAAACATGTTAAAGTTAATCAAAATTGCATGGTAGACTAAACTTTGAACCAACTATTTCATTTCATTAACCGAACACATCTCACACAATAATTTCAACATCAGTCAATGCATAGTATCTAGGGACACTATTATGGCCACGTGTCTATGTCCTCTTTTCATGAGTGTTGTCAGAGCCAAGCCCTTGAGCTTCTAGAAGCGGCCACAGTTCCACTCACATAGGTAGATCCCATCAAGAGTGTTCTTGTAATTATAACACTCTAACATATTTATGTTATGGGTCCATTAAGAGTACATTACTCATCCTTCCCTTATCAGTACGGGTACCTAGCACTTTAATATTAGGAAGAATTTATTTATAGTGCTAACAGTCACATACTAATGATGTAATATGTCTCATTGAACTCAAGACTAGACATTATACCAAGCGTTGAGTCGAGTTTCCATCATGGGTGACTCTAATTAATGGGCTTGAGTCCCATCCCTTTTGAGGTACTTTTTACTGCATCTCTAGCAAGACTTTTTGTCAAAGGATCTGCCAAATTTTCACTTGACCTTACATGATTAATAGTGATCACTCCATCAGAGATTAATTGTCGGACATAATTATGTCTTAATCCAATGTGTCTAGACATTCCATTATATACTTGGATATATGCCTTTGCTAGAGTAGCCTCACTATCATAATGGATAGAAATAGGTGAAATTGGCTTAGGCCATAAAGGTTCATCATAAAGCAAATTTCTTAACCATTCTGCTTCTTTAGATGCAGCGGCTAATGCAATAAATTCTACTGCCATGGTGGAATCAGTAATACATGTTTGTTTCTTGGAACCCCAAGAAATGGCTCCTCCTCCAAGAATGAAGATCCATCCACTAGCAGATGCATGATCTTCCAAACTTGTAATCCAACTAGCATCTGAATACCCTTCTAAAACTGGAGGATATCCATTATAACACAATCCATGGTTAATAGTTTTCTTTAAGTACCTAAGTACTCTATTCAAAGCTTGCCAATGAAAACTACTTGGATTATTTGTTTACTTACTCAATTTTCCAACAGCCTATGCAATATCTGGTCTTGTACAAGTAATTATGTACATAAGACAACCAATTAGACTTGCATATTTCAATTGATCAATTTTCCTACCAGCATTAGATACTAATTTTATTTGAGGATCCATGGGTGTAGATGCTGGTATGCAGTTAAAAAGATAAAACTTTTTAAGCACATTTTCAATGTAAAGTGATTGTGATAAAGCTATAGTGCTTTCATCTCGGGTTATTTTAATCCCAATAATAACATCTGCTATACCCATATCCTTTATAGCAAAATTGTTTGACAAGAATTTCTTTGTGTTTTCTATTTATTCCAAATCTGTGTAAAAAATGAGCTTGTCATCTACATATAAGCAAATTATAACACATTTTCCATTTTCAAATTTGTTATATATGCACTTATTGAATTCATTTATTTTATAGCCATTAGCTAAAACAACCTTTTCAAACTTTTGGTGCCGCTGTTTTGGTGCTTGTTTAAGCCCATATAAAGATTTAACAAGCTTACATACCTTATGCTCTTGTCCTGGAACAACAAATCATTCTGGTTGCTCCATGTACACTTCCTCTTCCAATTCACCATTTAAAAATGCAGTTTTAACATCCATTTGGTGAACAACCAAATTATATATAGAGGTAAGTGATATTAAGAGTCTAATTGTAGCAATTCTTGCTACTAGAGCATAGGTATCAAAGTAACCAATACCTTATTTTTGTGTAAAACCTTTGGCTACCAACCTTGCTTTAAATTTATCAATGGTTCCATCGACCTTCATTTTCTTTTTGAAGATCCAAAGATCAACTAAGATCCAAGTTTGATTTCCCATTATTGAATCCATCTCATCATTTATTGCTTCTTTCCAAAAAGCAGAGTCTTAAGATTTCATTGCCTCTTCAAATGTAATAGGATCAGATTCTGTATTATAACAATAAGGTATCTGATTGCATATACTTTCACCTTTTCCTTCTACAATAAACATAATAAAATCTGGTCCAAAATCTTTGACCTTTTTTAATCCTCTTACTTCTTCTTAATTCTTGAAAAGATTCATCATTATTATCAATTTGTTCCAATGGAATCTCATTCTCATTTGAAGAATGAATCAATTGTTGTGGCTGTAATTGTCTTGATATAGAATTAAATGTATTTTAAAAAAAAATAACATCTCTTGATTTAATAACAGTATTAATTGAAATTGAATCATTTGGTTCAATTACCATGAACCTATATGCCTTGCTATTATGTGCATAACCTATAAATATGCATTCAATTTCTCTTTCACCTAAATTTTTACGTGTAGGTGTTGGAACTTTGACAATAGCTCTACAATCCCAAACCTTCAAATAATTAAGGTTTGATTTTCTTTTCTTCCATTGTTCATAGGGAATTATTTTAGTTTCCTTATTAGGAACTCTATTCAATATATGATAAGCTGTTAGAACAGCTTCTCCCTAAAAACCTAGTCCAAGACTTGAATATGATAACATTGAATTTACCATTTCAGTCAAGACTCTATTTTTCCTTTCAGCTACACCATTTTGTTGTGGTGTGTAAGGGGCTGAAACTTGACGGACAATTTTAGAGGATTCAAAATAAATTGGATTATAATATGCTCCACCTCTATCCGATCTTAAGCACTTGATAAATGATTTACACTGAAGTTCAACTTCAGATTTATAAACTTTAAATTTATCAAGCGCTTCATCTTTTGAATACGATAAATATACATAAAAATATCTTGAACAATCATTAATAAAAGTAACAAAATATTTCTTTCCACCTAATGTAGGAGTATTATGCATGTCACATAAATCACTATGTATCAAATCAAGCAACTTTTTTACTTTTAACATTAGGGAAAGGGTTTCTTGTAATTTTAGTCAACATACATGTATTGCAATTTTTAATATTATTATTAAAAACAGGAATGAAATCTAACTTATACGTGTCATTCAATTTTCTATAATTCAAATGACCTAATCTATAATGCCGCAAACAAAAAGATTCAACCATATAAGTAGAAATAGTATTTTTATTCTTGTTAGTAATATTGAGTTTGAACATACTCTTATACATAGACCCTTTCCCAACAAAAATTCCTCCCTTAGACAAAATAAACTTATCTGCCTCAAAAATAAGTTTGAAAGCAAACTTATTCAAATACTTCCAGACACTAAATTCTTCCTAACTTCTGGTACATAATATACATCATTTAAGGTTAAAACCTTTCCAGAAGTGAATTGTAGTTCAATAGACCCTTTGCCTTTGATTACTGCAGTGGAAGAATTTATCATGTAGAAGACATTGTCATTTTCACATTGTGTGAACTTTGTGAACATGCTTTTGTCTTTCCACACATGTTTGGTTGCTCCGGTATCAATCCACCATGTATTATCATCTTGTGCCATATTAATTTCAGATATCATTGCAATGAACTTTTCGTTATTATCAGCCTTAGAAGATGATTTCTTCTTTAAAAATCGACATTCATTCTTGAAATGTCCCGGCTTTCCACAATGATAGCATGAGCCTTTTTGTTTCTTTTTGAACTTAGGTGCTTTATCAGTCTGTTTGAACTTTTTCTTGAATGGTTTAGTATTCTGTACTTCCTCCGTAACATGCACTTTGGCATTTTTAGAATTTAGGTTTTGATCTTGTTTTCGATATTCTTCTTCAATACAAAGATGATTTGCCAAAGCCTCAAGAGATATTTTCTCTTTCTTATATTTTAGACTTCTTTTAAAGTCTTTCCAAGATGGAGGAAGTTTGTCTATTATGGAGGATACAAAAATCATTTCACCCATTTTCATATCATATTGCTTGAATTGATTTAGCATCTTTTCAATATCATGGAATTGTTCCATAATAGAACGACCATCAACCATTTGATAATTATTGAAACAACTGATAAGAAATTTCTTACTTGTAACATCTTGGTCATGTATATTGTCTCCAATTTGTCCCATAATTCTTTAGCGGTGGCCTCGTTCGAATAAAACGTCAGATAAACCATTCAATATGTGGCCCATGCACATGTAATCAACATTGTCCCATTTTTGTCTTTCTCAAGTTGCAGCAGCAGATTCGTTATCATTCTCTTTAGGTCTTGGAGTATCCAAAACATAAGCAATCTTCAAAGTTGATAATAAGAAGTGCATCTTTTTCTGCCATCATCGAAAATTGCCACCATCAAACCGATCAAGTTTGACAAAGTTGGAAGCCAACTCCATTAGTGTCATGAATTATATAACCTTAAAATTGTTATTACAAATCTTCGATGACGAAAATCTCGAACACACGAATGAAATTCGAACAGAAAAGAAGAAATAGGACAAGGCTCCAAGGCGTGTATCAAGTCACTATCTTGAAGGTTATATTCGGCCCCACCCATTTTCGGTGTGCAAATGAGTTCCAAGCAAATTAACCTCGAGGATACAATGAAGCCAATGACTATTTATATTTTGCACTGACGAGAATAGCCCACTACACATTGAGCAATGTATGACAAGAAATTCAATTTCTATAAAGGATTTTTGCAGTAATACTTTATAAAATAATCTAATAATATTAGAAAATGAAGGAATGAAAGAAATAATATTAGAATTTGTTGGTGTCTTTTCCAAATGAAATCTCATTTCTATTTATAGGAATTTTCATGTCTTTTCATGGAGACATCTTTCATCAATAGGTGTCTTTCTGAATAATAATGTCTTTAAAATAAACACATAATTATTTACTTAATATTATAACTATTCAAATAATATTATTTAAATAGTTATAATTCTTTTTCAAAAAATCAAATAATATAACTTTTGATTAATTACACCCATTCATTTATAGTTATTGAAACATTATAAATATTTAAAAAAATGTTCCAACACATATTCTAGCTCTTCTTCTCCATTTAGTGGCTGGATAAACACTTATGCCATCCTAGAAATGTGATCAATTGTTTCACCTCACGCTCAATGTCCTTCAAGATTAAAGAGAAATAAACTAAACATTATTTCAAATGCAAAGGAAAATGATCATAACTAAACTTTAAAATTGGCAAAGTCCTATTCTATTGTCGAGTCATATTTTTAATGGCGGAATGTAGTAGAATTGGCCTCCCAAGGTTTAAAAATTTTTCAATTTAGCCTTTTTTAATTATATTATGGCCCTCCAAAAAATATAAGTAGGCCCCTCCAATATTTTTTAGTCTTAAAAATATTATTGATAAAAATAAAGGGAAAATCTTCTTGAAGAAGTTAAATTATTCATGATAAATTTTGAATGATATTTTTGATAAATAATAATGTAATATTTTACTTAAAATAATAATATTTTATAAGTAATATAATAATATAATATATATATAAAGAAAGGAAAAGATGAATATATTTTTATCATCTTTCTTATTCATATTTGTATCTTGCAAGAAAAGAAGAAAAAAATCTTTATTATTTTTCCTCCAAAATTTAAGTATAATTTATGTTTTTCTTGAAATTTTTCATAGAGTTTGAACCTTTGAAACTTGTTTTACATATATGTACTAATTGTTTTTCATTTTATCAAGTTATTAAAAGTCCATTAAAGGATGTTGATGGAAACTTATAAAATTAAGTGAAATGTGTATTTTTTTATGGAAAATGATTAGGAAACAACTTCTAATTTGTTAGAAGTGTAAAAAAGAAACAAAAATAGTTAGATAATTTTATAGTAAGTTTCGACCAAAGTGAAAAGGGGGAAGAAAATCTTGGTCACTTTGTTTAAAATTAAGTCAAATGATAGTTTGTGAAGCAGTGAGTATTCTAGTGAAAACAAAATAAAAAATGGTTAACCAAGTCGAAAGTTTTGTGAATTTGGGATCAGAAAACTTAAGTTGTCAACTTGATAAGCCATGTATATTCAAGCTTGTCATTAGTATTTGATTTACTATATCTAGCTATATTAAGTTTATTTTTATGAACTTTGAATCTATTGTTTATATGTTCAAATCGATTGTCATGTTGGAATACTACTTTTGAATTGATTGTTTATATGTTTAAATCGACTGTTATGTTAGAATATTGCTTCTTTTAAATAAACTGTTTATATGTTTAAATAAATTGTTATGTTGGAATACTTCTTTTGAATCAATTGTTTATATGTTTAAATCGATTATCATGTAGCACATCTAACTTGTAACACCCCTAACCTATATCCGTCGCCGGACTAGGGTTAAAAGGCATTACCGAACAATTCGCATCATTATACAAACATTTCAGATACATTGATCATGTATCATCATATCACATTCATTCATAATCACATTGTCCTTTAAATAGGTCTACGAGATCTAAAAAATGCTTTTAAGAAGGTTCGAGACTAAACTGGTTTCACAGAAAAATTTCTGAAACTTTAAGAATTTTCTAAGTAACAGGTGTCTCATGCCTGTGTGAACAGTCGCGTGGGCGATATAGGCCATTTGCAAGGCCAATTTGCCAACCATAAGGGTCAACCCTACACAAGCATATTCCAATTATAAGGCCATCTACATATCAAACTTCACATTATAAACAAGCCAAATCTCATGGCTCAATACATTTCAAACATATAGGCACCAATAGCCAAAATCACTTATACACTTAACAAACCAACTAGCCTATACATGCCACATAACAAAAATTACAAATCTTTTAAGTACTGAAACCATGGCTGGAGAATGTGATGGGATCTCCGACAATTTCCAACCCGAGCGAGCCTTTGGAACACTATAAACATAGAAAAATAACACAAAGTAAACTATAACGCTTAGTAAGTTGATAAGTAAATAATAAGCAATCTGTTAACCTGCTTTTACCAATCCTCACAACATGTTCTCAAGATAATACAATCAAAATTGCACATAGTTCCACTATTTACTCATGTTCACATCAAGCTGTCTACTCGAGTCATAGTCACTAAATTATTTATATCTTACGCTACGGAGATCTAAATTAAGATCCTCTTGATTTTCCTAAAACTAGACTCACATGACTTCTTACCATAAAATTTTGAAAATTGTTGGTTTAGCCAATAAGTACATTTAATTATTCAAAGTCATCCATATTCTGCTATCTGATAGTTCTGACCCTTCTTCTTTAAAAATTAATTATCTCTTAGTACGGGATTCAGATGATACTTTTGTTTGTTTCTCTTGAAAATAGACTCATTGAGAATTTTAATCATATAAATTCTAACCCATAATTATTTTTATACAATTTTTAATGATTTTCCAAATTTAGAATAGGGGATTCCAAAATCATTCTGACCTTATCTCACAAACATTCAAATATCTCATAATACAATATTCTTTTGCTTACACTGTTTCTTCTATGTAAAACTAGACTCAATAATATTTAACTTCATGTCTTATTAAACCTCTATAGTGATTTTTCAAATTTATACAATTGTTGCTGTCCAAAACTGTTTTATTGCAAATTTTACTCTTTCATGATTTCTTTCATACATTTCATAAAATTTCGTTTCCAGTTCCATACGTCCTCATAACACATATCATATTTCATCTATACAACTCACATAGATCATATTTAACTTCATTCTCAATCATAATAGCTAACCTTAGATTTCACAAGTTTAATCAATTTAATTCTCATATAACATTCAATTCATACTTCCATATAGCCAAATGAGCACATTTTGGTATACAACATATTTAAAAACATATCTCTCATTTCATATACATGATACGGTATGAACTCACCAATTCACTTTCATTCGATTCTCACATAGGTTCTGTACGTACATGTCTTGCTTAACTCGATCGTACTTTCATTCTCAACTTTCACTTACTTGTTGATTTCTGTCACGAATACCTTGCTTTCGTTGTACCATCACTTATAACCATGTTTCATCCACTTTTCCCGTTGAACCATTTGGAATACTAAAGGATACTCGGGGATCTTGTACACATAGTACCGTAATAATGTCATATCCCAGATATGGTCTTACATGTAATCTCGTATTGATGCCAATAGCCCAACTATGGTCTTACACGAAATCACATATCGATGCCAATGTCCCAGACATGGTCTTACATGAATTCTCATATCGATGCCATATCCCAGGTATGGTCTTACACGTAATCTCGGTAACCCTAATGTCATGACATTTGTATCCTATCTATTCCTAAGGTTCAACCAGGACTTTTACTTTGTCGAATCTCTGTCGAACATTTCCAAATCATTGTAATCACAATTAAATTCAATATTTAAGCATTCACCATAATTATCTCAATTAAGCATTTAAACATGTATAATTTAATGCTTATTAAACATACAAACTTACCTTATTCGCTGAAACGACAAATCAGGTCGACTAATCCAATACTTTGTTTTCCCCATTTTAGATGCAAATCTCGTTTATCTCAATATATATAATATCAAAATTTACTTATTTAATAAATATTTCATTAAATTTAGCACAATTTACACATTTTGGAAAAATTACATTTTCCCTATTATTTCACATTTTTACAATTTAGTCCTTATTACATAAAAACACAATTTCATGAAATTAAACACAAATCCCAGGCTAGCCGAATTTTCCATATCTTACTATCAGCCTATATTTTCAATTTATTTCACATTTTAACCATTAAATTTCCATATTTCATAATTTAGTCCAAAATTGACATTTTTCTTAAACATCACTTTATAAAAGATGAAAATCACTTTATAAAAGATGAAAATCTAACATCAAATATTCATAATCTATGATAAATCATCAATTTACTCAAGCATTCAAAAATGACAACATGTTAAATCTTTAATAGTTTCAAATTCAGAGGCACGGGCTTGCTAGATTATGAAGCAACGATCTAAAAAACGTAAAAATCATTAAAAACAGGTTAAGAATTCATACCTAATTGAAGGGATTAAGGTTGCTGAATAGTGAAAATAAAAATGGCTTCTTCCCCTTTAATTTTTGACTGAAAATGGTGAAAAGATGATGCTACTTTGTTTTTATTTTATTTAACTTATCATTAATTACTTATTTACCCTTTTACCCTTTAAAAACATTAATAACACCAATTGTCACTCCACTATCATCCACTATCTCATAAATGAGATATTTACTACATAAGGACCTTCACTTTTAAGTTCTATAGCTATTTGATACCTTTAGCTTATAGAACACAACTTTTACGCTTTAAGTGATTTAGTCCTTTTTACCGAATTAAACACTTAAACGGTAAAATTTCTTTACGAAAATTTCACACAATAATTTTATCATGCAATAAACCATAATAAAATAATAAAATAAATATTTTGACTTCGAATTTGTGGTCACAAAACCACTGTTCCGATTTAGCTAAAACCAGGCTGTTACATAACTTTAGCTTGGCTCCACCAAAATTAACATCCTGGCTCCGTCACTGTATATTTTTAAGTACATTGTTCTTCACCTATAACTATAGAAAGTAAGTAGAAAATGAGGATGAAAGTACCCTGCATGCATAAAAAAAAGGTCAGGTTTCACAAAAGTAACAAAAAAAAACAATGCATCAAACTTGTCTAATTTTACCATACAATCTTCCACGATATATCAAGAAAGATATGATGTCGAAAATGAACCATGTCGTTTTGTGTGAAAGGGAAGAAATCACCATGTGTAAGGCAATCACAATATTTCATCACGAATACCCCACAATCAAACGAGCTTTATGTTGTAATACAAAAAGAAACGAAAAAAGAAAGGTAAGATAATAAGTAAATAAAAAGTAGAAAATGTGTAGATTTTAAAAGATGAATGCTTACTTTTTCTGCACTGGCAATAGAAAGGTAGTGAACCATTGTAATATTTTTTGTTTTTCAACATTATTAGACATTATTTGAGAAGATGCATTTGGATCCAACCATGAAAATTTTTTTTCCTTAGTATCAACATAGAAAAGAACCCAATGGGCTGATAACACAATGGTAAAAACAACTGCAATCACAAAAAGGAAAGCAAAAAAGATTACATCCATCTTTGTTAGTTACAATCAAGGATTTAAGTTGCTGTTGATATTTTTGATTTGGGTTTTTTTACTGAAATAGTTAATGTAATAGATCACAATTACAATACATATAGAAAAAATTGAAAAGCTTACTTTATGAACACCTATTAGCTTCTCAACTTTAAACCAAGCTAATAATTCATGTTCTGATCTGGATCCTTGTATCAAGGAAGTCTAATATTGCAAAATATATAAGTTAAATGGTACTATATATAATATTTTGATATAAAATACTAACAATTTCAATTCAAAATGCCAATATAGTTCTTACAACTATTTGAGAGCCGAATGAATAGTGATTAATGTATGCATTTGGAAATATATCAAATCTCTTTTTAAGTAATTTGAAGAATATATTAACGACTTGCATACTATAATTAATTAACAACATTTGTTTATTTCCAACTCGTACTACCTGGTAACTTTGAACATGACATGAGAAAAAACATGATTAATACACAACACAGTTCTATAATTATGAAAATTATATGAATATATGGATTACCAAATTAGGTTATGCCCATATCTCTAAAAAAAATTGATAATTACTTACCGAATCATCAATATAAAACTCTTTTTGAGTTTCATCACCATGGGGCACCATGAGTAAATGTGTTAATTTGTCACCTATTAAGCAAAACTCTTTATCTTGTCCAATCAATTTTCTGTCAAACATAAACTTTGATGTATAGTTAGATTATAATTGTAACACCCATTACCCGTATCCAACACCGGAATAGGGTACAAGGCATTACTAAAACACATACACTTGTAAACGTATTTAACCGAGTTATAAAATTTCATCTAAATTAAAACTTTCAAAATAATTAACATGCTTCTATAACTTTTTACAATATATCCTCAAAATATTATAATCATAATGATTAGGGCCTACGACGAGACCCGATACATACTCATGCAATTCAATGCTTCATTTCCATTCCATTCAATTCGCAATTTTTCATCTCACAATTTAAATCATATCACTAGCAATTTCCATTTAATTCACGTACAACTCAATGACATTAAGTTCAACACTAATACATACTTACCATTTAACTCAACGTTTATCGATTATACCATTCAATAACACATTTATGAAATTCTCAATTTTGCAATGAAAATGTCACTTTAAAATAACAACATCATCCTGGTATAAATACACTACCACTTAACCATTTACTTTAATTCTTTTGGGCCCATTTGTCACTTACCATCCTTAATCAAATTAGGGAACGGTTACGGAAAATTGAGTACTTCACTTCCACTTTTCCATAGTATAAGTATGGTCTTACGTATGATCACTAATCACTTGTCCCTGATTAGATAAGTGTAGCTAGGCTACCACTTATCAGTTTGTCACTTGATCAGATAAGTGTAGCTAAAGCTACCACTTATCACTTATCACTTTGTCACTTGATCAGATAAGTGTAGCTAAAGCTATCACTTATCACTTTGTAACTTGATCAGATAAGTGTAGCTAAAGCTATCACTTATCACTTTGTCTCTTGATCAGATAAGTGTAGCTAAAGCTACCACTTATCACTTTGTCACTGATCAGAAGTACTCAAATCCGGCGTTCCGCTCAATTTGATCATTTATTCGGTTTTCGCATTTTTATTTTATTCTCATTTCAAAAATAAATATATCTCATCATACATTATATAATTCATGAAATTAACATTTAATCATTAATTTTAGCCATATGAACTTACTATTTCATTACCTTTCCACACTCGTTTCCTATGCACATCACACAAGATATAAACATATCATTCAACCATAGTCGCAAACTAGTACATTGAAACATAATTCTTTTTGGAAATAATCACATAATAAACCAGTTCACTAAAGATTTCATAATTTAAACATTACCACCCCTTTCATGATCACAATATTTATTCATATATCAAACTTTCCAACATGTGTTAATTCAATACCCATTCACGACATTACTTCATGTCAAATCATATACCAAAAATACAATACACACGTACTATAAACTTTATTATCCCACACGAGCTTAAACCATAACCAATACTGCACAAATATATGCATCATTTCTATTTCATCGTTTATCAATTATAATTAAGCATATGACCAATTATACACAAATCATTCATATATTTCCCAATTTTTCCTCCTCCTCCTCTCCATTCCACATCCTTAATGTGTATAACACACTTAAACAATACTAGCTATAATTTCACTATTCACTCACATGTATATTCAAAGCTGTTTACCCAAGTCAGAGTCACTAAATTATTTTTAACCGGAGCTACAGAACTCCAAATTAAGATCTGTTAATTTTCCCTGAAACTAGACTCATATACCTTCTTACCATAAAAATTTCAGAATTTTTGGTTTAGGAAAATAGTACATTTTATTCTTTAAAGTTTCCCATGTTTTGCTGTCTAACAGTTCTGACCACTCTTCACTAAAAATGAATTATCTAATTTTACAGAATTCGGATGATATTTCTGTTTATTTCCTTTGAAAATAGACTCATTAAAGATTCTAATCATATAAATTATAACTCATAATTATTTTTCTTTAATTTTTTATGATTTTCCAAAGTCAGAACAGGGGAACCCAAAATCATTCTGACATTGTATCACAAAATTTATTATATCTCATGATTTACAATTCCATTGCTGACACCTTTTCTTCTATGAGAAACTAGACTCAATGAGATTTAATTTCATATTTTATTCACCCACTAATTCAATTCCCACAATTTTTGGTGATTTTTCAAAGTTATACTACTGCTGCTGTCCAAAACTGCTTTAGTGCAAAATGTTGATTTCCTTTTTGCCCCACATTTCACAGTTTATACAATTCGGTCCTTTCTCAATTAACCCCTCAATTAATTTAATTTTCTCAATTAATACTTTACCTATACATTATAAGTTGTTTCACAACTATTGAAATTCAAAATTTCCACATATAACTCTATCTTCAAACTCTTTTACTATTAGATCCCAAACATTCACTTTCTATTCAATTCTTTCAATAAAATCAGCATATGAACAATTTAAAGCTCTAATTCCAAGCTAAATCATCATATACTTCCAGCATGTATTCATAGAAACTTTCAAATTCTTTCATAGAATCAAAAACTAATGAATACAATAAGTGGGCCTAGTTGTAAAAGTCACAAAAACACAAAATTTTCAAGAAATAATCAAGAATTGAACTTACCTGCAGTAAAAATAGGAAGAACCAGCTTAAGGAAACCCTTCTATGGTGTTTTTGCTGATGAGAATGCATAAAAATAAAGAGAAATCTAGATAATTCCACTTTGGTCCTAACTTTATTAAGTAAATTTTGCAATATTCCAATTTTGCCATTAATTCTCCTTACTTTGTTGCTGATTTCATGCCTTTGCCGTCCAGCCCAAATAGACATTGCCTTTTAAGCCCTCTTTCTTTTATCATTTAAGCTATTTAATCATTTCCCGTAATTTTGCATTTGTTACAATTTAGTCCTTTTTGTTCAATTAATTATCAGAACTTTAAATTTTCTTAACGAAACTTTAATACTAACTTTTTAACACTACATAAATATTTATAAAAATATTTATGGCTCGGTTTAAAATCCCTGAGGTCTCGATACCTCATTTTCGATTCTAATTATTTTAATATTTATTTCTAGTGTACTATTCACTATTTCAAAAAATTTCCTAACTTCACATTTAACTTATACTCACTAAATTAATAATATTTTCTACCCATTTGTCGAATTTAGTGATCTCGAATCACCGTTCCCACACCTCTGAAAATTCAGGCCATTACATTTTTCTCGTCGGATTTGTGGTCTCAAAACCACTGTTTCGACTAGACCCAAAATCGGGTTGTTACAATAATGATCACTTCATATGCCAATGTTAACTTATCAAAGCTAGCAGATGCCCAATCAACTCATTATTTTGCCATCTATTTAGCCGTTTGTTCTCCTTGCCTGTAAATCTTGAGACTAAATATGCCCAAACATCCTAAAGAAGAATTTTAAAAAAAGAAAAGAAACTTGATGTAAAAGCTTTAATGTATGCATAAAAGCGAAGGAATATGTATAACGAATGGAATGATATATGCATAAAAGTTTAGAACATGTTTGTTTGGGAGCATAGGAATGCATTCCCTCGATTCGGTGGGCCCACCACCAAATGTTAGTTTCGTTGGCTGTAATGATATAACAACCTCAATCCATTCCAGATCTATTACGGGAAAAGGTTGAATAACCATTCCCTTCCTTCACCAGTGAATAGCCATCCCATTCCACGGGAGTAATTTTTTTCCCTATTTTCAATTTTTGCCCTCACCTTTACCCAGAGAGAATGAAGAAGCTGTAACGGAACCATCATTTTCTCCTTCAGTCTGGTAACTTTCTTTCCTTTCCATCTCTACGTTTCCCTTTTTTTCCTTTGATTGCAGAGGAAACCTAGGTAAGCTGTAAAGGGATTTCTATCCCCTTCCCTCCTCACCTTTACCCTCACAAATTCTCACCTCAAAACGGCAGCCAATCCAAAAGCTATTTCTGCAAAGCAAAGTCAAGGCTTCGATTTTTCACTTTCATCATACGCTACGCGCCCTTCAAGTTCTCTTAATCTTCGCATCTTTCGCCGGCTCCACCGTCTCAGATCTCCGGCCCAACTGTTTTGCTCACTCTCTTATTTTGCAATGGTGAGACCTAAGAAGCAATCGACACTTTCATCATCATCACTGGGGCACCCGAAGCTGTTGCTATTTCCATGCTAGAGGTAGTTTTTGGAAAATCTTTAATTAAATCTTAGTTTCATTTTGTTAAAATTTTAAACTGGATTATCGAATTGGCTTCTGATTGTAGGTTGATCAATGATCGGTTGATTTCTTCTTTTTTAATTTTTTAGGGTTTATAATATACTGCTTAATGTTGTTGATTTATTTTTCTAATCATTGTTTCATTCGTTTGTTGAAGATAACTGAATTTTTATTGGTTGTAATTGGACTTGGGTTTTAGCCAATGACTATAATCAAAGGGTTAATTTAAGGTTTGAATGAATTATTTGAAAATTTTATTATTTTTCTTTTCAATTAGTTGTTTTACTTGGATTTAACTTATATTAGTCAAATGAACTGGCTTTAAAAAATGAACTAGAACGAAGGAATTGGATGGTTGACTGGACACTAGAAAGGGGAAAAGCTAAAAGTTGTAAATGTTTTGAATATAGAGTTGTATTCTTTTCATGTCTTCAGAAAGATGTATGCAATGTTTGGCCAGCGATAATGGACAAGTTTTTTTAAACCTCCATGCCTTAGTCATGCTTTCATAAACATGGGCAGCGATTTAAAAGTGAAGCTCATATGCGTCATTGCTACTCGCTTTGCAGCTAAACTCTTAAGTGACCGGGGATGGTTGATTTGAGGTTTAATTCTAGCTAGTAGATTCTTAGGTTTTGATTTTGTTGTTTGTTAAGGGTCTTTTTGTAGGTCTTTTTGGAGACAAATGTTGAGATTGCTGGAAAATGCTTCTTACCATCATATTAATGTCTATTTGGGTTGCGTTTTCTTAGAGTTTTGGATTCTTTGCATCATATCGTAAAATTGAGTTAGATATAACATCTCATTGTTATCTGTTAATTGTTTTTCTTGGGACCAGGGGCATGCTGGCAATCTCAATATAGCTGTAAATGCATATTTCAGTGAGGGTGATAGGTATATATTTTTGAATTATGCTAATTTTTTTTATGATAAGTAATTTTAGGTTTATAGCTTTATTTGTTTGTTTGTTTTCTCATGTTTCCTACAAAAAAAGGGCCAACATCAACCATAGTTCCTATAGATGATGCCATGGATATAAATGATCCAAATGAAGTTGTACCAAATGGGACAGTCTTTCCATTTCTACCATTATCTAGAACAAACGAGCAATCGTCTCTTCATGATCGAAACTTCCATAGCAGTTTCTTCGATGGTGATTCTGGTTCAACTCATGAACCAATGGTTACACATCCAACAGAGGTGAGATAGGTTAAGAATAGCCATGAGCCATCTAGTCATGCTCCTGTTGTTGAGGATGCCTCTGAAACTGCACAAGCTCTCGGCCCAAATTCCCATGAGACTGTTACAATTGATGAAGTAGGCGACGATTCAATTGCGCAACCAAGTTGGCAGCATGATAACTCTAACAACCAGCATGTTACACCCAGCGCTCCTGCCTTTGATAATTTTCCAAACTATGGCAATGACATTGAAGAACAAATGATTTAAGCTGCCATTGAGGCCTCTAAGCGGGATGCTGAGGCAAGTTTTACAAAAAGGACGCTTCAAGTTTGATAGTGTTGTGGTGCCTTTCATTCTTGTAGTTGCTGTAAATGCTTGTTTTACAGATTGCCTTTATCATGTTTGAAGTGTTAAAGTGTTGCATATTGAAGTATTTAAATGCTGTGAATTGAAGTGTTAAAGTGCTGCAAATTGAAGTGTTTGAATGTTTTAAATTGAAGTGTTTTAAGTACTGCAAATTGAATTGTTTAGTTGCTGAAAATTGAGATGTTTTATTGCTGTAATTGAGGTGTATAAATGTTGTAAATTGAAGTGTTTTATTGCTGAAAATTGGATGGTAAATGACATGATAGAATGTCATTACAATGTTAAAACTTTTTAATGTTGTAAAATTTTATAACATATGGATTATGACATATAAACTAATAAAATCATGTAACTTTTTGTTAATATATGAATATTTTAGATGTGAAATATAATTCTCAATTTATTTATTACTTCTAATATCTAATATTTCATTGTAGAATAATTAAATTATTTGTTTCACTAATGATATTTTAGCACATTAAATATGTATTGCAATTTAAAAATAATAAAGTAGATTATTTTTATAGTATTATATATTATGGTTTTAATAAATTCATATAATAATTATATTAAGAATTTTATTAAATTATATTTAATAATAATTATGTTAAAATATGGTTAAATTATTTATTATTTTTATTAAATTATTTTTAATAACAATCTTATTAAAATTTAATAATAATAACAATAATCATCTACCTAAAAAAAATTTTGCTCAGGGTATTTTAGTCATTTTAGTTTTTTTCTTTGTGCTATTAGAACATCATTCCATTCGACCAAACACAAGAATACTATTACAGTTCTATTCCATTACATTCAACCAAACAATTGAATTACTATTACAGTTCTATTCCATTACAGCTCTATTTCATTACAACGAACCAAACGTGCTCTAAAGGAATATGTATAAGGAATGGAATGAAGTATGAACCTCTTACACCATGATCCCTACTCCTTCAATGTTGTTCGGAAGACAAGCTTTGAAATTGACCTGACTTATTATTGTTGAATGGTGAATCATCTTTTGGAATTTCAATTAAAGTAGTAATGTTTCTTCCATGATTAGGTTTTGTATCAAGAAATTTTGCTTAATAATGGATTGAGCCATTGCCAAAGTTAAAAGGGAAACATTATTTAAGTTGTTTTGGATTTGTCACCATTGTTAGTTTCTCTATAAAATCAAATTTTGCAACTTACCACTCTTTACAAACATTTTAGATTCAGTTTAAGATGAGAAATAGATAAAAAAATGGTTGGAAAATTGAAGTAGATAAGTGATAAATGGATCAAATAAGGAGCTTACTTCCTATTGATGTTTCCAACCTATTTCGATTGTGAACTGAAGCTTCCATATTCTTTGCTTTTTCAATAATAGGTGGATTACCATTTGGCATTTCAATTTCAATAAGAAAGTTCTTTTCATCCTTCTTGAATAGTAAGTATGGTTCAATTACCATTTTTTTTTGGATCCTTTGGCAATGCCTTCACAACTATTAGCTTTTTTTCGATTCCAATTTTTGGAAACTTTTACCACATTAGAGTACTCTTCCATCTTCCTTTTCCTTTTATACTATGTAATGAAAATAACCCATTCTTCATAAATTCTTAGTCATAATATAGGAAAAAGAATTCAATGGAGATCATTTTCTAATCATAATTCATATATAGTACCTACTATATTTTGCATGTGTTCATGATTTTCTCTATCATCTATGATAGCAAAATGAACCCAATTAAGTGATAAGATAATGTAACTCTAAATAATAGACCATCCAAGTGAAGTGCAATAAAATAGAATGAAAGGATTTAAATCAAATTAAAAGTTAGACTAACTTTCTTTTGGAATTTCCAACCAGTTTTGACTACACACTAAATCTTCAATGCCATCAAGATTCAAGTTGTTTTAGGTTGGATTTGTGATCATGGCATTGAAATTCAAACATGGCGTGAGTATTAACATTGGCATTGCAAGGAGATATTGAGCCATCTTTGCTAGTGTAGGAAACCTTTTTGTATTAATACGCCACCAGTAAAGTATGTCAAAGGCTCCATCCAAGGGAAGTAAAGGTTCGTCCAAGTAACAGTCAAGCTTGGACTTCCACGAAGCCACCTCATTAAAGTTTCTTGCAGATGCGAATTTACTAAAAGAATCCAAAAGTACAATCATTAGCAATATCTGTTGTTGAAGAATTGGAATCATCCAAGTCTAAAGCAGATTTAAACAGATTTCTAGCTTCATTGGCATATTCATAGTAAACATTTGTAAAGACTTTATGAAATTTGTTCAAATGCATCTTACTATCATGGCCATGAATCTCAGTATATGATAACTCCAAAAATTTAAACTTTAACCTTAAATCAAGAATAGTTGCAACAACGAATGCCGAATTACATAAGCTCCGATAGTAGTCAAATTTCCTTTTCAGTTGGATAATTGCTCTTTTCTAGATGAAGAAATTTCTTGTATATGTTGCAAAGCTTTGGGAAGTATAAATTTGCTGTATGGGATTAAGTTCCTTCTATATCATCAAAACATTTCAAACAACTGTGGAAAGCTAGTACCATCTCCCATTCCTCCACTGATGGGTTTAATTTAAAGTTTCCATCAATTTTCTCCAGTTGAAAAAATATTTTTCTTGATTCCAAGGCACTATGAAGCACACCAAAGTCAGAATCCAACCTTAAAGAAATATCATATCATGATTTCCCGCCTTATAGCTTTTCTTGATTTACAACTTTTTTAAATTTCAGCTTTCCTTGTGTTGTTTCAGTAACATATTAATGCATTTTCTTAATTTCAAAAGTATTACATCCATATCACGAAAACCATCCTCAATGAGAGTGCAACTGATGAACCAGTGATTTGAAGGAAATGAACCTTGGTCACTAAAACAAGTTTCCTTTATCTTCTGAAACATATCATCATTCAAATTAGAGTTATCCATAGTTATGGAAAATACTTTCTTACTTATATTCCACTCCAAAACCAAGCCCTGAATAATTTTTCTTAAAGCCTTTGTGTCATAGATATGCTCCAAATTTTTGCAGGCAAGAATCTTCATTTTTGGTTCCCAATTATCATCAATGAAGTGTGCTATCATACAAAAATATTCAGTCCTTCCGAGGCTTTTCTTCCACAAATTGATTGTCAAATTGAAGTTACAAGCAAGCTGATCAAAATATAACTGAAGTTTCTCTTTTTTGTCTTTATAGATGCGATGTATGTTAAATAATAAAATATCTTTTAATGGAAACTCAAATATTGTGTAACAACCCGTTTTTCAGTGGTGTTGGAAACAATGGTTTCGGGGCCAACAAATCTGATGAGAAAATTTATAAATATTATTATTTAATATTTATGAGTCAATTATGGTTTTTTAAAAAGGTTTTTGATTCGATAAATTATGATTTATAAACGATTTATTAAGTTCAAGTGATATGACCCTAAGGTGAAGTGATTTTAGAAAAAAAGATATAGGGACCTCGTTTCTACAAACTGAGTCGTAAATATTTTTATAAATATTTACGGAGTGTCATTAATGTGGTATTAAAGTTTCGTTGAAAAATTTTAACATTTCGATAGTTAATTAATTAAAAAGGACTAAATTGTAAAAGATGTAAAATTTAGTCACTATTTGATTTGAGTGATTAAATAGTTTATTTAATAAAGGAAAAGGTAATTAAATGGTAATTATACCATTTAAGAATTTAGTGGATGGTTTGGGGCAATTAAAAGCTTGAAAATTGGTTGAATTTTAAATGGACAAAATTGTAATTTTATAATTAAACTTTAATTAAATAAAAGAAAAACTATTATAATCATTTTAGTGTCTTCTTCACCGAAATTGGAAGAATAAAACTCCATGGAAATGAATCTAGGTTTGGCCATGGTTAAAATTATGCATGTAAGTCCCTAAGCTATCCGTTTTTAATAATTTTTATGTTTTTGAGATCGTTGTAACTAGATCCAACTAGCCCGTACCTTCGATTTTGAAACTGTTAAAGATTTTGAATGTTTCCATTGATTAAAATTGTGATTTTATATTTTAATTGATGAGTTTGAAATATTACTTGTTATTTAAAAGTATTTTATTAAGTGGTTTTTGATAAATTTATCGATTAGGGACCAATTTGTTAAAATAGTAAAAATGAAAGGATTAAATGTGAAATTTTTGTATTAATTGGATTTTTTGGATACCATGAACATTTGGCTAAGCTCAATTTTGGGTAAAAATGGTTCATTTGCATGTTTTGGGCTTAGGGACTAAATTGAATAAAAGTACAACTTTAGGGGCAATTTTTTTAAAATGTCAAAAATGACCAAATTGCAAAAAAATAATTTTTTTATTGTCTAAATTAATATATTGAATGAAATTATTAATTTAAATCAAGATCGGATGGAAAATCGAGGAAAATGAAAAATTATCAATTCGTATGAACTGTATTTTGTATAATTTTGATTAAATTGAATGTTAATATGTGATTATATTGTGATTAAATCTATATATGTATATATGTTAGTATGAAATTTACTGTATTATGAAACGACGTAAATCAATGACGTACGACGTTTACCGAGTCCCGTTTGAACCCTTAGGAATTCGTAGGATACAAATGACATGTCATTAGGGTTTACATGATTTAGGTGTTGGTCTTGAATGTCCTACTGATGGCTGAAGCTTGGCATGTGTTGCAGATACCCCACAGCTCGTGTGAGCAGCATCATTTAGCTACATTCCGACCCACAGCTCGTGTGAGTAAACCCATTTTCACAGCTCGTGTGAGCATTCTGATTTACAGCTCGTGTGAGCATTCTGATTCACAACTTGTGTGAGCTATCCCGGGTATCTAATGGTATTTTAAATGGTTCAACGGGCATTATTCGGATAAGAAACGATAAGAGAACGATAGTTTTTATGACATATACATATATGAACATCCTTGATATGATGATACATAAAAATTATATAGGTTGAGATGAGTTATAAACTCATGAGATACATGTTGTGGCTAAATGGTTATTTATGTTAATGTGCCTATGATTCATATCTTGTATACTAACATGTTTGGTGTAAATGCTTAGGCTTTGGCCAAGTTGTGGTTGGATTATGCCACGTTAAACTTATAAGTTATGCATTGAAATGGTAAGTGCCTAAATAGAAATATGCTTGTGATCATGAAAGAGTGGTAAGGTTTAAATTATGTAATTTTTATTGAAATGGTTTATAATGTGGTTAATTCCAAAAGAGTTATGTTTAAATGCACTAGCTTGTGGCTATGGTTGAATAATATGCTCATGTCTTGTGTGATATGCATATGAAATGGGTGTGGAAAGGTAATAAAATAGTAAGTTTATACTTGAAGTGTAAATTGATGAAAAAGGGAATGATGAGTTGAATTGATATTGTTATTTAAGTTAAAGAAAGTAAATGCAATAGAAAGTAATGAAATGCAAATGAAAGTAAGAAATTTTGGAAACGGTTTAAAGTTTTATAAAATCCCATAATGCTAAGGATGATATATATATGTGATGCTGTGGATTTATTCACTTTGTGAGTTGTTGAATATGGTTTCATGAATCTTGCGGTATTGGTATAAGATTATTCTTAACATGTATAAATTTCATATTTGAAATGGATTGATATGACTAAAGTTTATATAAGCTTACTAAGCATTCATTGCTTACATAGTTTTTTGTCCTTTACTTTTTAGATTACCGAAAGCTCGATCGGTTTGGAAGCTCGTTGAAGATCTATCACACTATCCAGTAATTATATCGGTAGTTTTCAATGTCTTGGTTAAGGTTATAATGGCATGTATAGGTGGACTTATGGTTGATGATACTTGAATGTTAGTAATGAGTTTGGCATGTTTATGTCATTTTGGGTGATGTAGCATTTGTACATTTGGTGCCTTGTTGATATGTGTTAATTTGATAATTTGTTGAAGCATGTTTGAATGGCCAAACTGATATATAATGAATTGACCTCAACATGGTCAAGATATGGTATGCTTTTGAAAGGTTTTAAATAGATATGGCATGAATCTAATATGGTGTGGTGATTATGTAGCAATTATGTTATGTTTTGGCATGGAAACAAGTTAATTGATAATTGGATAAATATACACATGTATAGGTGTTTTTGGTTTATGTTTTAGCCATTATATTTTGGCTTGTAAATTTGGTATTTTGAATGATTGAAATGGTTGATATGTGGATATATGTATGTGGCCTTTTGATGGATGATTTTATAGTCTTTATGATACTTAGATGATGGAAGTTGAACATGGTCATTTTGGTATTAAAAAATATAGTTGGTATTTATGGCTTATGATGCTAAATGTTAAATTGTAAATTAAGTACATATGAATGTTAAATTGTAAATTAAGTACATATAAGTGTGGATTTTATATGTGTACGAAATTGTAAGTTTTGGCTAAACTAAGCATTTAGTTATACATGTTTAATTATTGTGATTGAGGTGCCTTTTGAGCATATTGGTTGTATGCTTATGTACCATATTTGAATAGCTTGTTTATGCATGGTCTTAGTGAAAATTGAAGGCTTGTTTATATGTGCAAAAGTGATTGTAGGTATATGCATGAACGGGTGAGAAAAATGGCTTGGAAATGGCCTATTTTTCGTCTACACGGCCAGGCGACACAGTCGTGTGTCCCTTGTAGCTTACTAAGGGTTACAAGTCAGGTAGTTACACGGCCTAACACACGGCCTGGCACACGGGCGTGTGACGCTATTTCGAAGGGTACACGGCCTGGCACACAGGCGTGTGAGGCTATTTCGAAGGGTACACGACCTGGAACACGGGTGTATGGCTTGGCCGTGTGACCCAAGTTAGAGAGTTACACGGGCACGGACACGGACTGGGACACGGTCGTGTGTCCTTACTTTGAATGTCCACACGGCCTGGCCACACAACCGTGTGACCCTTGCAGTTTGAAAATTTATATCTTTTCCCGAAAAATTCTATATGTTCCTGATTTAGTCCTGATTTGTTTCTAATGTGTTTTCAGGGCCTCGATGGCTCATATAAGGGACAATATGTATGTTATTAATGGAGTTTGCTATGATTGATGTTGTGAAATATATGATTTAAATTTTTGATTATTTTGAATTGTAATATCCGGTAATGCTCTGTAACCCTATTCTGGCGACGGATACGGGTTAAGGGTGTTACACATTGGCTGTAAATTTTTCAAAAAAATCTTAAAGAACTCATGTTCAACCATATCCAATGGACATTGATGCTTGATGATCATTTTTGCAAAATCCAAGTGACTCATTTCTTGATCGAACATGAAGTTGCTTTCATCACTATCCCGAGTGATCAAATTACTTATTTCAAATGTGGTTAACTGCCTTTCTTGATTTTTTCTTTTCTTACTTTGGCATCTTTCCAAATGGTTTTTCAAGTGTGTGGTTCCACTCTTGCTTGACCATGTAAAATCCTTATTGCAATGTTTACATTTGGCTACTTGTTTCCCATTCACTTCAAACATATCGAAGTCTAGCCAAACTTTAGACGAGAACTTTCTCCGTTTGGTTCGTGGGACTTGATAGGTCTCCATGTATGCTTTCATAATCTCATAGTCGCTAATGGATATAGTCTGAGAAATGAAGCCCTTTTCTCCAATTTCTTTTCAAAAAGTAGACAAATTAAGCATAAGTAGTCTATAAGTAAAAACTTCAAAGCACATTACAATAGCTAAAGCTCTCAAAATTATATATAATCATTTGAATACTTAGCTTAGGCATGCACCATTACATTATATATAACCATACAATGTTAATATAATGTTGACAAGCTATTCAACCAAACCTTCTTCTTTTAAAAGGAAAAGGAAAAAGAAAAAAGTAGCAAGCAACTAATTTTAATGTTATTCACTTAAGTTACATTCCTATTGTATAAGAAAAATATTCAAGATAAATGATAGTATATGTTTCTCCTTTATATGTTCTAGGGCTTTATCTTACTTGTTAGAATTAAGTGACCCAAATCCTTATTTAAATAAAATACTGTGGTAAAATAAAATAAAAGTAAAATACCTATAGAATTATACTTCTTTTATTTTATTTTAGAATAAGGTTTCTAAACCTTATTAAACTCCATCTATTTGATATTATTTGAATAAGGAGTTTCACTCCTATTAGAATAAGGTTTACAAGCCTATAAATAGGCATAGTCTACTCCTCTTGTAATTAAGTTTTCGACATAGTGAATTTTCTTCTCCTCTACCCGCGGTTTTTTTCCCGAAAGGGTTTCCACGTAAAATTTGTGTATTCTTTATTTTTCTATTTCTATTTTTCTTTGCGATATATTGTCATTACCGACATTATATTTTTCTCAAATTGGTATCCGAGCTTCCGGGTTGTTCATCTCAATCACGGTAATGACGTCTTTGAAGTACAAAATTCCGTTGTTGGATCGCAATACCAGATTTGCATTGTGGCAGATAAAGATGCAAGCAGTTCTTGCACAAATGGACTTAGAGGAAGCCCTACTAGGGGTAGATAAGATGCCTTCAACTTTGATGGAAGAAGAGAAGAAGCGCAAGGATCGAAAGGCGTTAACACAGTTACATCTGCATTTGTCTAACGAAATTTTACAGGATGTGATGAAGGAAAAGACTGCCGCTGGATTATGGAAGAGGTTGGAACAGATATGTATGTCGAAAACTTTAACTAGCAAACTACATATGAAACAGCGTCTTTATGCTCATCGTTTGGAGGAAGGTGCATCTGTACACGAACACTTAACAGTGTTCAAAGAAATTCTCTCAAACTTGGAGGCCATGGAGGTTCAGTATGATAAGGAAGATCTAGGGCTAATTCTACTTTGTTCGTTTCCCCGTCTTATTCAACCTTTAGAGATACGATTTTATATAGTCGTGAGTCTCTCACAGTTGATGAGGTTTATGATTCTTTAACCTCGTATGATAAGATAAAGCATCTTGTGGTTAAAATCGACTCTCAGGGAGAGGGTCTTATTGTTCGTGGGAGACAAGATCGGAATGCTGATGATGATCGTGGAAGGACACAGGAACGAAATCCTCGCAGTAAATCTAAAGGTAGATCGAAGTCTTCAAATAGAGGTAAAACTTGTAACTTTTGCAAGAAGAAAGGGCACATTAAATCTGAGTGCTATAAGCTACAGAATAAGATCAAAAGGGAGGCTGCGAATCAAAATGGAAAACAACTAGAAAATTCTGGTAAAGCTGATGTTGTAGAAGATTACAGCGATGGTGAACTTCTAGTCGCTTCTGACAACAATTCCAAAGCGAGCGAGGAGTGGATCCTTGATTCGGGTTGCACCTTCCACATGAGTCCCAATCAGGATTGGTTTACAACTTACGAAACAGTGTCTGAAGGTATTGTGTTGATGGGAAATAATGCTTCATGTATAATTGCAGGTGTTGGAACAATTAAAGTTAAAATGTTTGATGGAGTTGTCAGAACACTCAGTGGCGTACGACATGTTCCAGAATTAAAGAGAAATTTAATTTCATTGAGTACTATTGATTCAAAAGGGTACAAATACACAACTAAAAGTGGGATTTTGAAAATTTCCAAAGGTTCCTTCATTGTGATGAAAGGGCAGAGAAAAACTGCCAAGTTATATGTTTTGTAGGGTTCTACTATTACTGGTGATGTAGCTGTGTCATCCTCTTCCTTGCCAGATGATGATATTACTAAAATTTGGCATATGCGCCTAGGGCATATGAGTGAGAATGGCATGGCAGAATTGAGCAAAAGAGGACTTCTTGATGGGCAAGAAATTTGCAAACTGAAGTTCTGTGAGCACTGCATTTTTGGGAAGCAAAAGAGAGTTCGATTCACGAGAGGAATCCATAACACGAAGGGAACGTTCAAGTATATACATTCTGATCTATGGGGGCCATCCAGAGTGCCTTCGAGAGGTGGAGCTAATTATATGCTAACTTTTATTGATGATTTTTCCAGAAAAGTGTGGGCATTCTTCCTGAAGGAGAAAAGCGATGTGTTTTCCGCATTTAAGTCTTGGAAAACCATGATTGAAAAACAGACGGGAAAGCAAATAAAATATCTCCGCACAGACAATGGCTTAGAGTTTTGTTCTGATGAATTTAATAAACTATACCAGTCAAAAGGGATCATGAGACACTTGACAGTTCGTCATACTCCACAGCAAAACGGCGTTGCAGAACGAATGAACAGAACGATCATGGAGAAGGTTTGATGTATGTTGTCAAATGCCAACTTATCAAAGTCATTTTGGGCAGAAGCAACCTCTACTGCATGTTTTTTGATCAACTGATCTCCATCCGTTGCCATTGAGAAAAAGACTCCACAAGAGGTATGGTTTGGTAATCCTGCTGACTATTCTGATTTAAAGATCTTTGGTTGTCCTGCGTATGCTCATGTGGATGATGAAAAATTGGAACCAAGATCTATTAAATGTGTTTTTCTTAGTTATAAAGCTGGTGTAAAAGGGTATAAGTTATGGTGTCCTGAAAATAGAAAAGTTGTGATTAGCAGAGATGTTGTTTTTGATGAAACTGCTATGCTACCTAACTTATCTCTTAAAGACTCTTCCAATAAAGAAAATCAAAAGCAGGTGGAGCATCAGATTGATCTAGAATCTACAACAGAATCGACTACTAAAGCCAGTACAAAAAATCAAAATAGAGTTGCTTCTTTACCACAATACTCTATTGCCAAAAACAGAACTAGAAGAGAAATTAAACCTCCAAAGAAGTATGCCGAGGCTGATCTAGTTGCTTATGCTTTAAATGTGGCTGAAGATATAGATGCAAATCAAGAGCCATCTAATTATTCTGAGGCGGTTAGTTGTGAAGACTCAGAAAAATGGATGTTTGCTATGCAAGAGGAGATGGAATCACTACACAAAAATCAAACATGGGATCTTGTGAAACTTCCTAAAGGTGAAAAGGTTGTTCGTTGTAAATGTGTGTTTAAAAAGAAAGAGGGGACTCCAAGAGTTGAAGAACCCAGATATAAAGCAAGGCTTGTTGCAAAGGGTTACAGTCAAATTCCAGGAGTGGACTTCACAGATGTGTTCTCTCCAGTTGTGAAGCATAGTTCGATTCGAGCTTTGCTTGGTATTGTGGCCATACATGATTTGGAGCTTGAGCAGTTAGATGTAAAAACTGTATTTTTGCATGGAGAACTTGAGAAGGATATTTACATGCAACAACCAGAGGGTTTTACAGTTTTAGAAAAAGAGGACTATGTTTGCTTGCTGAAAAAGTCCCTTTACGGTTTGAAACAGTCACCAAGACAGTGATATAAGAGGTTTGATTCCTTTATGACTTCTCGTGATTTTAAAAGAAGTAGCTTTGACAGTTGTGTTTACTTTAAGAAAAACAGTGATGGTTCTTTTGTGTATCTACTCCTTTATGTTGATGACATATTGATAGCAACGAAAGATAAAGGAGAGATAAGAAAGGTCAAAGCCCAACTAAGTGAAGAATTTGAGATGAAAGACTTGGGACTAGCAAAGAAGATACTTGGTATGGAGATTCTCAGGGATAGAAAAGCAAGTAAATTGTATCTAAGTCAGAAAGGGTAAGAAAGTTCTTTCCAGATTCAATATGCAGAATGCTAAGTCTGTTAGTACTCCTTTAGGAGCCCATTTCAGACTTTCATCGGCTTTATCTCCACAATCAGATGATGAGATTGAGTACATGTCACATGTTCCATACTCTAGTGCAGTGGGATCTCTCATGTATGCCAGGGTTTGTTCACGTCCAGATTTATCATATGCAGTTAGTGCAGTTAGCAGATACATGGCAAATCCTGGTAAAGAACATTGGAAAGCAGTTCAGTGGGTTTTGAGATACTTACGAGGTACTACCGATGTTTGCTTACAGTTTGGAAGAACTAGAGATGGAGTCATTGGGTATGTTGATGCTGATTTTGCTGGGGACCTCGATAGAAGAAGATCTCTCACCGGTTATGTCTTTACAAATGGAGGTTGTGCAATCAGTTGGAAAGCCACTTTGCAAACTACAATCGCTTTGTCTACCACTGAAGTTGAGTACATGGCGATTACTGAGGCTTGTAAAGAAGCTATATGGTTGAAGGGACTCTTTAGTGAACTCAATGAAAACCTTCAAATCAATACAGTATTTTGTGACAGTCAGAGTGCCATCTTCCTTACAAAAGATCAAATGTTTCATGAGAGAACAAAACACTTTAATGTTCGGTATCATTTTGTTCGTGATATTATTGCTCGTGGTGATATTGTTGTGAGCAAAATTAGTACTTATGAAAATCCTGCAGATATGATGATAAGTCACTTCCTATAACCAAGTTTAAGTATTGCTTAGACTTGGTTGGTGTTCATTGTTGCAAATAAACCCTTAAGGGGTTTTATGGAAGATGTGGAGAAACTTGTTCGTTGAGAGTTTGCGATGAATAACTTGTTCATTAAGAATTCGTGTCAAGGTGGAGATTGTTAGAATTAAGTGACCCAAATCCTTATTTAAATAAAATACTGTGGTAAAATAAAATAAAAGTAAAATCCCTATAGAATTATACTTCTTTTATTTTATTTTAGAATAAAGTTTCTAAACCTTATTAAACTCCATCTATTTGATATTATTTGAATAAGGAGTTTCACTCCTATTAGAATAAGGTTTACAAGCCTATAAATAGGCATAGTCTACTCCTCTTGTAATTAAGTTTTCGACATAGTGAATTTTCTTCTCCTCTATCCGTGGTTTTTTTCTCGAAAGGGTTTCCACGTAAAATTTGTGTGTTCTTTATTTTTCTATTTCTATTTTTCTTTGCGATATATTGTCATTACCGACATTATATTTTTCTCATTACTAATAAGATTTCAAGTTTTAGACCAACTATATAGAAATGATTACCTGTTTATGAGGACCTTGTGTTTCTAGTACTAACTCATGGGATTGAGTGTGCTAAAAGGAGATGAGTCAACCTAAAAGAAAATATTGTTATTCATTATACACATGTACTAGAATATTACAAGTCTATAACAATAATATAACATGAATACAATTGATTAGCATTATACCTGCTCAACAAGCCTATGTCTTTCCATTTCATGAAAATTACATGGTTGAACTGCATTCAAAGACCATGTTGTGTTTGAGTTTAGTAAATCATTGGTGGACGAAGCTAGTCGAGTGTTTCTCGTATGCATCGTCCCCTGCAGAGTGGTTGAAATGGTTTCTCTCTCGAATCCAACTCTATTACCTCGAACTAATACAGTTACAAACTTTTTCTTCATGTTTTCAAGTCAATTAAGATATCAAGTGCTAAAGATTCTGATTTCTCACTTTCGATTTTAGTCCAATAAAATTCTACTACATAAACATCACCAATGATGTAGTGATTTTGTAGACAGATTGCACCAGTAGCATGACTACCAAACAACTGTGTAGCATTAAACAGTGGGTAGTCACTTTTCATCAGCTTCGTAATACTTGGTATGAAATATAATATTATAATTTCTTAAATATCTCTTATAAATTAGCACCACAATTTATTTTATAACTATTTTGAAAGAATGTATTACTATAACATCACAAATTATCTTCAAAATATGTGTTGCAAATTAAAACAGATAAATATATTAAACCTTCAAACAACTACAAAATTTTTGGCATATTTTCAGTAGTGTATGTAAAATTATATTTGATTGACAAGTTATAAAACTCGTAGTTATAAGGTAATAAATTTTTATCCTATAAATATTCTTTTTAAAAATCTCGTAATTATATTTAAATGACAGGTTAAGAAATATAAAACTGGTAATAATTAATCGGTAATGATATATTATATTAGTTACAATTTTGAGCCCTTTATTTATTGTAATTATCATATGCTATTTAATGCTCGTATTGATTAATGAGAACATTTTTTAAAAATTAATTATAATGTTAATATACAATTTCATATATTATCAATAAAACAACAATTTCTCTAATGGGTTTTCCTTTGAATGTGAATCAAACTCTTTTGATAATGGATCAAAAATAGGCCAAAAGAGAGTGTCTAATATAGATAGCCCCTTTAGCATTCAGCATGTTTAGGTCAAAGGCTCGTTGGATAATATGAAAAACAAGGTAGTGAGAAGTATAGAGACAAAGAGTTCTATTTCAATTTTTGTGAAAGAAAATGCAAGTTTCAAGTTTGGAGAGATGAGTATGGCCAGGGAGAACACGAGACAAAGACCTACACTCATGGAGAAATTTCAGCCAACAAGACCACCAAATGTTGAGATTAGGAGCTTTGAGCATTCAATGGTGGAGGTGGTGACGACTATGAAGGGGATTATCAATGGCATTAAGTGTGACTCAACTACTAAAACTTTGGCCAATAGTGACACCATGCTTGTGTAGGTATCCGATGATGAGGCAAGCCTTAATATTGAGCCTAATTGTTGACGTTGAACTACTTGGGTATGAGAATCTTCTCTATTTCCCTTTAATTATGAATATAAAATTATTCTTTTAGAACTAACAAGGAACTGGTCATCCCTGTTTTCATAATTTTGTGAAAGAATGCATGAAGGATTTTTCCACTGATTTAATTAGTTTATTTAAGAGTCGAATTAGTGGGTCCAAGGCTGATGATATTATTGGCAAACTAGGTTATCAAAATTCTTTCAAAGTTGAAGTTGTTGGCTTTGTTGGGGGTATCTAGATTGTTTGGAATGATAGCATTGATGTTGATTTCCTAGATTTACATCTCCAAATGATTCATATGAGAATTCGCAGTAAATAAGGGCCCTTCTAGTTTTTTATGCTCAACTATTTATGCTATTCCACATTCAACAAAAAGGTGTTCTCTTCAGCATTTTCTTAGATTCAATTGCAGGTTCAATTGATGAACCTTGGATTACCGCTAGAGATTTCAACTCAATTTTGGATAGTTCTTGCTAGAACAAGCTGTAACCTTTTCAGATTGTTCTTATTCAAATACGGGCTTCGAGATATTTGGTTTTATGGTCCTCGCTTTACATGGAATAGAGGCAATCTTTTCCAACAGCTTGGTAGAGCCATATGCAACTTGAATTGGCACCAAATTGCTCTGTTTGACATCTTCATAGATTAAAATCTAATCATTGGCCAATTTTGGTATCTTTGAGCTCTAACTCTCATAATATAGGTTTTTGTCCTTTTAGATTTTTAGTAAGTTGGTTGCTACATTCAGAGTTCAGGGACCTAGTTCGTAATAACTGGAAGCATGATCTTGAGGTTGGTTCAAACTTGGATCTGTTTAAGATAGTGGTTCAAGACTTGAATGAGCGTGTTTATGGTAATATTTTTGCTTGGAAGAGGAAGCTGATAGAAAAACTTAATCGTGTACAGAGGATTTTGAAGCTTCGATCATCATGTCTACAATCTCTTGAGATTGAGTTGCGAAAAGAGATTGATGATATTTAAAACATGAGAAGCTTCTCTAGTTTTAGAAATCACAGATTGTTTGGCTTACGAATGGTGATAGAAATACTAAGTATTTTCATAGTCACACTTTAGCTAGGCGAAAGAGGAATAAAATTGAGGGATTAAAAATTTGTGAGTTAGGCTGGTGTTGTGGTACTAGTATTTTAAAGCAACATTTTGTGGATTTTTTTCCAGAACCTCTACACTATTGATAATCATGTAACGGGGACCTTCCTTTTTTGATAAGTTTCCTCTTTTATCGGTATATGATCGAGACATGTTATTGATAGTGGCTACTAACGAAGAAATCTGTAGAGCTATGTTTAGTATGGCGTCTCTCAAAGCACAAAGGATTGATGGGTTTCACACAAAATTTTACAAATCACATTGGGAAACAGTTGGCGATTTTGTTTGTTCTCTTGATAAACAGGTACTTGGGGGCATGTCTTGGATCCCAATCTCAACAAAACCTTGCTTGTTTTGATTCCAAAAGTTTAAGGACTTGAAAACATTTCTCAATTTCATCCAATTAGCTTGTGTATTGTTTTGTATAAGATCATCACTAAAACCATCGTTAATCGACTTAGGCCGATGATGGAGAATCTTGTTAAAAAACCCAAGGAAGTTTCATTGTAGGGAGGAATATATCGGATAACATCATTATCGCACAATAGGCTTTTCATATCATGAAGACAGTCAAATGAAGGAAATGTTGGATGGCTTTGAAGGTTAACTTGGAGAAAGCATATAATAGGATCTGTTGGGATTTCTTAAAAGATATATTTTGTTGGATGCAGGTATCCCATCTTTGCTAATTAATGTAATCATGAATTGTGTGTCTTCCTCTTCTTTACATATTCTTTGGAATGGGGACATCACTGATCCTTTTTATCCCACATGAGGAATACAGCAAGGGGGTTTAATTTCTCCTTATTTATTCGTGTTGTGTATGAAACATTTTGGCCACCTAATTGATAGGGCAGTTGAGCAAAAATGTTAGAGTCCTCTGTTATTATCGAGGCGAGGACCGACCATTTCACATCTTTTCTTTGCTAATGTCTCAATCTTGTTTTGTAAGGCAGATAGGGATCAAGCTGAACATGTCAATGTAATTCTCAATGCTTTTTGCCTCCTCTCTAGACAGAAGGTTAACAGAAACAAAACTCAAGTGTTCTTTTCTAGCAACACCCCGGAAGAAGTAGCTTGCGCAATTTATGGTGATGTTGGGGTTTCGAGGGTGGATGATCTAGGTAAATACCTTGGTATGCTTATTTTTCACAAGAGAGTTACAACAGAAACTTTTGAATTTATGGTTGATAAGGTTCGAAACAAGCTCAATGGTTGGGAGGTAAGGAATCTCTCGATGGTAGGAAAAATTACTTTCGCTAAATCAGTTCTCTTAGTTATATTTAGTTATTTTATGTGTATGACTCGTATTCCTCTTTCTGTTTGTAATGAAATTGAGATGCTGACTCAAAATTTCATTTGGGGATTTAGTATAGAGTCAAGAAAACCTGCCTTTCTAAATTGGACTGATTATTGTAAGCCACTTGATAAAGGGGGTTTTGGCATCAGAAATCTTGTTGATCAAAACAAATTTTTCTTATTAAAGTTGGGCTTCAACATTATTTCTAATCCTGAAATTTTGTGGGTGCGTGTTTTGTGGAATAAGTAGAATGTTCAGAGATTGATGCTTATCTCAATTTCGAGGAGCAATTGTTCTTTCATTTGGCGGTCTATTATAAAGGTTTGGCCAGAGGTTATTAGTAACGCTTATTGGTTGATTGGTTAATTTTTAGAATGATATATGGTTTAAACAAGTTGGTCCTCTTAAGTTATTTTATGAAGGACCTAGATAGCCGAATGAAACTCTCAGAGTGTGTGATATGATTGATGATTCTGGAAATTAAGACTGGTTTCAGGTTAACCTATTGCTACCTAACCATATTCTTCTTCACATTGTAGCTATATTACCTGCTTGTAATGATATAAGGTATGACCGAATCACTTGGAAATGGTCTGCCAACAATTCCTTTTCTTTTGTTGAGTCTTATAAGAACCTTTCCTCACTTGGTATTGTTGATTCATTTATGAACTGGAACCTGATTTGACGGAATAAGGCCCCACAACGAGTTCGTGTTTTTCTTTGGATGCTTTGGTAGAATCGGCTCTTGACCAATGGTGAGTAGGCTCGAAGACACATGACTAATGAAGGACATTGCCCTCGATGCAAGAATTCCTTTGGCATGTTGGCATGTTGTTGTTACTAACATTGCTAGAAATGTTTTCTTCTCAAGAAATGTGAATGAATGGTCAGTTTAAAATTTGACAAATCAAGGGAGGTTTGTTGATAAGGAGGAGGACTGACCAACACAATTTTTTATTTTGTGTTGGCTATTATGAAAAAGTTGCAACAATTTTATCTTTAATAATACCTATAATTGCATTAAAGATACTGTTTTTATAGGATTTACTTGGGCTAGAAGTATTGTGAACTAAAGTTCAGTTGAGCTTTTTCGACATTCAAAGGTCATCCTTGCACATTGGATGCCATCAAAGATAGGGTGGATCAAACTCAACAAGATGGTGTTGTTTCGGCTCTTACTAATAGTCCTTCGATTGGAGGAGTTTTCAGAGATTCTTGCGTGAATTAGCTGTGTGGTTTTGCTATAAGGACTGGCAAGGATACAATTTTCAAGGCGAATCAAAAGTTGTTTTAGAAGGACTCACCATAGCATGAGAGACTGGTTTTAAGTAACTGGAGTTGGAATGTAATAATGCTTTGTTAGTTGAAACACTAATAGCTAGAGATGCTGCGAAATGTTAGAGTTACGCTTGATCCATCAACTCTCACGCCGCAACTGGGAAGTTCGGATTCAACATATTCCCAGGGACCACAACAAAGTTGCCGATCATATGACTAAAATTGCCAGCTTAAATTACAACAACTTGTAGTTGTTTGAAGAACCTCCGTTCCTGGTCCAAGAACTACTTAATGACCATCTTGCTACTATGTCCAATATCGCCTGTTAGTGTTTTCTTTACCTTATAGCCACTATTTTACTGTATTTTTTCTATCGAAAAAATAAAATAAATGTAATTATCATTATCAATTGATATATTATTTCATCAATAAAATAAATATAATTATAAATTTAAAATTAATATATTTAAAAAGTTAACCTAATTATAAATCATTTAAAACTTAATTATAAAAACTACACTCACTTTAAATATAATTAAAAAAATTATATACTGTGCAGAACTCAACCTTTTTATATAAACTGTGCAGAACTTCTCGTAGATACGAGATAATTTCCAATCTATTTTAAGATGAGATAAGATTTGACAAAGGTGCTCATGGGCCGGGCCGGGCCCAAAAAAATTTCGGCCCATGTCCTAGGCCCGGGCTCGGCCCAAAATATGGGCCTAAAATTTTGTCCAGGCCCGGCCCGAAAAAAAATTCCTAAGTTTGAGCCCGGCCAGGCCCATTTTTTTAATAAACACCAAAAATTTATTTTAAAAATAAAAAATAAAAAAATAGTATTTTAAAAATATTTTAAAATTAAAAAAAATAAAAATATATTTATTATATATTCAGGCCGAGCCATGCCCGGGCCAAAAAAGTGGTGCCCAAGGTTCGGTGCGTTTTCTAATCGGGCCTTGTTTTTTGTCCAAACTCATATTTTAAATTTATATTTTTATCCGAACCCTTTCATATTTCGGGCGGGCCGTCGAGCCGGGCCGGGCCACACGGCGCATGAGCACCTCTAGATTTGACTCGGCTATTGAATTTTCACCCATTTTCTCTCAGTATTCGTCTTTAACTTTTCATTCCAAAAGCTCTTACATTTCTACTTCGATTTGCCTTTTTTCTGGTCCCCTAATTTCTGCTTTTGGGTTTTCTGCTCTCTACCTTTTTTTATCTTTTTCTCCGTAACTTTGAATGGGTAGGTATTCGAATTGACCTTCTTTGAAGGAGAATCTTGAATTTTGCTGCAAAAACAATCAAAAACTGCTAACTGCTTAGTATTTGACTCGAAGTTGTTTTCTTTATGCTTTTTCATATATATTTTTTTAATCTGGCGTTGCTTCGAGGCTGGCTTAATATGATTAATCGTATAAAGGGCTTGTCTGTGGCTGTAATTTCTATTTGAATCTGATTCTAGGAGTTTTTAGTCCTCCATTCTTACCAAGGGTTTTGTTTGACTTCATCTTTGGTACTTAGGTTCACGGCCAAAAATATGAATATTTGGCTCTTAGGATGACACCTTACATTCAACTTTAATGAATAAGCTTTATGATGTATGTTTTACCATTCATCCTCTACTTAGTCGAAGTTCTAAAATTTTGGAAGTTTTGATAGGATTTTAAATCACTTGCTGATGCGATAGTGGATTAACAGTTGTATTACTATGTTTTAGATTTAACAGGTGAGATGCAAGGGAAAAATGGAAAATCCAAGCTTCTTGATCAAGCCTTTTCTGCCTTTTTTGTGCAGCTTCCTAACAAACTTCAAAACCATCTTAAGGTTAGTCATTTCTCCTACGTAGGGGGGAATTCGTTTAATGGACTATTCTTTTTAATTATCTCTGAATTTGAATGAAAATCCCTTCTTCTTTTTTTTTTTGCCTCAGTCACAGTTCAAGGGATTAGCAAAAGATAATGATGGATTTGAATCTGCGAACTCTTTTCTCGAGAAGGAGAAGGGTTCATTTGCTGGATTGAGGATTGATCTGGGGAAACAATTGCAAGCTTGGAGAGAAAATCCTTCATGGGTCAATCAACCTCCAGAAATAAAGGTAAAGAGTTATTGGGAACTTTCATGGTTTCCTTCTCAACAGCTATGTGACCCGAACTCTTCAGTTTTCATGAAGTACCCATACTAGCATTTGTATCCGACACATATTTAAACAAGGATACAAGTATCTGACACTCACTCTCGAGTGCCTGCTAGTAAAAGCTTTTAACTCTAGGCCAGTCAAAAGCATGAACTTTCCTAGTGCTATTTCACTCATATAGCCAAAGTTGTAGAAAACCCTTGGCTTGTAATTTTAAAATATAGTTTGCACTACATTGCTGTTATCTACATTCTTGGATATTTTATTCTAAGGGCCCATCAATTTGCAAAGAATTAGGCTAATGTTATTCTTGGCAGGTTAGTGTGCCAAAAGGTTCTCTTTGCAACCTTAAGGCAAAACTTGATGTTGGGTTGCCCCCAGATGCAGTGTATGATATTTTAACTGATCCTGATAGTAAGAGAATTTTCAAGAACATTAAGGTAAGAGCGGTATATTTTGATCCATAATAGTAGATTGAAGTTTTCTATTTAGGACACCATTACCAATTTGATGCAATGGCATTCCCAGCTTCAATGCTTCAAGCAGTCTCAGGAAATTCATATATTTATTTCATGAACTGGTATTCTGCTTCAGGAAGTGATATCTAGAAAGGTTTTAGTTGATGAAGGTCAAAGACAGGTGGTTGAGGTGGAGCAAGCTGCTTTGTGGAGATTCCTTTGGTGGTCAGGTACCATCTCAGTTCGTGTTCTAGTGGATCAAAACCGAGAAGATCACTCGGTAAGGATTTTCTTCTCAGTTTCAATTTTAAAAATCCATGACTGAATCTTTTCTGTAAGTAGGACTTTGGCGGTCTATTTTGGTTGCTTTTTTTCTTTTTTGAAGTTCAAATATAGGGTTAATCTATTTTGAATCTCCACTTAGCTTGCCATTTAATTGATTCTAGCTCTTTATTTCTCTTTAAGTGCCCGTATCTGACACATGGGTATCGGGAAATCAGATCCTAATATCCTCCAGAAACATGAAAAAGCTTAGAAATCATATCATCTGTATCCTACTTTTGAACTAAAGATACAAGTTGTTTGTAAAAAGATTATGCATGGGTTACTTGCAGTTACTCTTGATTCTAATGATGACTAGTAAACAGATGAAGTTCGAACAAGTAAACACAGGATTCATGAAGAAGTTTGAAGGTCAGTGGAGAATAGAACCTATTTTTGTGGATGAGGAAACCTGTTTTCCTTTCAAACCTAAAACATTGGCAGAGTATTGTTCATGTAGTGAGGGTAAAGGAAGGATTGGGTCAAAGGTGAGCTTGGACCAACTGGTTCAACCAGCCATTGTCCCTCCCCCACCCATTTCTTGGTATTTAAGGGGAATTACTGCCAAGACCACTGAGATGTTGATACATGATCTAGTTGCTGAAGCTGATAGACTCACAGGTGGCCGTCGATCTGACTCTAAAACTTCGAGCAAGGAGTTTAGATTATCTAAGGAACTAAACGAATATGACCCAGTTAAGCAAATATTCAACATTAAACAAAGATGGAGCTTACATAGGAGAAATGCAAAACAGCATCGTAAGAAGTTGTTGAGTGTATAATCATCTAATTTTTTATTACTTTAATTTCATTTGAAATCTGTTGTTTCAATGTTTATATATGCTAAATATGACTCCTATTTCAATCAAATTTGATAAATAATCTTCTAGTTAAACTCTGTTTATTTCTTTCAATCAAACTTTGATTAGTTTAGATTATTTTATTATTATTTGACTTATGAATTTAGTTTATAAATAGACTCTTTTGCAACATTAGAAACTGATACCCATTAGAGATTAAAACTCATAACACATTTAGAGAATTTTGTATTTATGTTTTAAGAGTTCTTTATTTTCGGGTTTTCGGGGTTTAATTTTTATCTTCATCTTTTGTACTCTTCGTTCTTTTGTCATTATAGTAAATTTATATTTGTTCGTAGTTTTTTTATCCTTTTTGAAAGGATTTTTTTCATGTTAAATTTGTGTGTTCAATTTTTCAATTTCTTTTGCTATTTTTACTTGTTCATTATTTAATCGGGTCGATCCTTAACAAGTGGTATAGAGTTAGTTTAATTTTTGTATATCAACTCGTTCAGAGATGGCAGCAATAAGGTTTGAAATTGAGAAGTTCGATGGTGTCACAAATTTCAATCTATGTCAAGTTTGAATGATGGCAATTCTAGTTCAAACTGGCCTGAGAAAAGTTGTTATTGGGAAAAAAATCTGAGAATCTAAATCAAATAGAATGTGAAGGTCTTGATGAAAAGACCTTGTCTGAAATTCAGTTGTGCTTTGCAAATATCGTATTGCAAGAGGTATTGATGGAGAATACCTCATTCGCCTTATGGAAAACATTAGAAACTCTTTATGCAACTAAGTCTCTAACTAACCGTTTAGTATTGAAACAACGTTTATTTATGATTCACATGAATGAGAGTGAGCTTCTTAGAGATCATATCAGTCAATTCATTATTATTTTAAATGATTTAAAGAATGTTGAGGTTCAAATTGACGATGAAGATCAAGCTATACTATTATTATACTTATTACCCCTTTTATACAAGTTTTTCAGAGAGACCTTAATTTATGGCAAAGACATTCTCGTTTGAAGATATGAAGGGTCATTTGTTGAGTAGGACAAACTCGACGATGAGTTTGGTTCGGATAGTAAGGCAGATAGACAAGCTTCCGTTTTGGTAACATCAAAGAAGCGAGACAATGTGTTACTATTGTAAAAAGTTAGATCACGTCAAAGCAGATTATTATAAATTGCGGAATAAAAGAGCTGTTGAGAGTAATGAGGAAGATGTAGCTGGTGCTAATTTAACCAATGAAAGCGGTGATGATTTCTTATTAGTGCCAACAAGTGATAACTCCAAGCTTACATCCGAGTGGATCCTAGATTCGCGATGTTCTTTCCACATGTGTTCCAATAGAAAATGGTTCTCCACATACAGTTTAGTTGAAGGTGGAGTTGTGCACATAGGAAACGATTCATCCAGTAAGGTAATTTGTATTGGTACTGTTAAAATTAGGATACACGATGGGACGATTAGGACACTCTTAGATGTTAGGTATGTACTTGATTTATGAAAGAATCTCATCTTTTTAAGTATTTTAGACTTGAAAGGATGTAAAACCAACATCGAGTCAAGTGGCATTAAAGTATCTCGTGGATCTCTCATTTTGTTAAAAGGTAAAAGAACAGATAATCTTTAAATTTTGGAAGGTTCTACAGTGACCGGTGAAATCGAATGACCCTCGTTCGTTACAAAGTCGAAGTCAACTCGTTTGGAGCGGAGGCAACTTAGTCATAGAAAGGAAAAATGTATGACCGTTTCGTTGAAGAGAGATTTTCTTTTGGATGCAGGTTTTGAAAAGTTAGAACACTGTGTTTGTGAAAATTAAACCCATGTTAGTTTTGATTTGGCAGTGTACAAGTTGAAGGTTAGAAGTCTTCCAGTTTCTAAGCATAGATTCGACTTTGTTAATTCCTTACATAGTTCAAGATAAGCTCGTGGTGGGCTTTGGCAAAGATGGTGTTGTGGAAATATGAGTCAAAGTGGAGACTTGTTAAGTATGACTCCTATTTTAGATAAATTTAAAAAATAATCTTTTAGTTAAACCTTGTTTATTTGTTTCAATTAAACTCTGATTAGTTTAGATTATTTTATTATTATTTGACCTGTGAATTTAGTTTATAAATAGTCTCTTTTACAACATTAAAAATCGACTCCCATTGAAGATTAGAGCTCATAACACATTTAGAGAATTTAATGTTTACGTTTTTTAGGGTTCTCCGTTTTTTTGCCACTATAGTAAATTTATCTTTACCCGTGGTTTTTTATTCTCTTTGGAGGGATTTTTCTACGTTAAATTTGTGTGTTTAATTTTTCAATTTCTTTCGCTATTTTTACTTATTAATTGCTTAATCGGGTCGATCTCCAACAATATATATCTATGAAAAGTGACCAACTTTGTAATGGTGTTTCCATAGAAGGGTATCAAAGTCTCTACCAAATAAAGTATTCAGATGCATTCTAAAATACTATCAAATACTATCAGCAAATCTATTACAGTTTGTTTAGATTCAAAGAGTAATTCGGACTCCCCAAGTGCAAACTTTAGCAAATACAAATTGCTAAATCTTTTCACTAAGCTATATATATATATGGAAAAAAAAACCCTCAAACTTTGTTTTACTTATTCTACAGTTCCCATCTTTCCACTACAGCATGACACAAGCCAACATCAAGTAAAATGAAGAACAATACCAAAAATTTTAAATTTTAATATTCAAAAGGCATCTATTTTACAGGAAAAGAATTTTTATTATCTTGATCCTTATTGCGTTGATACTTTTATTAAATTCAAATTTGAAATATAGATAATTCTTCTGCTGTTTATGACTAGATTTTGGTATGCTTAGGGTTTAAAAGCATCTATGGAAGATTTATTGAAACAAAAAGAAAGAATTGATAAATAGAAATTAAGTGATAAGAGTTAAAAAGGAAATTTAAATTATAATTTCAAGATTCGAGTAACAGATAATTAAGAAAGTTGGGAATAATTTTAAGGAAAGAAGATATAAGATCCCCTTTTAATCAAAATAATGCTTAAACCTCAGCCATAGATTTAATCCAAATGGTTCGGATCTCAAACTTGTGAAAGATATATAGATCCCTTTTTTCCTCCCTTTCTTCTCACTTCCCAATCTAAAATTAGTATTTTGCAAAACTAATGCAACAGAAGATTTCCAAATTCCGGGTTTCATAGAAATGCAATTCATGCAATTGCAAATAAGTTTTTGTTACAGAAAGAGTTATACATCCAATCAAACCAATTTTTTGTTTGCAATATATAACCACAAGGTCCAAACTAATATGGTCATCTCCAAAAATAGAAACGCATAACAACAATCCAGCTGTCACAGTCGAAAAATGAGGGCATAATAATAATTGAAGAAAATAAGACTAGATAATGTTCACCCCTGCATCCAGAATTTTTGATACTGCAAATACCACTTCTTAATGGCTTCAGGCCTGCAAAATTGTATGTGGACATAAGAAAACAATAAAAGAGCATTTTCGACTATTTGATAGTGTGTAAAATATTATATTTCACTGCCGAATCTTGTTTCAACCTATTGTAAGAGAAAAAGAAACATGGAGTGTAGAAGACAAAATCAAACGGTTTGATTATGAAGTTATACTCCTTGAAGGATGTAAATCAAGTACAATTATCCATAAAGATAAGTTTTGAAAGTATATCTTCTTACCTTGTTAGCTATGTTGTTTGAAAGCCAATCCAGACCCTCATAGAGCCCTTCACCAGATGTTGCACAGGTGCTCTGGATGTACCTGAAAAGACCAATAAGATACATTAGTGGCAATGAATAAGAAGCTAGCAAACTAAAGCATGAAAACACAATGCAAAAGCATACCAGTGACGCTGTCGAAGGGAATTAAGACCAAGCTTATCAGTTATTTCAGCAGCATTCATTGCGTTTGGAAGATCCTGCTTGTTTGCAAATACAAGCAATACTGCATCTCGCAGCTCATCCTGAAAATGAGTTATAGTTAACCATGAAAATCCAGCAAAATTAAGCCAACATCAGAAGTTTCAACTCATGCTCCTAAGTTTGCCCTCAATATTCTAGTAACTCTATTTTCATTGATATTTTTCGTATCCTCATTGGGAATGAGACTGTATCAAAATCATTACATGAAACTACTTTTGATGAATAAATATCTGGAACAAAACCAGTAGCATAGATTATGCACACAATTTTTATTGAAAATAACCATTAGCTTCTTAAAATTGTAGTACCATACATGTCTTTCAACACATTTACTCAATAGCACTTGCGCAATGGTCTTTACAATTGACAGCTCAAGTGCCACAGAAGAATCAAGTCAGTTACGCTAGGAATATCTTGAAACAATTGCTAATGGATCAAACTTAAGAAAAAAGACCCCCCTTTGACTACTAGTGTAAGACAGTGGACATCTGACCACCATAGAGGAGCCTTGACCCTTGAGCACTAGGTTACCCTTTTGCTTGTTTATAGCTATTAAATCTAATGTTATACGAAGGCAGAAACAATAGAATCCGAAGCCACTTAACAGCAATACAATTCAAGCATAACCAGTAACCGGGGAAACAAAGGTGGTTCCACTTAAAATTTAACTTGCATACCTCAGTCAACATTCTATGCAATTCATCCCTAGCCTCAACAACACGGTCTCTGTCGTTGCTGTCAACCACGAAGATGAGACCCTGTGTATTCTGGAAGTAATGCCTCCACAACGGACGAATCTGCAAGATTAAGAATGAAAAACTGGGGCATTATTGACTAAGCATTACTTAGACACCACAACATGTAAAGATCCCCTAACTATCACTGCATCAAAAATTAAATAACATTTGAACTATTGCTGAAATAATAGGGAAACATAAAAGGAGAAAACACATACCTTGTCCTGACCACCAACATCCCACACAGTGAAACTGATGTTCTTATATTCCACAGTCTCCACATTAAATCCTGCAAAGGAAAACCATGACTAGTTAAAAAGATAAAGCTTGAGATGGATTAATAAAATCACAAGCCTGAAGAAATTCAAAGTACTATACAAATCACAATATGAAATATTAGCACTATGGTCCTCTAACTAGAGGTCACATGCTTCAAAGCTAATTCCTAATTTTGGATCTAAAAATCATAGGTGTAAATCGGTTGCATTTGATTTATACATGTTTCAATATCAAGGCTCTAAACGTCTAACATCTCAATTCTCAAATATACAAAAACAATAATGATAGCATTGACAAAGGAAAAAAAAGTTTCTACCAAATGATACAAACCCTGAATGAAAATATATTATCTAAGATGCAATTAAAGTTCGAAGGACCAAGAAAGTTAGATATGCTCACCGATGGTTGGAATGGTGGTAACAATTTCTCCAAGCTTGAGCTTGTACAAGATGGTAGTCTTACCGGCTGCATCGAGACCCACCATCAAAATCCGCATCTCCTTCTTAGCAAAAAGCCGGCTAAAAAGCTTCGTGAATGTCAGCCCCATTTCTCTTCCCTAATTGCTGATCCCTAAATATTACAATATTTTAAATATATTATTTCAAAAAAAAAAAACTCAAGCGTACCATTTTCCCAATCAATAATCAGATTTCGGTAAACCAAATAGATCTGAAGGTAGAGGTGCGAAGAATCAATACCATTATACCATTTCCACGGTTACCATCGAGAATTCAGTATATATACACACATAAATGGAGAAAATGAAAAACAATAAATCTAGAATACTTCATCGCCTAGATTTTCAGATAAGAGAGGAAAGCGACTAGATTTCTCAAAATTCGATCGACTGACAAGACATGAGGAAAGCAAGCATTCACGCAACGAATCGTTCATAACCAACAAAGTTTAAAGTAAAATGAAAGGATTTCAAAGCCTCACATCCAAACTAAAACAAAGAGAGCGCATTGAATTGGTTTCTTTACATTTACAACTTGCGAGATCGAAAGGAAAAATCGAAACAGAGAGATCGAAAGGAAAAATCGAAACAGAGATTAGAATGGTTATATACCTTTGGAGAAAATCGCAGAGAGATTTTGAATTTGATTTTGAAGCAAATGGAAGAAAGAGAGGCAGAGAGAGCTTGAGACCAAAGCAAATTAATTAATTTATTTATGAAGGAAAAGGCGGGCTGCACCCGCACCAGATACTTTTCCCCATCATTTCACATAAAATAACAAAATTGCCCCCGCGTCAAATTTCGCGTACCAATTGCATTCAGTTATGGACACCGCCACTGTTGCTTACACTATCCGAGTGGCCCAGCTTTCCCACAAGATATTTTTTATTTAGGTTTAATTGTGTTTTCAGCGCTACATTTTTTTTATATTTAAAATTTAATCTTTATACTTTTGATTCCTAGAATTTAATATTTCCACTCTTTTGATTTAGTAATTAAATTCCAATTGACAATATTTTAAAAGAAATCTATTAAATTAGATTTTATGGCACTTCTTTTAGAAATTGCTCAATGGTCAATTTAAATGTGATGACCAGATTTTAGCCAGTGTCAAAAAATGTGGTTTCAGAATCTAATTTTACAAACCAAGCCCATGAAATTATGAATAGAAGGATTTACTCATTTAGAATGAAAGGCATTTGTGGACAGTCAAGTAATTAAATCGAGAAAATCATCAATTATAATATAGGGACTAAATTGAAAAGTGTAATCGCTATTAAATTTTAATTTAGAAAATACTTGAGGACTCAATTAAAATTTGTGAAATGGATCTAATGTTAACCATTAATGTTTCATAAGTTAGTGGATGAGACCAATCCTTTCCATCCATTTTCCTTATGTTAAATAATGATCATGACCATTTATTTAGTTAATTAAGTAAGATTTGTTCCTTAATTAAGTTTAATCATTCTATTATCTAAGAGTATATGACAAGTGAGTGGGGAGAGAGAAGAGAACATTCATTCTTCTCTCCCAAATTGTCGTCCAAAGCTTGAAAGAAAGAACAAAATTTCCCTTTTACTTCCTTTTGCATTTCGATCCAAAATTGAATAAGGTTATTTGAGCTTAATCTATCATACCCAAGTTTTAGATTATCAAATTTCTAAGTATATGCTAAGTTACCATTAGTAGGTTTTTGTGGAATCAAGCTTGATAATGTTAAGAATTGTTGATTAATAAACTTAGGTTATGTTAGGACTAAGTTTAAAAGTGAAAAGCGTAGGATTTGATTAGAAATTGTACTAAGCTATATAGTTCATATATGACATTCAAGACTAAATTGGAAAGTTGTTAAGAAATTAAGCTATAGATTACAAATAAAAGGTCCCTAATGAAAGAATATGAAATTGGATTTTGATTCAATACTAAATTTTGAGAAATAAGATCATTTCAGATATTAGGTCTTATAGGGACTAAAATGAATAAAATACAAACTATGTTAAATTATTTTGTTTTCATGTGTTTGTGTGAAACTAATATTATTTCCATTATTGAATTTATCGTACGTAATTAAAGACCACATTGGGCATCTTGAGATAAAGGAAAGGCGAAGGCCATAGACGAGTAACCTATTCTGGTTTGTGCTTTCATGAATTTGAATTCAATTTATAGCCGATTAAGTACTAATTTGACTAAGATAAAGATTGTTACTTGTCTCACGATTGGTAAGAATTTTATGCCATGGTGAAATGTTGCAATGTGATGAAAGTATATGTGTTTGTATGCATATTGTGTTTTGAAGCAAAAATATGACTATGAAATAAATGACATGTGAAATTTGATGTAAAATGAAATTGTATATAAAAGCATGGCATTGGTATGCAATTGATAATGAAAATATCATGTAATGAAAAAATGATGTGTGAACATGTATGTTTGAAACTTTGAATACCCTATTAACGATCTCGGATAGAGTCGGGTATAGTTGGCATGCTATAAGTTAGTGTATGTGATTTTACTTTGGTTTATTTCAATGAGGCGTAGAGTGCATATCATACTTCAGGTGTACTGATGAGGTGTTAGGCACATTTATATATTTTTACTTTAGTTTATACTGATGAGGCGCGGAGCACATATTATACTTTGGACATACCGATGAGGCATTGAGTGTTGGATATATTGGTGTGATAGGTGGATAATCCATGTATACGTCTTGAGTCTGTGTTCGGTTAATATGGATTATGAAACATGTACTTTGCTTATTAACATTGGATATTGAATTGTGTAATTGTCTATTAATGTTAGAGCAATAAAATATGGCATGCAAAAGACCATGTAATCCAATTAATACAAGCCTTAAGGGCCGATATGGTTATAAAACAAATTAGTAAGTTCGAGAATGTAATGAGAAAGTGAAATGGTTCTTGTGATATGCTATAATGTGGATATAATTGGGATATAATGATAGATGAATTAAATATTGATATATGATATCGTAATAAGCATAATGTATTGCTCAATTCTCGACTAAGCTTATAATTGATTATTATTTTAAATCATGTTAGCACTACTAAGCCCTATTGCTTAGCGCACAGTTTTGTTTATTTTCGTGCATAAGTAACATTAGATCTCGAAGTCTCAAGGTCTTTGACAACATCTGGGACTCAATTCTCAACTCAACAAAGTTTGTATAGTTTTTAATATACCTGTAGCAAATGGCATGTACCTAGTGTATTATCTTGGTCCTTAGGCTCATCTTATTGTTTTGGTACTTATAGTAGGAAGTTTTGCATTTTGAATGTGATCATATATGTTAGGTGGTATGTATATGTATTAATCTAGTGATAAAATGATATGATTGCTCATTTTGGTTATGTTATGCTTGTAATTGAGATATATTGCTTGCATGCCAAGTAAAAGAGTATGAAGCATGTATCTTGTATGAATATGTAAATACTTGTAATCACGTGCTTATAGATGTTTAGATATGCCAATGATAGTATTTAGAGATTATGTTTAATGCTCATAACGTGATGAGATGGGTTTTTGGGTCATTTTAGACCAAATGGAACTGATGCTTGGTCAGCTTGTAAAAAATGATGCAATATTGAGAAAATCGTCTCCATCATCACAACATTCCCCTATTGAAGTCGTGACATCAAGCTATTGGCTCCATGGTTATGGCATTCCTCTACTGAAGTTGTGACATCAAGTTACTGCTTCTATGGTTACGACATTCCCTTAGTAAAGTCGTGACACCAAGATTTGATTGTCTTTAGTGTCGCGACATACATTACTTAGTGTCACAACAAGACCACTGTTTTAGCTATTTTGCATTTTGGTCCCTCATTTGTTACCGGTGATTCATGGGAACTTTCGTAAGCTTAGAACCTGAAATTGAATTAATAATGCTTTTATAGGTTTTAAAACTCATTTAATTCATTAAGTGCATGATTAAACTTATTTTTTTCATATAATTCTTCTTTTCAATGTTGAATTAAGTTTATAGTTGCTTCGACAACTTATATGATGTCTCACATCTTAAATCCAATGATCGAGTTGGGTGTGGGGTGTTACATTAAAGTTGTGTGGAAGCAATGAAAGCAAAAACAAAACATCAACATTTAGTTTGCTTCTCTAAAACAATATTGAATAACCTTGCAACCTAGATAAACTTGAAAACTTTATAACTTCTTATTCAACATATTTTTCTTATTTGACTTTTCACAAGTGTAATATTGATAACTTGAACACAATTTGTTTATTTTAAAAAAGTCGTATAATCCAATTTAGTGAAAGCCTTTTAATAGTGCTATCAATTGGACTTCAATTATCAAATTAAAAGAATAAAAGGACTAAAATTTTAAGATTAAAAGTAGAAAGACTTAACTTTAAATGTAATAAAAATTATAATGATTGAAAGCATCGATAGACTTTTTATTTTTCTATTTATTATTAAGTTTATTACTAACTAGATTATGTTGCACACAACATGGGTGAAAGAAAATATTTTATGTAAAATATATATTTTTTATTTTAAAATTTATTCAACAATGATTATAGATGGAGTGGTAAAGAACTTGTATATAGATTTTATTAAACACGTGTTCAATTCTTGGATATGTTGTTTTTAGTTGTTTTATTTAAAGATTATATAAAATTATGAAAAACAAAAGCATCATAATAGTATTAGTTAGGGTAAACGAAACCATTAAGTGTAGTTACATTTTGGTCACTAAACTATTAAAAAATTTTCATTTAAGTCACTGAACTATTCAAAAGTTTTTACTTAAGTCCTTGGGCTGTTAAGTTTTTTTTTAAGTTTTGCCAATGAGCTCCAAGTGGCAATTTGACGATTGGTACGATGAATCAGTGCCGATCAATGAGTAGAAGAAATTACCTTAGATCCAAGTTGATCTAACGGTCAGTGTTGGAGATTAGAAAGAAAAAGTTGTTTGAATTTTGGTTCCCAGATTCGTGATGTCTAAAGCTGTTTCATGAAAAAAAACTGAACTGTAGAAGAGAAGGGAAAAGAGAGCTCCCAATTGGTGCAAGTAGTGCGAACAAAGAAAGCCATATAACATTGGTTTAACAACCCAGTGACTTAAACAAAAACTTTTGAATAGTTCAATGACCAAATTATAACTTTTTTAATTAAGTGACCAAAACGAAAACCTACCCATAGTTTAGTACTAATGGTGTAGTTTACCTTATTAGTTATCATTAAAAAGAAAATGTATCTTAGTTTTTTCTCAACTAAGACTATAACATTCCAAAATTCTCGATCTGACATGTGGCACTATTTCGATAGTAGATATAGTGAACTTTCGAGAAATTTTGGAAAATGAACTAGTTAAAGGAATTGTTATGAAAATAAAGTGATTTCAGATATATGAATTTATAAAAAGAATTTTAGAAGTGAAAATGTGAGGAAAGGACCAAATCAAAAATTTTGAAAAGTTTGGGGAATAAAGTGTAAATTTGACCAAAATGGGAAAAATGAGTTGTTAGTGATGAATTGGCATAAGTATAAGTTGGAATATGTATTTTTGTGATGAAAACCACTTTTGGGACTAAATTGAAAAGATTGAAAAGTATAAGAATTAAATTATAAATTTTTTATTTCCAACCGAAATGAGGGTAAAAGCATAATTATTTTCATTAAAGGATTCTTATTAAATATTATATGTGAAGTATGAGATTTGGAATTGGCAATTTCCTATTATTGAGAAGAAATCATACAAAGAGTAAAAAAAGGACAAGAATAATTTTTCCTTAAAAAGGGTAATTTGGTCATTTATCAAATATTTTATGATTGAAACGTTACTTTGATGATAAATTTCATAATAAAAAATTTTATGGACCATTTTCATCTTGATATAAGGAAAGTAGGCTTCAATTGGTGATTTGGACTTGAAATTTGGTATGTGGATTTGGGGGCCCTTTGTGTGATTTTTAAAGGAAAGAAAGAAGAGAAATTAGCTCCCATCAGCCTCCCTCAAGCTACTACTAACCAACCCCTTTCTCCATGGGGTTCTCACCATTGTTCTTCATTTTTCATGCTTTTTCTTTGAGATTTTTCAAGAATCACAATACGTAACCTTGAGTTTTGTTGAAATCACTTAGAAGTCAAACTTCTTGCATGGATTTCACCATCATTTCCATCATTTAAGCCTATGGGTTATTTTATTTTAGTGAGAGAAGTTGAAACTTGAGAGAGAAAGCTTTAAAAAGTAATTGATGGTGACTTCCTCTTCTCCTAGCTTATTAATTGAAGTTAGTTGCTTTGATAAAGCTTAGAAAACTCATATGTTAATTTTGGATTATATTTTTGTATTTGGTAAATGGGGAAATGATGAGAAATGGATTTTTTGAGCTTAGTTGGGGATGGGTTCAAGTTCATAGAAGCATAATTTTGTGTTTTAGAGCATCCAAGAGATAAGTACCCTTGAATACTCCTACTTTTTCCTATGCTAAAATGTTTAAAGAAACAATAGAAATTATGTGATAATTATGAAATTCATATTGAGATAAGTATGTATAAAAATTCATGGCTTAATTATGTGAGACCAAGTAAATAATATGTTACGGTAAGATTACTTAATTATGAGATATCATGTTAACTAACATTGTTCCAAGAAAATTTTGGATGGCCATAAGAAGATTACTAAATAAATTGGATATTTGAGAAATTTATGAAATATGACATTAATGTTAAATGGTATTAATATGCTAAGATTTGGTGTTTTTGGTTAAATAACGAACATAGATACAATAGAAACAAAATTATGAAGTCATTGATTAAATGACCATATTGGTGAAGCATAGGAACATGTGAATCAGAAAACGTGCAAAATTTATGTGACCATGTGCATGATTGTTAATTGGGTGCCCTTGGCACCGAAAACGTGTACATGTGTGCTAAATGTTAAGTTACTTGGCAAAGGTTCGGATATGCTTTAGTTTATTTAATAAATGTGCTACTGATCGCAACGCTAATTATGCTATTTGTAATCTTAAGTGACCTAGTAAACTTAGTGAAATAGTTAGGATAAGGTTGACATGCCAATAGGGATATACATGTACTAGAGTTCAATATTTGAGTTCCGTACTGGAGTTCTGTGGCCTTCGGGCTTAGCACCTCTATTTGGTTTTATGGGATGGATGCACTTATGTGCAATTTGGTTGTGTTGAGAGGGATGTGATATGGTACCTAGCATATATGTGTTTCTTGGTTGTGTAGGATGGATCATAAGTATCTGAGTCATGTTTTACTAGAGTTTACTAAGGGCAAAATGAATTTAAAATCCTAATAATGAAATTTCACAAACGAGTATCAATTGCTATATAGGCTACAGTGAATGAAAAAAGATTTTAATTCTTGTAAGTTGAAGAAGAGTGAATATGTGATTTAGGAATATAATATGGTACTAAGGTTCATCTATAAGTGGTAGAATAGAAATGTGAAGTAAGCCAAACAAATTAAATAATTTTCCTTGTAACGTTGGATTTAATCTATAAACCACAAGATTGGATTTAGTAAGACACTTCAATTGTATGCTTCTAATAAGGAAATTGAATATGTAATATGATCGCGTCACGGTGTGCGTGCATTGAGGCTATGAATCAACCCAATTATCTCTAAATATCTAGCAGTATACTGCAAGTGTTACAGGTCGAGTTGTAATATTTATAGTGTTACAATAGAACACCCGAGTATTCCAAGGATCAAACCTAAAAGAGTTTGGGGACAAAGTGATTCCTAAGTAACAAGCATACAAATAGGAAGTCTAGCTAATACTTGCTAAATGTTATATTACGACAATCATAATCAAGGGTAAATTACACTAAATTAAATAACATTAAGAAGGACCAAATTGTAAGCATGCAAAATTACACAATTAATAATTCAAGAGACACAAGAGATTTGGTCTCTTGGATTGGTGATCTAAAAGGCTTAAACTACTAATTGGCTCAATTTTACCTCTCGATCATCATTTTACTAAATTAGACGATTTAGTCCGGTTTACCTCTCGGCCTCACTCAACTAACTTGGGACAACCAAATTAGTGCTCAATAGGATCTCCTCTCGGTCTCACCTATCTAAATATTCACCTAGATTCATTAATTCTAAGTTTTGAAGTTTATTCGATTTAGTCTAATTTTTACGATTTAGTCCCTGTACCAAAAACAACAACCCAATACATGCTAAAATAATACATTAAAATAAACAAAAGAGTAGGGTTAAAGAAAGCTTAGAAATTTTATTGATGATTACTTGAAGAAGAAGATGACAAAAACAATGGAGGTGAAAAATACCAACAAAAAATTAGATTTTTATGCTTTGAAAAGAAAATGGAGCTGATATATATATAAAAATCCTTGGATGAAATTGAAAATACAAGATGATTTTTGAGTACCAAAGTGCAATTAATACAAGAGCTATAGTAGAAACTAACTAAACTACCAACTAAACCAACTAAAAACAAGAAAAAGCTAAGAACTAAACCTTAAAAGATGAAGAAATAACTGTTAAGCTTAATAGATGAAAGAAAATGTGGCTTCTTTGAAGTTATTAGCCAAAAGTGCCTTTTAACAGTTGAATACAATGCTAAATCTTAGACAAAAATGCCCCTAAAAGTTGTGTTTTGGCTTGGATCGATGTTGGACAAAAGACTACCCCTACAATAATTTTTCTCCCTATTAGGCAGCGATGTCACGACACCCAGGCTTTGGTGTTACGACACCCAAGATAGTGGCGCACTCATGGTTGTAGGGGTCTCAGTGTCGTAACATCCTACCCCTAGTGCCGTGACACCACTAGTGTTGGCTCTAATTTCTTCATTTCAACACCTCCAAGGATATCACGAATTTGGAGGCTTGGTATTGTGACCTTGGCTTGGTATCGCGACTCGAGACTCTCTCGATAGTAAGCTCCATGTTGATTTTGTGTTGAAGTTTCGAATCCTCAAGGTGAATGGGTTCAGTGTCGTGATATCCATCACATTAGTATTGCGACACGCACTCTGAATTATGTTTTCCTCAAGGTTGAGCCATCTTCATCTTCCTACACTAACTCAAACACGTTGTTAGGTCCCATATGGCACCATTTTACAAATTTGGGTCTCAATAGAGACACAACTCAACCAAAAATGTTTATTAACAGTAAAAGTTAAAACTCAACAAAAGAAAAGACAAGACACTTAAATTGCTTGAGAATAAGCTCATCGAGTGTATTGAAGAGCCTAATTGATGTATCAAATTACGACAGGTCATAATGTTGGAAAAAATTTGGTTCAAAACTAGTTTTCTTGCACAGTAGATAATTAAAAATTTAAAAATCTAGCCGGTTTGTGATATTTATAGCAATAAAATTTACTTGAAATTGCTCCTATGTTTTCGGTTAGACGAATCCTTATCATTCTTCGCTTTTCAACCGAATGACCTTCTCTGCTATTCCCACACCACGATTTGCTTCTAGTGTTGGCTTAAACAAATTTGAATCAAACACAAGACTATAAATTATTTACTTTATTTTCAATAGAAGAACAAATCTCTCTTCAATAGAAACTGGTAAAATTGTTATTCCGAAAAATAAAATTTATACTTCAAAAATAAATTCTCACTATTTTCATGAAGAATAACAATATCTCAAAGTTGTGTGTTTAGACCTATTGGTGCCATCTATTTATAGAGAGAAGAAGTGAAAACCTTGAATTAGGTGAAGTCTATTTCAATAGAAAAACAAAATCCTAGTTTAACTAAGAGAGAGAGGGATGACAACCCTAATTAAATATACCAGGGTTTGTCATCCTATGTATTAACATGAGAGGCTTTTGGGCCTCTCCTATGACAACAACTGTAATACCCCTAATCCGTATTCGTTGCCAGAATAAGGTTATAGAGTATTATAGGACAACGAAATAGTAAATCATTCAAATCATACATTAATAAAAACATAATCAAATTGCTTGGATCTTAAGAAACTCAAATACTAACCAAGATACAAAATCAAAATGACATTAATCGGGTTAAAAACACATCAAAACCAACCTACAATGTGCCTAACCAATGTACCCTCATTGGTACCACAATTGTATACAACTTAATCTCAAAATACACATTAATTCAATTCATCAACTCATTCAAGCAATACCAAATCAAAATACCTAACAAAATTACCATAACCACAACAAATCAAATATATGTAACCCATACATACTAGCATAACAACTATACCTCATTCTCATACCTTTGCAAATTGGTTATTTGCACAAAATATCATTCATAACATTTACATAAGCCAAACATTAACCAAAATAGCATAAGAGCCTACATGCCATATAATCCAAATTTAACGTTTCAATAACTACCGAAATAAACTGGATAGTGTGACTTGAGTGTGGATCCGGTCGTCCAACCTTCTGAAAATCTACAATGACATTAAACAACACAAGTAAGCTTAATAAAGCTTAGTAAGTTCGACGAGTTAAACAAAAATCTTACCGAACTAACTATAATAAATCAAATAATAAAAATCATCTAAGACAACTCATTGTCATTCACAACTTCAATCGATAAATATATTCGTATTCAAATCAATACAAACATAAATAACATGTCTTTCAAATTCATTAAATAAATCACCTTACCGAGATTTTTCGTTTCGAAGAATGACTTACGGGTAAGAGTACATCGTCAACTGAAGCTCATAAGAGCTGGTCCTCCCGAATACTCCAATAGAAGCTCGAAAGCGAAACAGAATCTCGTAAGAGCTTAATAGAAGCTCGTAAGAGCCAATCCACCTAATCACGCTAAACAGAAAGTAAAACACGAGAGTTTGCAACAAATGCTGAACCTCAATTTACTTGGGTAAAATGCCGATATCTCCCTCCAATACCATCTCCACTCTAAACCCCCGTCATACACCAAATCACGAATGTACTCAAATCCTGCGTTTAATTCAAACCTAATATACAATTCAATATTATAATTCAAACAATAATTCATTTCCAACAATAGAATATATTCATAATACCAATCATCAATTTATACAAATGTTAAATTTTAACCGTATGAACTTACCTAGACTGAATTATAGTAATTGTAGAAGTTCAGGAACTATTCTCTAGTTTTTCTTTTTCACGAGTGTCTACGGGATCTTGATCTAAAATATAAAATTACTCATTTATTAGCATATATTTCATTTCCAATCCATTTTACAATTAATACGCTTTTATTTTTTGACTTTACGTTATCCAAGCTTTTACAATTTTTACAATTTAATCCCTTAATTAGTTAATCTATCAAATCAACTAATTTTCTTAAATCAATAATCTATCCAAACATTCTAAGCCTTCATACAACCCCTAATAAACCTAAAATTCACTATCAAATCCTAATATTTTGACTTTTTTACAATTTAATCCTAAAATCAATATTTAACAAAAATCATTTTACAAAACCATCACACAACACAATCAAAGCTCCAAATCCATGTTATTCATAAAAAAATCTAATATTTATCAATGACAACTTCTAAAATTTTTAATAGAATTGAAAACGAAGGTACGGGCTAGCTGGACCTAATTGCAACGATCTCAAAAACATAAAAATTACAAGAAACGAGATCAAAATGGACTTACATGCAAAGAAATAAGCCAACCGAAGCTTTCTCCTCACCCTAGTTATGGCATTGGGCCATTTGAAGAAGATAATGATAAAGTTTTGTTTTTCATTCTTTAATTTAACTTAATTTAATTAAACTTTCATTTATTTACTAAATTGCCATCCAATTCACACTATTTTATTATTTTCTTTTTAATTGCCGTCCCATTATTACAATTAAGGCATAATTGCTTCTTAAGTCCTCCATAATTTATTAATCAAGCCATTTAATCACTTAATTATTATAATTAACATATTTTGCACTTTCTACAATTTAGTCTATTTAATCACTAAACATTAATATTTCAAAATCAAATTTTAATACAACTATAGTGAATCTATAAATATTCTAAAAATAATATTTATGAGTCAATATGACAAAAATTTGTAGTCTCGAAACCACTGTTCTATCACCACTAAAAATCGGGCTGTTACAACAACCCTAATTCTAGATGACTTAATCAACCTAGTATGAGGAAAATTCCATTTCTAGCTAGGTTGGAAGAGAAAATAAAAAAGGAGGATGAAGAATTTGTAATTTTTTTAATCTTTTTAAATATTTGAATGTCAATTTACCCTTCCTTGAGTTAATTGAAAAAATGCCTAAGTATGCTAAATTTCAAGGAGAAATTATGTCTAGGCGCAAGAGGATATGTAAGGGGGAGAAAATAACTATTAATGCCGAGTGTAGTGCGGTTATTGTTAGAAAAGTTCCACATAAGCTTAAGAATCTCGGAAGCTTTACTATACCTATAGAATAGGGGGACTAAATTTTGGGAAACTCCTTTGTGACTAAGGCACTAGCATTAATCTGATGCCTTTTACTATTTTCCGTAGATTAGGCTTAGGGAGCTAAGAGACACTTAGGTTACTCTGCAACCTGAAGATAGGTCCCTAGTGCATCCTAAAAGTGTGTTAGAATATGTGTTAGTCAAAGTTAGGCAATTTATTTTCCCGATTGATTTTGTTGTCCTAGATTTTGAGGAAGATTTGGAAATTCTCATTCTGTTAGGAAGACCATCTTTGGTCACTTCTAAATTCACCATTGATGTGGAAAAAGGTAAGCTTATTATGACAATCGATGGTGATATGGAGGTGTTCAAGTGTGTTAATTCCTAGTCAGAAATGGGAAATTCTTATTATAGTGCTGTATAGAGCACACACAACTCATCACCGTTGGACATTTGCTTCTATACTGGGCCAATAAGAATGTTTTTCTAGGTGAGCCAGAGTTTGATCAACTCCAAAGTGTAATTCAACTCTGGCGTCATAAAGGATCGCGAGACACTTTTCTTTGCCCGACATAGTCTGCCGTCTTTGTAGAGTAAGTCGTCTAGCTGGCTGTAGCCATTTGCTATCTGCACTCGGGCCATCTTCTCCTAGACGCCTTTCTTTTTCAACGTCCTTCTGAGTACTCTGCCGTAAAGTCCCCGAAGTCCGATAAAGTGGTAGAAACAGTAGTTGCGACGCTTTACTAATAAATAACATAGAAAGGGCTTTTACCTACCTTACTAATAAAGATTTTTTTTATGTAAGGTTAAACGAAAACGGTTGTTAATGCTTGTAACTTACGTGTCTGAGATTCGTCTTTTGTTTATGATTGAAACACCCCATTAATTACTTATTCTTTTATCTAGGCAGAATTCTCTGATAAAAAAGAAGGCAGCTTTTAAGATAGAGTCTTTTACGGTTATAGTGACAAGTGGAGAACAGATCAATCAGCTTTTAGCGGCTAAAAGAAGGAAATCTTTCTTCTTGTGCTTGTGCTAGCACCTTGGATGAAATCCTTGTTCTTTCTTTGTTTGGGACGGAGGATTAAAATAAGAGCTGCGCCTCACCCCTATTTGAATGCCTTATACCATAACATAAAAGGAACTAGAACTTCTTAAGAAACCTCTGCTCTGGTATTGGCTGCGCCGAAAAGAGCCTTGAATCCTTTATAGCGATCTCGCTACCTGCGAACATTCTGTGGAAGTGAAGCAATTTTAGCACAAGAGAATGAACAGGGAAAGGGGTATGCATTATACTACTTAAGCCGATGATTTGTAGAGGTGGAATAAAACTATTCGCCAATTGAAAAAGTGTTTTGTGCCTAGCTTTGGTCTTTGTTGCAAAAAGCATTATTCATGCTTGTTATTCACTTAATTCCTCAATTTCTCATCATATTGATAAATTTGATTGAAGGTATTTGCACTGGTTCGGATTTCAGGTGTACGTTCACGATCATAAGAGAGGAAACTTTGGAAAGATTTGAAGATTTGGCGATGCATAAGGAAGAAATGACAAATGACCCACTTGAGGAAGAAGTGGAGTAGCTAAGCATGGGGCACTGGCTCAATGGATTTTCACAGAGGAACAAATGATTGCCCTAGGAAAAATTTTTAAACTATTTGTCAATTTGGTGGTTGTGTAAATTATTTGAATTTATGGATTTGTAATTGGATTTTTTGTGGATTATTGGATTTTAAATTTTGCAATTAGGATTAAATTTTATTATTAGTTTATAAAGATTTTATGTGAAGGGTTGAAGAACTAAATTTGAAATGAGTTATACCGAGACTATGGTCGGTGTCGCTGTTGGAAAATCGGGTTTAAAAAATGCAGCAAAAAATAGGTTTAAGGGAAAATCAGAGTTTTAAATTTTTTTCCAAAAACAAGAACTTGGTTGTGTTATCTAAAATAATAAACACTTAATCAAAATCGTACTTTTATGATTCGTCTATGATGAATGCTTCGACTGAGTAGTCTTCTCCGTTATCCTTAAGCTCACTCTGTCGAGTTTGGGCTTGCTTCAAATCAGAAAAATTTTCGCAAAATTACTAGTGGGGAAATTTCATAATTTGTCTAAATTCTGGTTCAAGTTGTAAATAATAAGAATATCTCTAAAAATTTTCTGAAATAATTTTCAGAGAATTTTCTCTCTACAACTTTTCTTGAAATCACCTGTGAGAATAATTACCCATTCTCTCTTTATATATGGATAGCTTAGAAAGAGTTCAACTATGATTAGAATTAATCACATTAATATTAAATTAATAAAATATTATCTAGATAAATATTAAATTAAATTAAATATTAAATTTATTAAAACAATATTATCTTTAGAAAAGTTAATTTGAAATCAAGTTACTCAGTAGAGTTTCACTAGGAGTCTAATTTTTCCACTATTCTACCATTGAAAAACCATCGTCGACTATCTGCCAGTTGCCCAAATCGCCACCATTGCAACCACCGTGCCCAGCGGTGCCATCATTGACGTGACTCCCTGGACACCCCGAACTGTCGCCATTTTGCCTGAATGGGCTTGGTCGGCTCAGCACCTCCTCTCGAGGTTGTTGGTATCGTGGCTGGTGTCGGTTCAATCCGAGCCAGTGATAGTCTGATCGGTTCAGTCTAGCCACCGATTGGACCGTTGACCTAGTTTCGTAAAAGGGCCCAGTTCAACCAATTTTTGGGTTTTGATTCTCGGGTTCAATTTTTATCTCGGATCTAATTTTCAAGCTCAATTACCCACTGGGCCAATTGTCTGACTTGAAAATTAATTCCCAAAAACATCATATTTATTTTAATTAATTTGATTATTTTAATTTTACTTTATCAAAATTAATTTTTTCGAAAATCACTGAGATTTTTCAAATTAATTTTTCAAGAAAATTCTTTAATAAAATTCTCTACTTGAACAATTCTCATGACCGCTTAATTTAATTCCACATTGAATAAATTGACTCAATTAAATTATTTCTAAAGTCGTAGGATTTTCTTTTGATTCAAATACAGTTCAATCGAGCTTTTGTTGAGCTGGTGGAGTGACCAATCAGACATATACAATTAGGCTCGAGTAATTGTAATTATGTCCAAAAGCATTGTTCCTATAGTTCATAATTTACTAAATCATGGAGTCGGTCCACAAGATGTACCATGATTGAAAACTCTTTACTGTATAATCTTTATGAAAGCAATTCATCCAACTGCTTTGTCCAATGACATAGTCAAGTATGTGTTACACACATATGATATCTTTGATTTCTTTGAGTTAAATCCGTTCATTCAGTACAATCCTATTTTATTTCATTGTCACCATTGTGTCTTCTTAATGATTAATATGATCATTGTTAACTAATGGCTATGATAAATTGCTCATTCAAGAACAAGCAACTTGTGGCCACGCTCCATATTTATCAATCCCTCTCAACGCCAATGAGAGGATATTATTAACTCTATAATCGAGCTATGAATTCCATTGTTGATAGTAAAGCCACGTTATACACAAGTCAAGTACCCAACATACTGGTTATTGACTTGATTATCTTTAGAGCATAAGCCTCCTCTTATATCAAAGCATATGAGTTATATACGCATGGTCAGTGGCTAACTTAGGATTTAAGTAAGTCACACCATGAACGTAACAAGTGAATTAATTCACAAAAAGATACAGAATTAATTCAATTTGGTTTCAATCTAATGTATCATTCTTCTAATGAGTACATCTATGTCTTTACTCGTGGAGTCAACTGCTTCGATAGCTAAAACTAGTCATCTCCCTAATTGGAATTGTAGACGACATAATAATCCTTCTAAGTATTTGAATCAAATGCTCACTTTGATTTTTTTACGGGATTACGAACTCGTTTAGATTATATATTGAAGTAAGTTGTCGTTCTTGAATTGTAAACATTCTTACAGTGCCACTTATCATCAATTTGAACTTAGACAATCAATGATCTAATTTTTTCTTGTCACAATTTTGCTATTGTTGAGTATGACTCATATTTCAGTCAAATTTGAGAGATAATCTCCTAGTTAAACTCTATTTATTTGTTTTAGTCGAACTCTAATTAGTCTAGATTATTTTATCATTATTTGAACTACGAATTTAGCTTATAAATACTCTTTTACAACATTAGAAAACACACCCGTTAAAGATTAGAACTCATAACACTTTTGGAGAATTTGTGTTTACATTTTGAGGGTTCTTTGTTTTCAGTAGGGGTGTGCAAAATTTGGGTAAAAAAGAAAAAATTCGGTTAACCGACCGAATTTGGTTAATTGATCGGTTAACTGAATTTTTTCGGTCGGGGGTCAGTTAATTATTTTTTAATTTTTCGGTTAACGGTTATGGTTCGAAACAGGTCGGTTAATCGAATTTTTTCGGTTTAACCAAAACAATTAATAAATAAAATGATAATATATAAATAGGCTCACTATTCACCTAAACTCAATCCAAACCCAAGTATCCAACCCAACCCAATTACCTAACCCAACCCAATCATAAAAATTACAAATAATTTAATAAATAAAAATAAAATTCTAAAACTAAAACTAAAACTAAAGTCTAAAAGTCTAAACAAATAATTTAATAAATAAAAATAAAATTCAAAGACTTATGTAATGTTTTTAATTATGTAGTGATTCAATTCGGTTAATTTGGTTAATTCAGGTAATTCGGTTAATACAGTTAATTCGAGTAATTCAGTTAATTCGGTTAATTTTTAACTAAAAATGAAAAACATATAATTTTTGGTTAATTCAGTTAACCGACCGAATTAACCGAAAAAATTTTGGTTCGGTTAATTTTTTGAAAAAATTTCGGTTCGGTTAACGGTTAAAAATTTTGAAAGGTCAGTTAATGTTATTTCGGGTCGGTTAACCGGTTGGTTAACTGACTGAACACCCCTAGTTTTCAAGTTTTGGGGTTTTAGTTTTTATCTTCATCTATTGTACTCTTCGTTCTTTTGCCATTATAGTAAAATTATCTTTACCAATGGTTTTTTTATTCTCTTTGGATGGGTTTTTCCATGTTAAATTTGTGTGTTCAAATTCTCAATTTCTTTCACTATTTTTATTTGTTCGTTACTTAATCGGGTCGATCCCCAACAAGTTGTATTAGAGATAGTTCAATTTTCGTAGATCAGCTTGTTTAGAGATAGAAACAATAAGGTTTGGCATTGAGAAGTTTGATGGTGTCACAAACTTCAATCTGTGGCAAGTTCGGATGATGGCAATTCTAATTCAGACCGGCCTGAAAAAGGTCGTTACCGGGAAAAATCCTAAGAATCTAGATCAGATAAAAATAGAAGAGCTTAATGAAAAGGTCTTGTGTGCAATCTTGTTGTGCTGCGCGAATATGGTATTGTAGGATGTATTGATGGAGAAAACATCATTCACCTTGTAGAAAATGTTAGAAACTCTTTATGCGACTAAGTTTTTGGCTAACTGTTTAGTGTTTAAACAACGTCTATTTACGTTTCGCATGAATGAATGTGAGCTTTTTAGACATCACATTAGTCTATTTATTACTCTTTTGAATGATTTAAAGAATGTTGAGGTTAAGATTGACGATAGAGACCAGACTATGCTATTATTGTGCTATTTACCTCCTTCAAACAAGTCTTTCAGGAAGACACTGAGTTATGGCAGAGACAAACTCTCATTTGAGGATGTGAAGGATCATTTGTTGATTAAAGACTCGACGATAAGTTTGGTTTGGATAGCAAGGCAGACAGACAAACTTCCGTTTTGGTAGCATCAAAGAAGCGAGACAAAAGATGTCACTATTGTAAGAAATTAGGCCATGTCAAAATAGATTGTTATAAACTATGAAATAAAAAGGCTGCTGAGAGTAACAAGGAAGATGTAGCTCGAGCTAATTTGGCTGATGAAAGCGGTGATGATTTCTTGTTAGTGTTAACGAGCGATAGCTCCGAGCTTACATCTGAGTGGATCCTAGATTTGGGATATTCTTTCCATATATGTCCCAACAGAGAATGGTTCTCCACATACAGTTTGGTTGAAGGTGGAGTTGTGAGCATGAGAAACGATTCATCTAGTAAGGTAATCAGTATTGGTACTATTAAAATTAATATGCACGATGGGAGGATTAGGACACTCTCAGATGTCAAGTATGTACCTGATTTATAAAAGAATCTCATCTTCTTGAGTATCTTAAACTCGAAAGATTACAGAATCAACACCGATTTGGGCAATATTAAGGTGTATTATGGGGCTCTCTTTTTGTTAAAAGGTAAAAAAATGAATAATCTTTATATTTTGAAAGTTTCTACAGTGACCGGTAAAATCAGATGTCTCTCATCCGTTATGTGTCGAAGTCAACTCGTTTGGAGTAGAGGCAACTTGGTCATAGGAGAGAAAAAATGTATGACCGTTTTGTTGAAGAGATGTTCTCTTTTGGATGCAGGTTTTGAAAAGTTAGGACACTATGTTCGTGAAAATCAGACCTGAGTTAGTTTTGATTTGGCAGTGCACAAGTTGAAGGCTGGAAGTCTTCTAGCTTCTAAACACAGATTCAAATAAGTTAATTCCTTGCATAGTTCAAGATAGGCCCGTGACGAGCTTTAGCAGAGATGGCATTGTGGAAATACAAGTCAAGGTGGAGATTTTTTGAGTATGACTTATATTTTAGTTAAATTTGAGAGATAATCTCCCAGTTAAACTCTGTTTATTTGTTTCAGTCGAACTCTGATTAGTTCAGATTATTTTATTATTATTTGACCTACGAATTTATCCTATAAATAGGCTCTTTTACAACCTTGTAAAACAAACACATTAAAGATTAGAACTCATAACACTTTTGGAGAATTTTTTTCTTTACGTTTTGAGAGTTCTTTGTTTTTAAGTTTCGGGGTTTTAGTTTTTATCTCCATCTTTTGTACTCTTCGTTCTTTTGCCATTATAATAAAATTATCTTTACTCGTGATTTTTTATTCTCTTTGGAAGGGTTTTTCCACGTTAAATTTGTGTGTTCAAATTCTCAATTTCTTTTATATTTTTACTTGTTCGTTACTTAATTGGGTTGATCCCCAACAGCTATGTATGCAAAACATGAAAGACAAAAATACAAAAGATATAATAGTGAAATGTGAAATTAACTTTATTCATTTATTCATCATTCAAATAAATGGAAAACAGTTACATGTTTACTACAATATTGACACATTTCTCAACAGTCGTGACACCAGGGTATTAGTGTCATGACATTAGCAACAGCCTTGAGTGTTGGTGTGTGGATTGAAATAGAGCCAGAATCACGACATGAAAGTCAATATGGAGTTTGAGATTTTAGGCTAAAATCAGGATCAGTTTCGCAACACCATGCTATTGAAGTCGCAACACTGCAGGCAGACTATGTCGCGACATCAAGACCTTGATGTCACAACGCTAAGTCGGGTACAACTAAACACCCAGTTCCAAGTCACAACTCGGTTAGGTTATAACATTAAACCCTCCATTTTAATCCCTATTTACTCCATTTATTTCAATTTTCAAGTTCTAAAACCCCTCAAACTTTTTCCCTCTTGCCTATTTTCTCATTCTAGGGTTTCAAAAACTCATTTCCTCTAAAAATCTGCACTTGTTCTAAAAAAAATTACATTTTAGTTTTCGTTTTGTTTTCAAGTTTTAGAAAAGTGATTCAATCTCAAGGCAAGAAGCAACTAAGGGAAGGGCAAACATCATTATCTTCTTCAACAACAACTAAGCTTAAGGGTTTCAATATTTACCTCTTAATGTACTTTAATAGATTTGTAAAACTCTAGGATTTTAATCGTCGTATTGGGTTATTTGATGAGTAGTTTTACTATTTGTTGAAAGCTTATTGTCTATTGAAGTCACAGTCAGTCTTGTATGATTATTTGAGTTGGTAAAATTATGTTTATTATGGTAGATTAGTTGGTTAGTGCATTTCACAATTCTTGCTTATCTTAAAACTTAGTGAAAATAGTGACATGGCTTCTAAAGGCACAGAAAGGGATAAATCTCACCAAGCAAAAAAAGAAAAAAATCATTGCTCGATCTAAATGAATTTAGATTTTGAACTAAAGAAATTGAATAAAATATTTTTTAGAACTTTAAGGAAAGACATTTTTTCTTGAACGAGGTTTCAATCCGGCGTTGTCTCTGTGCGACGAAATATGAGATTTAGTCCACCATCATGACTGGTATGATTTTTTACTTACCCCAAAGGAAACTACTATCATTTTGGTGGTCTAAGATTTTATGCTAACTTAAGAGACACCAATGAGGACATAGTATTCATTCGGGGAACTTATGTTGACATATCCCCTAGCAACATTTGTAGATAATATATTGTCCCATTTTATAAGGCTGATTATCTTGAATCCTATGATTTGAAATTTTTTCAAGATATCAATATGGACGATATGATGAATTTCTTAACTAAAAATCGGGGGGAGGGGGGCATGGAAAGTTCAACAAAACACTAACTTACCACTAACCTTTAATCAAGTCATTATGTTCCCTATTGATAAAATATGGATGCAATTAATATGCACTTGAGTTTGTCTTGCTCTAAACGCTTCTAATGTGACTACTTTTTGAGCTACACTATTGTATGCCATTTTACAGAAAAAGAAGATTAATTTGGGGACATGGTGTTGGATCGCTGATACGTCCTATGGCATAGCAGAAAAATTATCCTGATGATTGTCAACCACGGATTCATGTACGAGGAATGAGTCGGGTTGAAATAGTGTTGAATTTATACCTTTTAAAATTGAAGAATGGTGAGTAAGGCTATTGGTTGGATTCCTTTACGCGATGTCAATCCTAGATGCAATAAAATGTCTCAGCCTCTACATAGTCCACCCAGTTAAGCACAAACAACAAAACTCTTTGAACTTTTCAGAGAGAATACAAACTTTTGGATGTTAGACCTAGTTTGATTTTTTTAACCCTTTTCTACATGATCCAGCATTGCATTCCTTTTATTAATACCATGTATATTAATAAAAATGAAATAATGCCCTTTTTACTTTCAGATAAAATCATCAAAGATATTGAAATTATATTCTTTCCAAAAGAACATTAACTTCCATAAATATTAACTTTGGAAATATACTGCGAATCGTATCCGCTAGGCAATCCTATTCGCCAAGCTATTTTGTCCGCCAGACAATACTATTCGTCAGGCAATACTGTCCGCCAAGCTATTCTGTCCACTAAGCGATATTTATCCACCAAGGATAAGAATACATCATAATCGTATGTAGGAGGGTATACACCCATTCTATTGGCATGAAGTCTGTTTGCTTTAACCATAGAGTGTGACCCTGTAGGTTCTTGTAACATTGGTAGTAATACTAGAACATTTCTAATGTTACAAGCAATAAGTGGCGTCTAGCAATGCATCATTGCTACCCAAGTTACAAGAAGTTGTGATTCGACATAACTTTTCTTTGATAAACTTTTCATGTATTATATCCTTCTATCTTTTATATCTAGATTGGATACAAGTCATGGTGTAGTCACACTTGTATAGTTCAATATCATATTTCTTGATAATCTGAGTAGACTATGTTAAAAAAATAAGTGTGATATCTCATATCAACATTAGTCTTTATAGTTCAACCTATTACGGTAGACGTTTGACTATATCAAAATCAACAACTCACAATGTTGGGACAATAATGATCTCAAGTCTGAGGATCATATACATAGTTATCACTATGAGTAATGTTTATGACTATTGCATAATAATCCAAGAAACATAGTCATGGTGGGAAAGTCCAGTATGTTGTTCTCTAACACATACTCATGTATTAATTTTTAACATCCCTATGTCAATGACAACACTTTGTCATCAATCAACTACACATTAGTCTCAATACATTATTATTGTCCAATACCACAATAATACTTGACTAAGGGCCTTTTAAGAATAATCATATTATTTTTAGGATTTTATTATTGATCAATTTATTTATATACATAGAAAAAGAAACTGAAATAACAATGACATTGTCTTATATTAATAAACAAGGTAAAACGAGTATGTAATTACAACCATCTCATGATTGGTCTTTGGGCATACTCTAACACATGGATCAACAAGTTTATGCGCAAGTGCATTAGTGAGCCAGGGATAGGAATATATTTTCCTCACTTGGTAATAGAGTTGTGTTGTGAAGTTGATGTCTCAATTTAATCTATTGAGCAATTCCTTAAACCTTCAAAGTTTAGAGTAATTGAGTTTAGAGTTTAAAGTTTCTAATAATTTGTATAATTACAAGCTTTTTGTAATAATTTGTGTAATAAAATAATATAAAAACATTACAAATGTTAAAAAAAATTATGTAATAATTTATCTAATGTAATTATACAAAACATTATGAAAATTATAATAGTTTGTATATGGATAATTATTCTATATATTGCAAATGAAGCTACCATTTATCTTCTTTTTTTTTTTAAATTATAAGTACATGTGATGATATATATATTAAATTCACTTGTATAGTTTTTTATTAGTTTTTATTTTCGTTCTATGATTGTTTGTGTATATTAAATTTATAATATTTTTATAACATTAGTTTTTATTTGAAATTTTTAATGAATTTTTCAAAAAAATCATTAATAAATTGGAAAAGGTAATGTAATTACAAAATGTTTTAAAAGAATTTAACTATTTTAGAATCAATTATATTGATGTTATTTAATTTTAAAATAATACAAAAAATTATCATGGTTTTGTTATTTATGTTAATACGTTATAATTTAAATTATATTATCAATAATTTCTTGCATGTAAAATTGTTGATATTTGATTTTTTGTAATTTTACATTTATTTTTACTCAACTTAAATCAATGACTGTTAATAACTCTTATTTTTATTTGAAAAGTATAAATTTAATTTGATAAATGCTATTAATATGTGTCTTTTTAAAAAAAATTATATTTGAAACTTAACAATTTAATATTTATTAATTTTAATTGATAACAATAAAAGTTAACTCAATTAAGTAAAATCTTAAAATAAAAGGATATTATATTTAGCATATAAAAATTATAAAGAAAGAAAATTAAACAAAAGGCATAAAATAAATTAAAAAATTAAAAAATAATGACTAAAAGAGTAATTTACACAATTTGTAATTAAGTGTAAGAAAACTTTGTTTGTTTGTTTTTTTAATCATCCGTACTTCAAAGGTATATATTTTCTTGAATATTTGTATCAACGTTTTTGAACGAAAATTATATATTGTTTTAAACATTTTCATTTCCTTATGATGTCATCAAAGTTGTAAAAGTTTCATACAATTTTTTCATATAGAAGATTTTTGCATGTTGATTTTAAGAATACTGTGAAAAGTTGCGTAAATTTATAATTTTATTATTTTTTCAGTCGTTTGCTTTGATTTTTATAATTTTTTCGAAAGAAACAATGTTTAGATTTTATTTCCATGAAAAATGTGTTGAATGATTTTACTACTTCCATTCAGGTGTTTTATTTATTTATTAAACGCATAATATGAAATATTCAAATCACTAAAATTAAGATTTTATTTCCATTTCTCAGCTTTACACTTTCTAAAGATTCAAATTCACAACACAAAGTCATAACCTGAGTTTAAATAAATATAAGACGCTCTGGGTGTGTGAAAAAGTATGTGCCCACATCTTTACCAAAATTAGGACCCCCTGTGCACAAATCCAAGGCATGAAAATCATACATCGCAAACAAGGATACGATGAGGTCACCATCCAATTTGACAATCTCAAGATTGTTGTAGCTATTAGTAACAGCAAACTTGAAGGATCAAGCTCTACCCTAATCAAGAGGATTCAACAAATACTAGCTAATGAAGAAAAGTGGACTTTGAGATATGTTCCTAGAGAGAATAATAGGATTGCAGATGCTTTAGCAAAACTGGCTCTCTTGAATGATGAAGAATTGCACATGTTTGATGATCCCCTATGGAGATTGAAAAGGTCCTAAAAGAAAAAAACACTATTGGCAATTTACTTATGAACACTTCTATATAATCCTTTGTTTATTCTACCAAAAAAAAAAAATCATACATCGCATTGGTTGAAACTATCCAGTTCATGGACACAGTTCTAAGTTATATCAGAGCATACAACCCAAGCATAAAGGAGTATGTTTGCAATCATTCACAATATCAGATCGGGTTTACCTCCTCAGTGACCGTCGCAGAGAGCACACCAGCTGGCATAAACCTGTCAGATTTTATCATTGGTTGATAGCCCAGTCAGTTTCATCCACTGTGAGATCCTTTTTGCCTCAAACCTCAACGAACTAACTGGGCACAACCTCAAAATATTGAAGGGCTAGTCCAAGTGGGGGTGAGAGCAGAGGAGGCAAGCTAAATATACCCCTATGTATTTAAAACAGGTATTCAACATCCTGAACTTGATTTTGAGATCAGCGCCAGTATTGAGCCCACCGATGAATAGTCTCAACCATTTGAGGAAACAAGGCACTAACACTCTCATTGATAAGATCCTGGAAGAAATGTATGCAGGCCTCATCATCCAAGTCCAACCGGAACTTCTCTTGGAGCTATACCAAAAGAGAACAGTTCAAAATGGGTTAAAAAAAAAAAGTGCAGGTTCCAGAATGATCATTGGATTCAGAACATAAAGAACCCACCTTGAGGATGCCTTTTTCAGGATCAGATGCTATGTCAGGAATGTTAGAACCGGCCATGAGATGGAAAAGATTTAATATAAGGTTACTGGATTTACGGAGAATGTTGTATGCTTCACAACAATAGGATTTGAACCTTGTATAATATTGGCTGCAAAATGAAAAGCCATTTATGCACCCCTTAATGTCTTGGCAAAGAATTTAAATTTCCTTGGTCATGAACAAATATGGGCATACATAATCTAATACTTAACCAGAAAGAGATGGAAAGAAAGGGGGAGGGGGAGGGGGAGGGGGAGGAGAAGGAGGAAGAAAATTACCTCTCTGCTCCACCCATAGCTTCAACCATTTCTTTGCAAAGTTTCATTGGTGGTGGAAATGGCTTAGGATCTCGGCCAAGAATAAAACCAAAATCAACATGGAAAAGGCGTCCATCATCCCTAAGCAGAAGGTTGTCAAGATGTCTGCAACCCATAAAGATTTGTCTTCAGAAATTGCAAACTATATGGGGAAAATCTATGGCTAATATTAGATGCCAATTTGGAACAATTTGCCAAAAAGAAAAAAGCAATGTGCATAGGAACTATACGAATATATAGATGAATAAAAGATCACCTGTCTCCAATTCCAAGTATATATGTGATAACAGAGTAGCCAGCACAACTTTTTATAAAGGTTTCAAGACAAGTGGCTGTAATCCCAAACGGTCCGTGTTCATCAGGATGAAATTTCTGTAGATAGCTTATAATGCTACGATGATCTGAAAGAATCTGCACAAGGAAAGAAATACATTCAAAAAGTCCTTAGCAAGATCAGAACCATTATGAACACTATGATAAACTCAAGAGAGAGTATTATAATTCACAAAGTCTGTGTGTCAGGGTCCTAAAAGGGAGCTTGAAACTCCACAATGACTGTACTAGAGTTAGATTTGCGTATTTAAGCATTTGCACCATTTGAATCTGTGAGCTTTGCAGACAGAACTATAGGGCCCAATTGGTTGAAGCAAACAATACCTTGCATTTTGTCTCATCCATGACACTAGGCCTACGGAAAATCTATAGAGCATGCATGTTTAGAAAACAAAAACAAAGCTTTGCAGCTAAACTTGTAGAAAACAAAAGGATTTAATGATTCTGTGTCTGCACTTCCCTCATTGGAGAAGCATCTTTTCTAGAGTATATACCTGTGCCAAAGAACGGGATGGTATGAATTCGAGCATGCCCTCATCTTGTCCAGTTGCCAGCACCTTATATGGAGTTAAGTGAAGATCAAGATTTTCTAACTTTAGTAATCTATCCATAAGTGAAACCATTTGGACAACCTACAGGAACCACATGAGTTACATTAACCACATGAAGGATTTTCTCCACCTTTTCTGAGCTTTCTACTAGAATTTTTTATCAATTACCAATTGATCTTGCCGAATATCATCACCCTTTTTAAATATGACCTTACTTTGTCCACCATTGGCTGTTCGGAAAGTTAGTCGCAAAGGATGTAATGCACTTTTGAATATTGACGACTCCGAAGGCACAATTCCAGTGATAAGGACACTAGGAGCCAAGGGTGAACGAATTGGCTGAAAACAAGATTGAAATATAAGTAAGGTAACTTTGTAAAACTAAGCAGACACCCTTAGAAGGTTATTTAGTATGGAAACTCATGTCAAAGAAATACCTCATCAAAATAAGTAAGTTCACTAAGAAGACCAGAAAGGAGCTGTCTAAGCTTTTCAATCTTCTTTTGAGTATTGCCACGCACATTTCTCACGTCTCTCATTATAGAACACAACTGGGCTGTCAGTTCTGTCTGACGAACCAAGCTCTGCCACATCTTAAATCCATCCTCTTCTCCATTTACACCAGCTGTCAGCTGTAACAACATGAGTGATTAGAAATCGCTGAAAGAGAACTCAAGCTCATCAGTGTTGCGTGTTATAAGGTAGAACTAATGATGGTAACAATGTTATTGTAACTTGCATTTTTCAATATGCAAATTAGAAACCAACTATTTATCATGATTGTATAAACTATTTCTATTCCTAAACAGAATAGTAAATGGCAATAGCAATAATAGAAAATTGGAGATCATACCTTAATCATATTTTCTTCTAGGAACTCGTAGGTAGAATAAAACCGTTTTGCATAGGCAGGATCATGAAGTTCCACAGCAACAAACCACCGTAGAAAACTAGCCAATTCAATATTACGTAAAGCTGTAAAAGTTCAAGAATACTTTCAGATGCTATTAACTGATTAAGAGTATTATTGAAGGTGAATTTTTTGATAATAAGTTAAAATCCAATTTAATTACTTTCAATAGATAATTTTAATCTAATTAAGTAAATGGTAAATGGATCTTTTACTCTCAAGAGTGGAGAAATATTATAGAACAATTTTTATGAATCACTCTAACAAAAAATATTCAGCAAGAGGGGGGAAATTCAAAATGTTTATCTCCAATCTTTTATCCCAAATTCCCTATCAATAAGAGAAGGAAAAAAACAAAGGAAGATTTTTCCTTTGGAAAGAAAGTATAGAGTTACAGAATGAAAGGAGAGCAAAAGAAGGTTTGAGAGAATGAGAGCATTTGGCCGAAGAGTATGAGAGAAAAGAAAGTTCTGCCGAAAACATTTATTGAGAGAAAGAAGACGTAGTATATATTCTGTTTAAAGGAGAAGAAAAAGTAGCAATTAAAAATAAGTGTCAATAGCTGTATTTGAACACAAACATGACATTCACACAAGCATAAAGGAACATACAACGTTGCACAAGGAACTGAGAAAGGCGAGATTTATCAGTTCGTTCAAATCGAAGTGCCTGAACTAGTTGAAGCAAGTAACATTGAAGTTCTTCATCATCAGCCCTTTCAAGAACACTAACAGCATATGCACGAACCTGTTAAGAGGATCAACAGTCGGTCATTATAGCAGGACTGAGATGTTATAGATTATCAAATTCAATCTACACTGTAGAAAAAATGCTATTAGGATGATGGAATAAGATATTATAGAGTATCCAATTCAACCTACACTTTTGGACAAAATGATACAAGGATACTTCAGCTAGACTCTTTCCAGATCAGCCAAATATGAATTAAAAGATTTTGGTACAAGTAGATACATTGTGCAGATATCATTTTGCCCCCTAACTTTAAATCTATAAAATGACATACTTTAATAATTAAGAAAGCTTGCAGGAAATCACATTGAAACAATAAGAGGGGACAAAATTAGTAAGAGAGCAGCAGTTTTATAATGTATAAAGACCAAGCATATAGGAGAAAGGATACATCATGGAAAAAAGGTCAAACTCACTTCAAATATTTAAAAGGAAACTAAGGCTATGTTTGATAAACTGAAAAATTAAGTGTTGAAAAAATAAGTACTGAAAAATTAATTGTCGAATTTAAGTTATAAAATATGTTTGAAATTTTATTTAAAATTAAATATTAAATATAATTAGATTGTTTGATAAAGGATAATATAATCTTAAATGAAGTAAAATAAAATAACCATTGAATAGGTCCCCGTCTACTTATCATTTTCTACACTTGTAGCAAAAATTCTATCCAGTAGTTTTTATTGTGAGTTATTAAACGTGTTTAAAAAATTAAATTGCTGAAAATATTAATTTTCAGTTGATTAAATTTTTTCAACACTTTATCAAACAGGGCCTAAGTTGGCGAGAAACCAACTCAAGTGTGATACATATCAAGAGTAATTTAAGACATTTAATTATAATAACAGGTTAAAAAAGCAACCTAAGATCTAAGGGCATCTTACACGGTTTCTGATTATTACAGAGGTTCCAAAAGGTATGCCTACAAAATATCAGGCAAACCTTACTTAGACCTACCTCTTCACTCTCAAAAAGTGGAGATAGAAGCTCCAACGCATCACAGACATCAATCATTTCCCACTTGCCCATAAGCTCAATTGCCTGCTTTGCTTCCTGCAGACATAGGGACCACTCTCTTCATACAGAAACATTTTAGTTTAATTAGAACAGTTTCTATCTTTTTTTTTTTCCGAAACGATATCAAAAGAAAAAACAGTAGGTGGAGAAAAGCAGCAAAGGCACAAAAGGTTACCAGTTCAGACCAGCAAATCTGAGCTAATGTGCATTAATGCCTACCAATTACAGAAACAGACCCTTTTATGAATATCATATCACACAGAACGAGTTTCTTTCTTCTTCAGTCCTTAGCTAACATCTTTCTATAATTTCACAGAACTAGATGGTTTAAAAGTGAAAAAACAGATCAAAAACAGAATTCTTATAATATGAACATATTCAAGGTAAACTCTATGGCACACCATTTATGCTCTAGTATTGGATAAAATAACATGATAGAATCAGAAGATGCAGCCATGATGAATTAGAAGAAATTGATGGAGAACAAAAGAGAGAAGTTTAAGGCAGAAGAGATGCAAGAATAATCAAGGAGCAGTATTCATGCAAGAGACCAGATGCTGGAATTCACAAGAAAAGCAAGAACAAAAAAGAAATGCAAACCTGAACATCACTCCATTCAACACATCGAAGAAATTTTGTGAGGGCCCTCTTCTCAGACATCAATGAGAAGCGAAATTTCCAAAGAAGCTGCCTCTCATCTCCACTCAAGGCCCTTGTAGGAGGATATTTCAAAATTCTTTGTATTGACCTTACAATTAAAGACAAATACACAATATCAAAGAAAGACTCAGAAAAGTACATATTGTAGGAATAACAGAACCATCCATGAGAATCTCCAAGGAGTGTCAATCCACAACCAAATTTCAGCAAACACTTGGTACAGAACTATAAACTTCCATGCAGAGTCAGATGATTTGATGTAGCAATCTACCTCAACCAGAGTATGCATGTTAGAAAGAAAAAACCAGGCTGACTGACAAATTCAGAGGGTAGGAGAAGCTTTAAGTTGTTTTCAAACTTACTTTCGTTCATTAGAGCTAGGCTTGAGGTCCCTGTCAATAATACCACGAGTTAAACTCCTTGCAAGCTTCAATTGCTTGTGCTCAGAAGGGTTTATCTTTCCCACTTCAGGGTCCCACACAGTGACCAGTTCATTTGATGAAGCTATTGGAGATGGTAATAAGAAATTGGCCCCTGATTCCTGCACAACAAAACAAAGGTGGGACTATTCTGAATGCAAACCATAAATTCACCCCAAAAAAAGGGGTTAATGCAGTTTCTTGTATATTATGTTTGAATAGATGAATTACAGATAGTGGATTTTGATTTAGTTTGAAATATGAATAAATTGTCCAAATAAAACGCACATAATATGCACTAATTGGTTAAGGTTCAATATGCCTACACATTTGAAAGGGTATAGAAGATGAATCTAAGGTATTCCAAACTCACTACTAAATAGAGAACCAACAAATTAATGAATTTGAAAATAATCAAGAAAATCGTATTTACATGTGCCACTTATACTAAATTTGATATCATAACTATTCCTTTTAAGTTCTAGTTAAACAAATCCTTAAAGTATTCATTGAAATATATTATAGAAATGGCCAGAGATACCATGATATGTTGAGACTTCCCTGAATAAGTAAGGAAAAAATTGTTACATGTCAAATTTTAGCTTGAACTAATACTAAATCATTTAATGGTTAATTGTAATAACAAGATTAAACAATATATGATTAGTATGAGAAAGAAAAAAGAAAATTAAGAAAAAAAGAAGAGCCATGTGGTTCAAGCTAAGTGAACCCATCATGTTTACCAACATGTGATTTTTCCATTAAATTTCAAATCAAGTCTGTTAAAGTAAAAATGACATACTATTAGAGAGAGAAGGAATAGAAATTTAAACAAAAATAAAATTCCATAAAGAAAAAACACCAAAAAAAGGGAAAAGCTTCAAAATTAATGTTAAAAAACCTGTCACTTCTTAAACCATAAGGGGCATATTGATTTATTCCGCCCTGAACTACAGAATGGGTTTTAGCAATTTAACACCCCCCCCCCCCAAAATAAAAAAAATAAAAAAACAATAATAAATAAATGAAATAAATCATATTGCAGCAAATGTTAAGATTAAACAAAAAGCCACTAGCAAGCAAATTATATGATGATCATGGATCAGGATCGTACCTGAAAAACAACTCGATGTTCAAAACTACAGAAGTCAACAACTAAGTATAAATGGGAACTTCCATTTTTCAAGCTTTCCCTATCCTTGATTTTTTCCATAGCCTTGAATGTGAGTCGATCTAGCCAATCAACAGGTTGAATCTGTCCCCTTTCATACTTATTTGCAAGCTTTTCCAGACGCTCCAATTCTCCACGCTCTTGCCTGGGGACCTATAGTGGGATATATTACCATATACATTAAAAATTGTAGCTATATAACCAAATGCCAAACCAGAAACATTATGCACCAGCAACCAGAACCTTTCCAGGAGTACTTGTTGGAAACGATCCATCTGCTTGTTTCCCTAACCAGAGTCTAAGCTTCTGTTTCCCTGTTTTGAGTTGCATTTTGTTGTTGAATAGAAGAATCGTAGCGCCACCAATTAGCCCATCATCTTTTCCGCATGACAGATCCCAGACCTTAACATTCCAGGAGAATGGCAATAAGTAAAAGGCCAAACCAGGTAATGTAGTTATATTCTTATTAAAAGATAGAGGGAAAGGAAAGGCGCTATAAAGCATAATAACATTGTCTTAAGAAATTCACATAATAGAGGCTAAAATCTCCATGCAAGCAATAATATAATTTACAAGTTTAAATCTTGACCACTGCTAAAACAGTTAAAGTTAGGCAATCTCTATCTACCATCTGTATGAAAATTACCAAAGAAAATCTAAATGTAGTGTAGTAAATGTCCATGTAACATCTAAGGGGCATTGCAGTTCAATCTCCGGAGCAAATAATTCATCTGTAGAAGCTAGCTTTTTTATGGCTGTCTTTAGACCAAGATATATTGGTGATCAATAATTTAAAGCCTTTGATAAAATACGTGACTAGATACAGTTTTTGAAGTCTCATAAAGAAAAAGAAAACCATAACATCAATGACATTCTTGCTAAGAGAGATACCATCAAAGATATTTTAAACTAAAAGAGACACAACTAAGGTTTTGCCAAACATGCCTAGGAAGAACCAAATAAGGAGGAAGTTGATACAGTACATGCCATGAAGATAACATTCTTTGACTCGTTTCATTCACACTCATTTACAAACTCATTACCAACCCACAAAAACAGAATTCAACTTGAACACAACTATGCAATGAGAATGCAAGAACAATCTTTTTCTACTCACTGTCAAAGCAAGTTGTGAGTGTGCAGTCAAGTCTCGATATTTAGTACTCAATGTTATTAGTTCATTCCAACAATACAACGGTCCTGCAGACTCCAACCTGGTATCAGAACAATTTATCAATTCCCTATCACTGGCAAATTATTTGAGAGGGGAAACACATTGAAAACTTCGCACACAAGTAAATAAATCTTTTAATTAGTTGATTAAAGGAAACTTTTGGTTCATAAAAACCTTGTTTTTGTTGGAAGACCAAACGGAGCACCGTCAATGTACAATGCACACTCCACATAGAGTTCACTTTTCCTCTCCTCTGTAGTGGAATCGGTCCCTGAAAAGCAATCGAAACCGAGGATAAACAATCATACCGATCTTTAAAAAACTAGTTCCAGTTCTTTCAGATTTTCAAATTGAAGGTGAAAGAAAACTAGAATTTCACTACGCTGCAGCGTAAAACTTCCGAACTTCTTATACTAACTGTAGTAGTGAAATTATCATCAAAACTGCTAGTATAATTGGGTGGCAAAGATGGGTTACGAAGTGACAAGTTAAGAAAAAAGAAGATTGAAATCCGCAATAGTAACTGAATTTGGACTCAAACCTGAATTAGGAGAATTTGGGGAAGGCAAAGTCCCCTCCAATCTGTCGACGCGAAAGGTAACGGGAAGGTTGATATCGCAAGACAAGAAGAATCGAAATTCGTTGCCACTCATTATATCTTTTTTAGGGTTTCGATTAGCTCTGAATTTTCAGAATTAAATAGTAGGAAACTAATAACAAACAATGGAATTTTCTAAAAGAAAAAAAGGTTTTTTCTATCTCTCTTTCTTTTTCTGCCTGTAAGTCTAAGTTGCCAGCCAAAACGTGATAAAGAAGATAGAAGAGTTCGCGTAGAAGACGATCCAACTGAAACTGAAACTGAAACTGAAATTGGATTTTTTATAAATAAAATAACAATTACGGTAAATTACACCCAAGTCACTAAACTATTAGTAGGTTTACGTTTTAGTCAATTAATTTTAAAACGTTACAAAATGGTCGTTAAATTATTTGAAAGTTTTTATGTAAGTCACTATTATTCTAATTTGAGTAGAGCTTCATAGGAAGGTACTTAAACTAGATGGTCTTAAGTGTCTAACAATCAACTCAACACCAATAAAAAAAATATGAACTTTTTATGAGTTATCGTGCGATAATATCAATGAGTAAAATGCATGACTAATTGTCTTTTTAAAGGAAGTATTCTTACTGAACCAACATAGAAACCACCGACACAGGTGTAAGTCTTGTTTGGGGACCTTTTTCCACTTAATATTTTAAAAAAATATGCAAGGTTCTTTTTTTTATTTCTTTCATGAATGATTGAAAATGCAAACAAGCACAACCAACATTCTTCTCCTAACTATAGGACATGCTTTTATCATATATGCATGAATATACTTTTCAATTTATCAACATCTAATTATTTATAATATTTAACATATCATAATCATAAATAGATAATAAATCGACTCTAACCAACTAAAAGTTTTCATAGTTTCATCTTAGGGGAAAGATAAGATAATTAAAAAGTAAAATAATTTTCTCAAAACATTCTTTGGGTCTTTTGGGTGAAAGCCAAACATACATATTTTTTCCCAAAAAGAACTTGTCAGCCAAAACCAAATCTTGAATATAGAACCAAAGTCACCGTCGCCACTGTCGGCCACAATCATCGTCAATCACCACAAACGATTTCCCTAGGAAGCCCGTGTTCCAGTTGTTGTTGCCCTTATCTCGACTATCATGCCTTCACCATTGCCGACACTAGCACATTGGTCTAATGCTTCTCCCTATCGCAACATTTCACCTGCATGCGTCATGCACACCTCGCCTGGTCGGCTAGGTGGTATCGGTTGTTGATCTTATGTAGCCTTCACACACAAGGGGAGAATCCCCTAGGTGATATGAGCCTTTCAACTGGCTTTGAGTGTAAAGCCTCTAGCATGTTTGATGGTAATCAGCAATTATCAATTGGTAGGGGTGCGAGGCCCCAATCAGTTGTTTGTTATATCAGGGCTTGGTTGGGCATGGTGCTTGGAAACTGCCATGCGCTTGTCGGGGTGAAAAGATTCGGCCCTCCACTCATTACGACATCTGCTATGGCACGATGCCTCGACTGTTGCTCAATCACACATGTAACTAAGGCACGATGCCTTGGCAGCCACTCAATCATGCGTATAACTAGGACGTGATGCCCTGACATCTCTTGTCATGTAACACCCCACACTGACCCGATCGTCAGATTCGAGACATGAAATGTCACATTCGTTTCCAAAGCAACTACGCTTTTATTTCAATGTTTTATGAACAAATCAATGCAAGCCATTAGTGTAACAGCCCAGTTATAGCTAAATCGAAACAATGGTTTCGAAACCATAAATATAAGGTCATAAAATTTATTTTATTATTATTTTAATATTTACAGCATGATATTAGAGTTGTGTGAAATTTTCGTAAAGAAATTTTATTTTTTAATTATTTAATTCGGTAAAAAGGACTAAATCACGTAAAGCATAAAAGTTGAGTTCTAATAGCTAAAGTTATTAAATAGCTATAGGGATTTAAAGTGGAAGTCCTTATATGGTAATTAGACCATTAATGTTGATAGTGGAATGTGATGGCTTGGCATTTGTGTAAATTTTAAATGTTTTAAAGGTTATAAAAGTAAATTAATTAATAATGATAAATTAAGTAACATAAAGTAAAGGTATCATTTTTTCTTCTTCATCTTCAACCGGATTTTAGGGCAAGAAAAGCCATTTGAGAGCTTTTACATTCGGAAACTATTTCCTAGCTTGTGTGGTATGTATTTTTGTCCCATTTTTTTTATAATTTCTACGTTTTTGAGATCGTTGCTTTGTAATCTAGCTAGCCCGTACCTCCGATTTCGAAACTGTTAAAGATTTTGATAGTTGTAATTGTTGAATACATGTGTTAATTGATGTTTGATGATGAATTATGAAATTTTGATGATAGTTTTACATGTTTGGTAAAGTAATTTTGAGTAAAAATGTCAATTTTGGACTAAATTGAGAAAAATGATAAATCGTGGTAAAATTGTGAATAAATGAAAAATGTGGGCTGTTATGGCAATAATAAAAGTTTGGCTAGCTTGGGTTTGTGTTTAATTTCATAAAATTGTGATTTTTTGTGATAAGGACTAAATTGCAAAAATGTGAAAGTATAGGGGAAAAAGTGTAAAATTTCCCTAATGTGTAAATTGTGTTAAATTGATTGAATTAGTGATTAAATAAGTAAATTTTGTTATTATATAGATTGAGAAAAACAAGATTTGGACCTAGAAATAGGGGGAAATCACGTATCGAATTAGTCGACCTAAATTCGTCGGTTCAACGAATGAGGTAAGTTCGTATATTTAATAAGCATTAAATTATACATGTTTAAATGCTTAATTGAGATCATTATGGTGAATGCTTAAATATTGAATTTAATTGTGATTACAATACTTTGGAAATGTTCGACGGAGATTCGACAAAGTAAAAGTCCCGGTTGAACTTTAGGAATAGATATGTAACACCCCGAACCCGAGACCGACACCGGAGTCGAACACGAGGTGTTAACAGACTTTAAACCCCTTATAAAAATATTTCTCAGACACATATAAGCCATTTTCGCATGGCTATCCAAAATTTATACATGTCCAAAGGGTCCACGACCCACAACAAACGGGTAGTCCTATACATGCCATTTCGAAGTTCAACCATAATTGTACCAAAAGGGGGCTTTGATAGTGTGGGCGACTTTGACCTCAAGATCCCGAGTCCGATAGCTGGAGAACCAAATCTATAAAACAGAGGAGCAATGAAACGGAGTAAGCAATTTATGCTTAGTAAGTTTTGAGCAAGGAATTCCAGCACAACAAAAGTATAGCATTCATATAGCTAAACGGATAATTTCATATGCACAAATTTACGATATCGTACTTGCTTCACATTATCAACCCTTATGTACATACACAAAAGATCAACTCAGCCAAAGGCCGGTAGCTCGTTTATCCACTGAGCGAATACTTATTTGTAAGGGCTCAACTAAATTCAAGCACATACGAAACATACCTCAATGTTGGGATGTTTCGAGAGTATTAACTGGAATTTTACAGCAAGTTCATTCATTCCCAAATCACGTACCTTCGGAATTTAACCGGATGTAGCTCCTCGTTCAAATGCCTTCGGGACATAGCCCGGTTATAGTAATTCGCACAAATGCCTTCGGGACTTAACCCGGATTTAGTAACTCGCACAAATGCCTTCGGGACTTAATCCGGATTTAGTAACTCGCACAAATGCCTTCGGGACTTAACCCGGATTTAGTAACTCGCACAAATGCCTTCGGGCTTAGCCCGGAATTAGTATCTCGCACAAATGCCTTCGGATCTTAGTCCGGATATTGTCACTTAGCACAAGCCTTCGGGACTTAGCCCGGACAGCATTCAAATAACCATGCACATTTAACAATAAATCATGGCCGATTCGTATTTCATTTTCGTTAGCAAAACTCAAACACAAGACATTTATCATTCTTGCAGATTCGGCTCAATAGCCACACAAAGAGCATGATTTTAATTTGCTCAAAACATGATCTAATCACATCATAATTTAAGCTCTTTTACTCAAGAACTTACCTCGGGTGTTGTCGAACGATTCCGATAGCTATTCGACCACTTTTTCCTTCCCTTTATCGGATTTAGTTCCCCTTTGCTCTTGAGCTTAATTAAACAAATAAATTGATTTAATCATTTGAGCATCGAAAAGAGGAACACAAGGCACTTAGCCCATATTTATACATTAGACATTAAAGTCACATATGTACGGAATCATGAATCAAACTCAACATTTTAGCTAATTTTTCCCCCTTGGCCGAATATGCATGTCTATTTTGGGGCCGATTTCAACACTTAATACATTCTACAAGTATGGTCACTTGTATTGACTAAACACCCTTTTGTTTCAAGTTCAAAACTTGGCTAATACACACATATACACACTAGTAAAGCATCCTCTCCCTTTCCATCAATTTAACACATGCATTGCTCATTAACATGCAAAAGTTATATTCGGCCTTAGCACACAACTTGCTAGCCGATTCTTCTCCATTTAGCAACCAATGCACATATGTGCTCACTCAAAAATGCTAAAAAGGAGGTTCAAGAATCATCAAGCCACCATCACATGCATCATTAACAAGCTTCATATTTAGCATGCAATGGCATTAACACAAACTCCACCTAGGCCGAATCTTAACTCATCCTCATGCCTCATCACCACAACATCAAACATCAACCAAGAATGATGCATCCATGGCCGAGTGTCATTTCCATCACATAGCAAGATTTAGACCATGGGCTAGGTAGAACTCAAGCTAACAACTAAAACATGCATGCATCTCATGGAACATCATCAAACATACCTTAGCCTAGCTACATGCATGGCCGAACCTCTTCAACCTTTCTTCTTCCTTCCTCCTTAAAATTTTTGGCCAAGGATGAACCAAAGGATGAGCATTTTTTTTCTTTGTTTTTTTCTTTCTAGTTTCGGCTAAATGAAGATGAGAAAGGATGAACAAAAAATTTCTCATTTCTTTTCTTTAGCTCACGGCAATGGGGGGGGGAAACAACTACACACATTTTTTTTTGTATTCATCATACTCATTTTCATTATTTTATGCCCATGCCCCTTATTTTATTTTTTTCCTACATACCTCACTAGGCCAACATGTTCCCAACATGTTTCCACCCATAGCATGGCCAACCACTAGCTCAAATTTTGGGTAATTTGACATGCAAACCCATCATTTTCACAACATGCATTAATAGACCATTTTAAATTAGCCTATCATATTTTCACCATGTCTCATATCAATCCTTATTTAATAATTTCTCATGCGATTGGAAAAATTGGAGAATGAAACTTCCACATACTCATGTACACACATAATAAGCATAGAATATGGAAATCAATTATTTTTATGACTCGATTTTGTGGTCCCGAAACCACTTCCCGACTAGGGTCAATTTTGGGCTGTCACAAGATAGGATACAAATGTCATGACATTAGGGTTACCGAGATTACGTGTAAGACCATATCTGGGATATGGCATCAATATGAGACTTCGTGTAAGACCATGTCTGGGACATTGGTATCGATATGTGATTTCGTGTAAGACCATGGCTGGGCTATTGGCATTGATACGATATTACATGTAAGACCATATCTGGGATATGGCATTGTTACGGTACTATGTGTTCGAGATCCCCGAGTATCCTTTAGTATTCCAAATGGTTCAACGGGAAAAGTGGATGAAACATGGTTATAAGTGATGGTACAACGAAAGCAAAGTATTTGTGACAGAAATCAACAAGTAAGTGAAAGTTGAGAATGGAAGTATGATCGAGTTAAGCAAGACAGGTACATACATAACCTATGTGAGAATTGAATGAAAGTGAATTGGTGAGTTCATACCGTATCATGTATTTGAAATAAGAAAGATATGTGTTTAAATATGTTGTATACCAAAATGTGCTCATTTGGCTATATGGAAGTATGAATTGAATGTTATATAAGAATTAAATTTATTAAACTTGTGAAAGCTAAGGTTAGCTATGTAAATGATTATATGATTGAGAATGAAATGAAATATGATTGATGTGAATTACATAGATGAAATATGATATGTGTTATGAGGATGTATGGAACTGGAAACGAAATTTTATGAAATGTATGAAAGAAATCATGAAAGAGTAAAATTTGCAATAAAATAGTTTTGGACAGCAGTAGTTGTATAAATTTGAAAAATCACTAAAAATTGTGGGAATCACATTAGAGGTTGAATAAGACATGAAATTAAATCTTATTGATTCTAGTTTCACATAGAAGAAATGGTGTAAGCAAAAGAATCTCTTATTATGAGATATTTGAATTTTTGTGAGATAAGGTCAGAATGATTTGGGAATCCGCTGTTTTGACTTTGGAAAATCATTAAAAATTGTATCAAAATAATTATGGGTTAGAATTTATATGGTTAAAATTCTAAGGAGTCTATTTTCAATAGAAAGAAACAAGAATATCATCCGAATCCCGTACAAAGAGATAATTAATTTTTAGAGAAGAAGGGTCGAAACTGTCAGACAACAGAATAGAGACAACTTTGAATAATTAACTGTACTTATTGACTAAACCAAAAATTCTAAAAATTTTATGGTAAGAAGATATGTGAGTCTAGTTTGAAGAAAACCAAGTATATTTTAATTTGGAGTTTCGTAGTATAAGATATAAATAATTTATTGACTATGACTCGAGTAGGCAGCTTGATGTGAACATGAGGAAATAATGAAACTATGTGCAATTTTGATTGTATTGTCTTGAGAACATGTTGTGAGGATTGGTAAAAATAGGTTAACAGATTGCTTAGGATTTACATATCAACTTACTAAGCTTATAGCTTACTTTGTGTTATTTTTCTATGTTTATTGTGTTCCAAAGGCTCGCTCGGGTTGGAAATCGTCAGAGATCCCATCACACTATCCAACTATAGTTTCGGTACTTAAAAGGTTATAAATTTTTGTTATGTGGCATGTATAGGCTAGTTGGTTTGTTAAGTGTATAAGTGATTTTGGCTATTGGTGCCTATATGTTTGAAATGTATTGAGCCATGAGATTTGACTTGTTTATAATGTGAGGTTTGATATGTAGATGGCCTTATAATTGGAATGTGATTTTGGTTATGTGGTAAGCTTTAGTAAAGTTATTGATACATTAGTGGTGTTCAAAATTGATATTCACGATTGATGAATAATGGTATATTATGTGCTTGTGTAGGGTTGACACTTATGGTTGGCGAATTGGCCTTGCAAATGGCCTATATTCGTCCACGTGGCTGTTCACACGAGTGTGAGACGTCTGCTACTTAGAAAATTCTTAAAGTTTTAGAAATTTTTATGTGTAACCAATTTAGTCCCGAACCTTCTTAAAAGTATATTTTAGATCTCGTAGACCTATTTAAGGGACAATGTGATTATGAATGAATGTGATATGATGATACATGATCAATGTATATGAGATGTTTGTATAATGATGTGAATTGTTCGGTAGTACCTCTTAACCCTAGTCCAACGACTGATACAAGTTAAGGGTGTTACATTTATTGGTATCAGAGCTACGATTTAGTCGATTATAGGACTAACGTAACATATGTGAGTCTAGCTATACATGCCAGCTGTGATAGTGTGATATTTCCCGATTCTGACAAGAATTGTTTTAATTAGATAGATGTGTTTTCAAACCGAACTAATTCCAATAATGCAGAAAGTGGTACTCAAATATTTGAGTGGAAATATGATTATGATGAGTTGAAATTCATAAAGGTATGAATGAGAGTGCATGGTATTTGTTATTGATAAATGTTATGTTATGTGCATGTATATGTGAGAGTTAAATTTGAGGCTTTACGACCCTCACCCCCTCATTAGTAAAGTGTTACAATAAAATCCGTAAGATTTAGATTGAATATGCTCACAAGTGTAGAATTACAGAGTTTCAAAATTGAAGGATTAATATGGTGATTAGATAAGAGAATGAGTCAGCAAGTAAAGACAGTACAGAAGAGATAGTGGATTGTTTTGAAGGCCATTCGGATTATGCAAAGCCATTGTTAAAGAAGAAGTTGAATTCGACGAAACATAATATTCAGGTATGATATCTAAAGAATATATTGACTGGAAGCTCTTCTGAATTATTTATGTTAATGTTGGGATAATGAGAAATCAGTAATGTCAGAGATAAACAGTGGAATAACGTTTGAATTGTAAAGATAGTTGAGTACAGCAGTTATTGTTGAATAGTTTACGACGATTTCTTCTAGGTACTCTATGTGTTTGTCTACTTTCAGAGGTATATGTGGCTGAATATCTTCAAATGAATTTCTTATCGGATGATTCGTCAAAAAAAAAGGAAATTCTTATCGTATGAGAACATTAGCTAAATATACTAATAGACGAAAGCATTGTTGGTCTGTTTGGGTTATGTTCGATTGCTCTATCTTTTATTGGTATTCCATTTCTTTTTGTTAAAGAAAAATTGATGATAGAATCTGTGTGATAATAGTATTTTGTTCCTACTGGTTATTGTGTTGTTGAATATACATGAAGATTATATTGCTTCTGTCACAGTTGATTTCAGTGCTTATGAGTGATGTTTTCTTTTGGATTTTTTTTCTCTGGGATATCATCGAAAAAAAGTTCATCTGATATAGATTATGTTTTTTAAAATTCAGTAAAGTTCTACATATTAGATTTTGATATCTCGATTTTTTCTATGATTATAAATTCTGGTTTGATTATGGGAGTACAGTGGTATAGATCTAAGATTTACAGATATTGTGTTTCTACACTGATTGTATTTGGAACTATATTTGATTTTCCTTTTTGCTTCATAATGCATTATTGATAATTGAGATATTAACTATTTATACGTACGAGGTGGCTTCAGTATAGTTCAATGCTTCGTTGATTAATGGTTGAGATATCTTCATTATATAATCATTTCTAGTTTTCTTGAAAGGGAATTGACATCGGCAAAAGCATAAACGATAGAAGATCAAGTTCAAATATGTATAATAGTTATCACTTCCAGGTAAATCTTGATATCTGTCAATGAGCAAAGACGAAATGTTATGTTTGAATTATGCAGTTTTTAAAGATCTTTGATTAGAACCCTGAAGAAATTGTGACAAATTGTATGTCTGAGTTATCTTGATAACAAGAATAAAGGTTCTCTTTGAAAAGTTATTGTTTGACATCCAGGATCGATTCAGTTGTTTAGCTTGATGAGATTATTTACTTGAAGGGTTAATTAATTTATATGTGTTTGAGTTTATCATCGGGTTTGAAAATAAATTTTGATCGTTCTCAAGTAAATAGATGAATAGTCTGAATGCAGAATTCATATTCTAGAAGACATGATACAGAATTATATCCATTGGATTAGCTTTAAATCAGAAATGTGATTGTAAATGAAAGTTGTTTTGTTTGTAAATTGTGTAGTTGAGAGCATTGTTAACTGAAGCATCAGTTCTATTTGAATCAGTTAAAGCTGCATGAAAAGAGTTTTTCAACATGTGAATTAGAAATGGTTGACATTGTATTTGTGCTAAATAGTTAGCGACATAAATTGAGTGGTGAATAATGTAACTTATTTGATGTTATAGAAAGATCTGAAATTTGGGTTATCAAAGATAGCTTGAAATGTCAGAAGAGTTTAGAGATATTAATTGATTTTCATCCAGGGAAAACAATTACAATCATGTATATTCTGAGCAGGAAACCTTTGTGTGCCTTACGAGCGATGATTACGTGATTGATCTTACCGAATGATGAATAGTTGTTAGTTGAGTTAGAAGCTAAATTTGTGTTTATTCGGTGAATTTGTGAAGCTAAAAAATGTGTCAACGACTTCTGATTCAGAATTTTAGATGTGGAATCAATGATTACTTGTTGTTTCGAGATAGAGTGCTTATACCGAAGAGTTCAGAGATTGTATAATAATTATTACAGGTGGCTCACAGTGGCAGTTAGTCTGTTCATACGGGAGTAATAATATGTATAATGATCTGAGACAGTTATGCGGTTGAATGAGTATGAAATGTGATATTTCTGACTTTGTAACCAAATGCTTGAGTTATCAACAATTAAAATTGATTATTAAATGTCTTCGGGACTGTTATAGCATGTGTTGACATCAGAGTAGTAATGAAATAGAGTTTTGATAAAATTTTGTATCGGGATTACTCTTATCATCGAAAAAGATAGATGTTATCTGAACTATTGTTGACTGTTTGAGGAAGTCTGTATATTTTATCTCCATATATACGGCTTTCTCTCTTGATAGACTAGAAAAATTATATATTTCTTAGATTGTCAGTTTGCACAGGGTGCCAGTCTTCATTGTTTCGAATAGAGATCCGAAGTCTACATAGTGATTCTGGGAGAAAGTACAGTAAGTTTTGGGTATGAGGTTGCATTGTAATATCGTAATTCATCCTTAAAAGAATAGCTAAACAGAGAAAGTGATTCGGGTTCTTGAAAGTATGATTTGTCATTGTGTTTTAGAGTTTGGAAGCCACTAAGAACGACTAGTACTATTGGTTAAGTTATCATGTGAGTATAAAGATGACATTGTATGAGGTATTGTATGATTGCAGTTACCGAAATCCGTTGTACTAGATCAAACTTTGTAAGAAAAAGATTAACGAGATTAATTTCATCAGAGATATTGAAGAGAAAGTGAAAGTAATTTGTAACAGCTAGAAAGCCGTTTCACATTGACAGAAAACTTATGCAGACTTGATACGTAAAAGTATTGAATTTTAGTTAATGGACTGAGTGTTCATGAAATTATTATTGTGGGAATAGAACTTCTAGACTTAACTATAAAGAGAAGTTGGTTTTGTGATTATTTGGGCTGTATGAAATTATAAAAAAGGTAAGATCAATGACTTCTTTAACTAACTTGGGAAGGTTCATATTGTACTATATGTATCAATGCTGCGACGGTAAAAATCAGACTTTCCGCATAAAATTTTTTCGACCGAGATTAAGAAACAATCCGTTATGTCATAGAGTAAAGTACAGATCAGAATCTTAGTTCGAAAGATTAAGGAATTATGAAATCTGAAGCTATGTGAGAATTTGAAAGTATTATGTGAAAGCAAATTTTTAATCTATATGCTGGTAAGATTTTCGGGACGAAAATCTCTAAGGGGTAGAGTTGTAATAGCCCGATTTTAGCTAAATCGAAACAATGATTTTGGAACCACAAATCCCATTTCATAAAATTTATTTATTATTATTTTAATATTTACAGCATGATATTAGAGTTGTGTGAAATTTTCGTAAAGAAATTTTATCGTTTAATTATTTAATTCGGTAAAAAGGACTAAATCGCTTAAAGCATAAAAGTTGAGTTCTAATAGCTAAAGGTATTAAATAGCTATAAGGCTTTAAAGTTGAATTCCTTATAAGGTAATTAGACCATTAATGTTGATAGTGGAATGTGATGGCTTGGCATTTGTGTAAATTTTAAATGTTTTAAAGGTTATAAAAGTAAATTAATTAATAATGATAAATTAAGTAAAATAAAGTAAACGTATCATCTTTTCTTCTCCCTCTTCAATCGAATTTTAGGGCAAGAAAAGCCATTTGAGAGCTTTTACATTCGGCAACTATTTCCTAGCTTGTGTAGTATGTATTTTTGTCCTGTTTTTAATAATTTCTACGTTTTTGAGATCGTTGCTTCGCAATCTAGCTAGCCCGTACCTCCGATTTCGAAACTGTTAAAGATTTTGATAGTTGCCATTGTTGAATACATGTGTTAATTGATGTTTGATGATGAATTATGAAATTTTGATGATAGTTTTACATGTTTGGTAAAGTGATTTTGAGTAAAAATGTCAATTTTGGACTAAATTGAGAAAAATAATAAATCATGTGGTAAAATTATGAATAAATGAAAAATGTGGGCTGTTATGGCAATAATAAAAATTTGGCTAGCTTGGGTTTGTGTTTAATTTCATGAAATTGTGATTTTTTGTGATAAGGACTAAATTGCAAAAATGTGAAAGTATAGGGGAAAAAGTGTAAAATTTCCCTAATGTGTAAATTGTGTTAAATTGATTGAATTAGTGATTAAATAAGTAAATTTTGTTATTATATAGATTGAGAAAAACAAGATTTGGACCTAGAAACAGGGGAAATCAAGTATCGAATTAGTCGACCTAAATTCGTCGGTTCAACGAATGAGGTAAGTTCGTATATTTAATAAGCATTAAATTATACATGTTTAAATGCTTAATTGAGATCATTATGGTGAATGCTTAAATATTGAATTTAATTGTGATTACAATACTTTGGAAATGTTCGACGGAGATTCGACAAAGTAAAAGTCCCAGTTGAACTTTAGGAATAGATAGGATACAAATGTCATGACATTAGGGTTACCGAGATTACGTGTAAGACCATATCTGGGATATGGCTATGAGACTTCGTGTAAGACCATGTCTGGGACATTGGTATCGATATGTGATTTCGTGTAAGACCATGGCTGGGCTATTGGCATTGATACGAGATTACATGTAAGACCATATCTGGGATATGGCATTGTTACGGTACTATGTGTTCGAGATCCCCGAGTATCCTTTAGTATTCCAAATGGTTCAACGGGAAAAGTGGATGAAACATGGTTATAAGTGATGGTACAACGAAAGTAAAGTATTTGTGACAGAAATCAACAAGTAAGTGAAAGTTGAGAATGGAAGTATGATCGAGTTAAGCAAGACAGGTACGTACATAACCTATGTGAGAATTGAATGAAAGTGAATTGGTGAGTTCATACCGTATTATGTATTTGAAATAAGAAAGATATGTGTTTAAATATGTTGTATACCAAAATGTGCTCATTTGGCTATATGGAAATATGAATTGAATGTTATATAAGAATTAAATTTATTAAACTTGTGAAAGCTAAGGTTAGCTATGTAAATGATTATATGATTGAGAATGAAATGAAATATGATCGATGTGAATTACATAGATGAAATATTATATGTGTTATGAGGATGTATGGAACTGGAAACGAAATTTTATGAAATGTATGAAAGAAATCATGAAAGAGTAAAATTTGCAATAAAACAGTTTTAGACAGCAGTAGTTGTATAACTTTGAAAAATTACTAAAAATTGTGGGAATCATATTAGAGGTTGAATAAGAATGAAATTAAAGCTTATTGATTCTAGTTTCACATAAAAGAAATGGTGTGAGCAAAAGAATCTCTTATTATGCGGTATTTGAATTTTTGTGAGATAATGTTAGAATGATTTGGGAATCCGTTGTTCGGACTTTGGAAAATCATTAAAAATTGTATGAAAAGAATTACGAGTTAGAATTTATATGATTAAAATTATAATGTGATCATTTTCAATAGAAACAAACATATTTTCAAGAGAAACAAACAAGAATATCATCCGAATCTCGTACTAAGAGATAATTAATTTTTAGAGAAGAAAGGTCGGAACTATCAGACAGTGGAATAGGGACAACTTTGAAGAATTAACTGTACTTATTGGCTAAACCAAAAATTCTAAAAATTTTATGATAAGAAGATATGTGAGTCTAGTTTCGGGAAAATCAAGCAGATCTTAATTTGGAGTTCCGTAGCACAAGATATAAATAATTTAGTGACTATGAGTCGAGGAGACAGCTTGATTTGAACATGAGTAAATACTGGAACTATTTGCAATTTTGATTGTATTATCTTAAGAACATGTTGTGAGGATTGGTAAAAGCAGGTTAACAGATTACTTATTATTTACATATCAACTTAGTTAGCTTTATAGCTTACTTTGTGTTATTTTTCTATGTTTATAGTGTTCCGAAGGCTCGCTCGGGTTGGAAATCGTCAGAGATCCCATCACACTATCCAACTATAGTTTCGGTACTTAAAAGGTTATAAATTTTTGTTATGTGGCATGTATAGGCTAGTTGGTTTGTTAAGTGTATAAGTGATTTTGGCTATTGGTGCCTATATGTTTGAAATGTATTGAGCCATGAGACTTGACTTGTTTATAATGTGAGGTTTGATATGTAGATGGCCTTATAATTGGAATGTGATTTTGGTTATGTGGTAAGCTTTAGTAAAGTTATTGATGCATTAGTGGAAGTGTTCAAAATTGATATTCACGATTGATGAATAATTGTATGTTATGTACTTGTGTAAGGTTGACACTTATGGTTGGCGAATTGGCCTCGCAAATGGCCTATATTCATCCACGCAGCTGTTCACACGGACGCGAGACGTCTGCTACTTAGAAAATTCTTAAAGTTTTAGAAATTTTTATGTGTAACCAGTTTAGTCCCGAACCTTCTTAAAAGTATATTTTAGATCTCGTAGACCTATTTAAGGGACAATGTGATTATGAATGAATTTAATATGATGATACATGATCAATTTATATGAAATGTTTGTATAATGATGTGAATTGTTCGGTAATGCCTCTTAACCTTAGTCCGACGACGGATACGGGTTAAGGGTGTTGCAATTAGGTTCTAAAACTTAATTATAAAACATTATTCTTCCAAATTTGAGTTAGAAGTGAGCTTACGAAAGCTCTCATACTAATCTAATGATGGATGAGGGATTAAAATGTAAAGATTACAAAATTCAAGAGTGATGTTGCAATATTGAAGGATTCATGTTGCGAAATTGAGGGTAGAAGTATGATGTCATGACTTCAACCGAGGTGAGTTGTGACCTTAAGGATAGGAGGGTAACATCGCAACTTCAGTAGAGGAACAGTGCAACCTTGAGGACAAGGGATTTGATGTCGTGACCTTAGGAGGGGAAAATCACGACTATAGAAATAGAAGCTTTATGTCGCGACACTGATAGGGGAGTATCCCAACTTTGAATGAAATTTTCCCTAAGTTTTAGTCCATTTATCTCAATCTTGCCAAACACAATACCTCAAATTGTTTATGTCACACCCAGTCCTCCTAAGGATTCGAATCTAAAGAAGATTCGGGGATTTAATTGTATAAAAATAGAAATTGGTGGGCACTACTGAGATATTTAGAAACTTAAGTAGCTAGTTGGGAATGATTGAATTTCAGTTCTGGTTTAGTAGCTTGGAACCGGCTGGTTCCATAGTGGGAGATAGAATGATTAGGAATGAGTGGTTGTATTGGTTTGTGGAGATATATATAGTTGGTTCTAATGAAGTATATATATCTGTGTGTTGAAACATAATTCTTCTCAATTCTATTTACCAATTTGTCTCTCTTTATAGTATCGTCTTCTTCATTCGCTCCGAAGAAGAAGAGGATGTAACTGAAGGAAGCTTTGCATGTTACAACCGTCATATGAATTGAAGCTTGGAAGTAGAGAAATTGGGAAAATGGTAAGCTTCCTTACCTCTCTATACTCATGGATTGAAGGAAAAAGTAACTTTCTATATAATTAGGGATTCTGGGGTTTTAAGGTTTGAACACCTTTAGTTTAACCAATAAATGGTTGTCATGCTTAGCTACCAAGATGAAATAGGCTCTAGCATTTGGACAAGCTAAGCTGATGAGGATAGAGGAATCCAAGTGACTTTCTGAACTCTGCCTCATGGTGGTCGTTGATAATTTTTGTATGGATGGTCTGTGTCTGATTTGTCTAAAGCTATGGTTGTGAATAGGAAAGGTTAATGATCATGTTGAATAATGAATGATACCATGTAAGTGTGTACACTTGATGCTAAAAGTAGGCGACTCGTCTGAGTAATCAGTAACGTACTCTACGATATAATGATAAGTGTAATGTCTTGAGCGATATGTTTATATATAATATATGCGGAGTATGGGGGAAAAATTCCTTGACCGGGTAGATGAAGTTAGGAATAATTGGTGAAAAGAAAGAATGGGCGGATGGATGGGAAAATAGAATTTTCGTTGGATTGCACAATTTAGTGCTGTTATTTGCAAACAGTGATGTGTGAAGCTCCGGGCCTTGTAGAGGGGAAACTGCGGTGTTTGAGCATCAAGGTTAAAAATGAGGCGAAATGTTATCAACTGGCTAGCTAGAGTGACACCGTGAAGTTGGTAAGGTCCTTCCGGGTGACTTGTAATGCCCCAATTTTTGTAGGTTTAAACTTTTGGCGCTTGGTAGTAAAGGCTCTGTCTGGCGTAGTAAAATTCGCCCAAATAATTATTTGAATATACATGTGGATGTTTAGTAATCGCCACAAGAGTAAGTAAGAATTTGATTTCTTGATATTTTGCTATATATTTAGGAGAAGTCTGTGTTAAGTGGTTAAAAGTATGTAACAACTCACCCGACAAAGTCATTGTATCTGATTATTGTTTTATGAGATATCAGCCAGACAGATAAATGATTTTGAAAGGAGTAATTTCCAAGATGTAGTACGCCATGTTGTTAGAGTTACAATGCTAGTTGCATTGTAAGTATAGTAGTTAGGGTCCCTTTGGTTAGGGTAACCGAATATTGTCTATATTGGATTCTTATTTATATTTTCTTTATAGTTGTAGACCATTAACGAAAATATTTTGAAAGGGTGTGACACGTGTCAAGTTTCTATGGGAACATGGGTTTGCTGCCCTTAAGCCGAAACTAAAAGATCTAATCTAAAGTATAATATTTTTTTGTATTTTGGCGAGTATTTCAGTTTTGTAGGTGGAATCCTGAAGAGTAAGTTTGTTGATTTTGGTTGAACAATAAGTTAAAGAATACCAAAGGGTGTTTTTTACAAGGTTGTTAATGTTTGAGAAAAATAGTTAAATGTACGTGAATGGGTTCTGGTGGCATTTCTATGTTCCTTGGACAGTGATTGCAAGTCAAAAGGTTGGATCTATTGCTTTAGGTGAGGATCGAATGAGTTTCTACACTGGCCTTTGCGTATATATCTTGTTCATACTCAAATATATCTATATGAGATTGATCAAAATGTGAAAAAAAAATTTTAGACAGTATAGAAACGACACTTATACGACTATTGAGATTAAGTTATGTTAGGATTAATAGTGTACTGGAGTGATTGAACTTGATGGTATATGTGTTGGATATGAGACATGGTGATTCTAAATTTGTTAAGGAATGGGTATTGAGTTAAGGAATAAGTAGTCTGGTTGAATGTGAGTTCTTTTATATGGGTTCATGTGAATCTTTCAAATAAATATTTATGATCTAAGTTCCAGAAATAACGAATGAGTGCATGAATGATTGTTGAGGATAGTAAGAACATTTGATAAGGAATCTGATGAGTCAAAGTTTGTGAAGAATAGTGAATGAGTGTTGTGTCATTTAATCATGACTATGTATGTGTTTGTTTGGAATGTATACTGTGACATGTGACATTGTTGATATGGTTGAATTATGTATTGAAGTATAGCTTGGCTAAAGAAATGAGTTAGTCAACCTAGATGTGAATTTATACTCTGATTCTTGCATGTAAATTATGGGTATAGATGATTAATTAACGATAAAGCTTAAGTATCAATTAAATGAGTAAAACATAAGGTAATTGCGCAAGAGTAAAGTTATTATATGTAGAATTACATGAATGAAAAGTAGAATGACGAGTATGCAAGTAAGGTCTAATAAAAAAAAGGTATAAATTAGACTTGTAGTTTGGTGAAAGGTTAGATGAGCCTGAGTACATGGGTATTTGTGATGATGAATTATATCAATGTTTGTATGAATGTTTTTTGAGTATAAAATGTATTTCTAATAGTGAATCTAATAAGTTTAGGTATTTACCAATTTTTATTTTAGTATTAAAACATTAAAGTATGGTTGTAATAGTATGTCTGCAATGTATGATGTGAGATGTGTGCTATATTGATTGTTGTTAGTAACCTAAGATGATTGTGCTAGTTTGTTCAGTACATGAATTGAATCTGGTTAGAAACTGAGCTCTAATATTAGTTGCGGACTTGAAGATACATGTGATGTAACAACCCGGTTTTGACTCTAATCGGACATAGTGGTTTCGGGACCACAAGTCCAAGTCAAAAAAATATTTTAATATTATTTTGTGTGTTTATTTTGTGTGCATTTGATTGTGTGAAATTTTCGTGTTTTAATTTCGTCGTTTAAGTGTCCGATTTAATAAAAGGGCTTAATCGCGTAAAATGAAAATTTAGGGGTTAATTATAAAAGCACCTAATTGTTGTTGTCTTTATAACTTAGAGGTTTTATTATGCAAATAGTCCACTATGTAAGTTAGTGGGTGGCAAAGGACTAATGTAACCTTATTATATATGTCATATATATATATATAAAGGTTAATATAGTAAATTAAAAATAAGGCTAATATATGCTTAATATAACAAATTAAAAGGGCCATGCATGTTCATCTTTTGGCCGAATATTGAAGAGAAAAAGAACCATTTGAAAGCTTTAAAGATTCGGCACTTTGAAGCTCAAATTGAGATCAAGAAACGAAGAAAACGAATTTGGATCGGGGAAAAACGAAAGTAATCGAATAGTCGATCGTGTCTGCTGATATCCGAGGTAAGTTTATCAGCTATTTAATGTTATCAAATCAATATATATGTATGTATATCTATTATGTTTGTTGTTGAGCTATAATTAAAAGCAATTTAATTGAATAAATTCAAATTATAAATGGTATAAATATGTATATACAATGTTCGAATATATAGGTATATGCTTATATAAATATTTGAATTAAGTTAAAGTATGAATGGTATAAAGGTATATATATATTCAAATAATTATATATGTATCTATATGTATATATACTTGAATTTGGTTGGTTGTATGAGAGTTATATATATATATGTGCACATAAGTTTCGAACATATATATATGTAGGTAAAAACATTTGGGTTTGATTAAAAGTATATATGTTGTAATTGTACAGATAAGTTCGAATAAGTAGGTATATGGGAGTTGGAACATCTATATATATATGAATAGGTCTTGATTATATTTTAAGGTATAAATGTTAAATACGTACTTGGGAGTTCGAATATATCTAAGTGTATATTCGTGTACAGATTCTTGAATTGAATTGAATGTATGATTTGCAAACTCTTTTGTGATTGAATATGGACTACAATGAATGTGTGTTTGCTATTAATAAGTATTTGAGGAAATTATTATGTATATGGGAAAATTGAGATTTTCAGGCTTAGCGCTTAGCAGGCTTATTGCCGGTGAAACACTTCAGACTAAATGTCTAGCAGGCTTAATGCCGGTGAAATATTTCAGACTATATGTCTAGCAGGTTAAGTGCCGGTGTACTGAATCAGGCTTTAAGCCTAGCAGGCTAAATGCCGGTGAATCTGTTTTTAAGCATGTGATTAAGTGTACAATTCTATGATTTTGGATATATTTAATTGATAAGTATATTTATATATACATTCGGCTAAGTGCGTTTGATGATTATATATGTATTCAGTTTATGCAATTGTAAAATATATATATATGCTTTGGGATTTTGCATTTGATGAATATATACTTATAAATATTTGGTACGCATACTTGATTAGTAACTACATATGCATTCGAGATATATATATCTTTGTTTATAAGTATTTGATGAAAATGAATGCATTCGTTCATATGTATTAGATTTGTATTGGTTTAAAGTTTATCATAAGTATACATACACATTCAGTTATGATATGTGTATAATATATATATATGATCGGTTGTATACATTCAGTTGTAATGTTGTTTGGCATAAATATATATTCAATTGATCGCATTCGACAGGCATACATATCTGAATATAAATAAAATGGTCTGAGTACAATAATGTATAAAAATTAGTTATTCGTGTTAATTGAAATCTCAGTGAAATAGATTAAAAGGTTATATTATATATATTTATATACATTTAGTTATGCTGTAAACTTACTAAGCTATAAAAGCTTACTTTGTTTGTTTTCGTCCATTTGATTTTATAGATTTTGGAGACGCGTTACGAGCTCGGGGATCATCAGCATAGTCCATCACACTATCGACTTCTTTTGGTATTTTGTTAAATATTTGAACTTAATCTTATGGCATGTATAGGTTTGAGTACGATGTTAATTACATTTTGATTGTAAATTATAATAGCTATGCGAAAGTAATTAAATTTTCATGTTGTGATCAGTTTGGTTTTAAAAATGGTTGTGTTTGTTCGGTAATGCCTCGTAACCCTAATTCGGCGACGGAGACGGGTTAGGGGTGTTACATTTTATTGGTATCAGAGCTACGGTTTAGTCGATTCTTGGACTAACGTAGCATGTATGAGTCTAGCTATACATGCCATATTTTTATATCGAGATAGTGTGATGACTGCTGATGTCTAAAAATGTGTTTTCGTATAGTAATGGATCCCGATCGAGCCGTAGCCGATGATGTTGAGAGTATAGTGCCTGCTCCCGCACAAGGGACAGAGCCGGTAGATTCTCGACCGACCTCGAGTAACCAGGAAGGAGAGGCTAAACAAGCTTTCTACCAAATGATGAATGACTGGTTTACTCAATATGTCCTAACTAATCCGGTTGCACAAAAATCTCCACCTCCGACTAATCCATCTTCGATTCCTGTTATACCCCAAGTAAGTGATCCGATGAGATTACTTAAGCCTCCGGTTGACAAAATTCGAAAACACGGGGCCAAAGAGTTCAGAGCTACTGATGATGATGATGCTGAGCGAGCTGAATTCTGGCTTGATAATACTATTCGAGTGTTTGATGAGTTATCTTGCACCTCTGATGAGTGCTTGAAATGTGCCATATCTTTGCTACGGGACACTGCATATCACTAGTGGAATACACTAGTATCGGTGGTTCCGAAAGAGCGAGTGACTTGGGAATTCTTTCAGATTGAGTTCCGTAAGAAATACATCAGCCAGAGATTCATTGATCAGAAGCGTAAGGAATTTCTTGAATTGAAACAGGGTCGTATGACAGTGACAGAATATGAGCAGAAATTTGTGAGACTCAGTAGATATGCTCGAGAATGTATTTCGACTGAAGCTATCATGTGTAAAAGATTTGAAGATGGGCTGAATGAAAATATCAAACTGTTAGTTGGTATACGTGAGATAAAAGAGTTCGTAGTACTTGTTGAACGAGCTTGTAAAGCTGAGGAGCTAGGGAAAGAGAAGAGGAAAGCTGACTATGAAGCTCGAGATTCTCGTAAAAGATCATTCAGTAAATCATTTCAGTCGACCTTAAGGAAATTCAGAGAGGATCATAGCCGATCTAAAGCTACTGCAGGGTTTCCTAAGTATGATCGAGATCGACCCCCTGTGAGTTCACGAGCTACTTCAGTTGCTAGTGTTGGTAGTGTTCGACAAAATAGATCAGAGTGCAAGTATTGTGGGAAATGGCATCCTGGAGATTGCAGATTACATGATCGGTCTTGCTTTAAGTGCGGTTCAAAGGATCATTTCATTCGAGAGTGTCCGATGGTAGCTAAGCAAAACACCATGCAGAATACCAGACCGAGTAATGTGCCAGTACGAGGTAGACCGCCGAGGCAATTGAGTAATGTAAGTGGCAGTCAGAGAGGAACAAAGGACACGGCAGTTCGATCTGAGGCTCGTGCACCTGCCAGAGCATATGCCATCCGTGCTCAGGAGGAGGCTTCTTCTCCAGATGTTATTACTGGTACTTTCACTCTTTATGATACTAACGTCATTGCATTGATTGATCCTGGTTCGACTCATTCTTATGTGTGTGAGACTTTAGTATTCAGTAAGACTTTGCCTGTTGAGTCTACTGAGTTTGTAATTAAAGTATTGAACCCCCTGGGCCGGTGTGTTTTGGTTGACAAAGTGTGCAAGAATTGTCCGTTGATGATTCGAGATTTATGTTTTCTGGCTGATTTGATGTTGTTACCATTCGATGAGTTTGATATAATTCTGGGTATGAATTGGTTAACTCTGCATGATGCTATAGTAAACTGCAAACGAAAAACTATTGATCTACGGTGTCAGAATAATGAGATTATTCGGATTGAATCTAAAGATCTGAATGGTTTACCAGCAATAATATCCTCGATGTTGGCTCAGAAGTATGTAAGAAAAGGTTGTGAAGCTTACCTTGCATTTGTTCTTGATAGTAAAGTGACCGAAAGGAAGATTGAATCTGTGCCAGTAGTGTGTGAGTATTCAGACGTGTTTCCCGAAGAATTACCGGGTTTGCCACCTATTCAAGAGGTAGAGTTTGGTATTGAGTTAGTACCAGGGACGACTCCAATCTCGATAGCTCCGTACCGTATGGCACCTACCGAATTAAAAGAATTGAATGTACAGTTGCAAGAGTTGACTGATAAAGGTTTTGTACGACCGAGTTTCTCTCCTTGGGGTGCACCAGTTCTATTTGTGAGAAAGAAAGACGGAACGATGAGAATGTGCATTGATTACCGACAACTCAATAAGGTGACTATAAAAAATAAGTATCCGTTACCACGGATTGATGATTTGTTCGATCAGTTGAAAGGGGCTACTGTGTTTTCGAAGATAGATCTAAGATCAGGCTACTATCAATTGCGAGTTAAAGACTCTGATGTGCTAAAGACTGCTTTCCGAACGAGGTACGGACATTATGAGTTTCTTGTTATGCCTTTCGGACTTACTAATGCACCTGCTATTTTCATGGATTTGATGAATCGGATCTTTAGGAAGTATCTGGATAGGTTTGTGGTAATATTTATTGATGACATTTTGATCTACTCTCGTGACGAAAATGAGCATGTCGAACATCTGAGATTTGTGTTACAAACTTTGCGAGATAAGCAGTTGTATGCAAAGTTTAGTAAATGTGAGTTCTGGTTACGTGAAGTCAGTTTTCTGGGCCATGTTGTATCAGCATCGGGTATTCGGGTTGATCCGAGTAAAATTTCAGCTATACTTGATTGGAAACCTCCGAGGAATATTTCGGAAGTTCGAAGCTTTCTGGGGCTTGCTGGCTATTATAGACGTTTTGTGAAAGGGTTCTCTATGATTGCACCCCGATGAGAAAGCTACTACAAAAAGACGTTAAGTTTGAGTGGTCAGAAAAGTGTCAGAAAAGCTTTGATCAGTTGAAAGTTCTTTTGACCGAAGCTCTAGTCCTAGTTCAACCCGAATCGGGTAAAGAGTTTGTTATCTATAGTGATGCATCTTTAAATGGTTTGGGCTGTGTTTTGATGCAGGAAGGTAAAGTTGTAGCCTATGCCTCGAGACAGTTAAAACCGCATGAAAAGAACTATCCGACGCATGATCTGGAATTGGCCGCTATTGTATTTGCATTAAAAATATGGCGTCACTATCTGTTTGGCGAAAGATGTCATGTTTATTCCGATCATAAAAGCCTGAAATATTTGATGACTCAGAAGGATCTGAATTTGAGACAGCGTCGATGGTTAGAATTGCTGAAAGATTATGAGCTGGTGATTGACTATCATCCGGGAAAGGCTAATGTTGTTGTTGATGCCCTAAGTCAAAAATCACTGTTTGTTTTGAGTGCAATGAACGCACATATGGTTATGTCTGATGATGGTGCGATAGTAGCTGAGTTGAATGCAAAACCGTTATTTGTTCAACAGATTTGTGAAGCCCAGAAGGTCGATAATGATTTACTTGCAAAACGAGCTCAGTGTGACTTAAATATTGATTCAGAATTTCTAGTTGATGCTGAGGATTGTTTGAGATTCAGAAATCGATTATGTGTTCTAAGAAATTCAAAGTTAATACAGATGATTTTGAATGAAGCTCATAATAGCCGATTTTCTGTTCATCCGGGAAGTACAAAAATGTATAACGATCTGAAATAGCACTATTGGTGGCATGGTATGAAACGAGACATTTCTGACTTTGTTTCGAAATGTTTAATTTGTCAGCAAGTTAAAGCCGAGCATCAGGTACCATCTGGGTTGCTTCAGCTGATCATGATACCTAAATGGAAATGAGACAGAGTTACGATGGATTTTGTATCCGGTTTACCGTTAACACCCAGCAAGAAAGATGCAATTTGGGTTGTTGTTGATAGATTGACAAAATCGGCTCACTTTATTCCGGTTCGTATTGATTATTCACTTGATAAACTTGCTGAATTGTACATTTCTCAGATTGTGAGATTGCACGGAGTGCCTATTTCTATTATTTCGGACAGAGACCCGAGATTTACATCGCGGTTTTGGAAGAAATTACAAGATGCTTTAGGTACGAAACTAGATTTTAGCACAGCTTTTCATCCACAAACAGATGGTCAATCTGAGTGAATCATTCAGATACTTGAGGACATGTTGAGATGTTGCATTCTCGAGTTTGAAGGTACATGGGAACGATATTTATCTTTGATTGAATTTGCTTATAATAACAGCTTTCAATCTAGTATCAAAATGGCACCTTATGAGGCTTTGTACGGTCGTAAATGTCGTACACCACTGTATTGGACCGAGCTTAGTGAAAATAAGATACACGGGGTTGATTTGATTAAAGAGACCGAACAAAAAGTGAAAGTGATTCGGGACAGTCTGAAATCAGCATCGAATCGTCAAAAATCTTATGCGGATTTGAAAAGAAAGGATATAGAATTTTAGATCGGGGATAAAGTGTTTTTAAAAGTCTCACCGTGGAAGAAAATACTCAGATTCGGTTGTAAAGGCAAATTGAGTCCGAGATTCATTGGACCGTATGAGATTACAGAGCGAGTTGGATCGGTGGGTTATAGATTGATGTTACCGCCTGAGTTAGAAAAGATTCATAACATATTCCATGTTTCGATGCTCCGTAGATACCGATCTGATCCTTCACATGTGATTAGTCCGACGGAGATTGAAATTAACTCTGATATGACATATGAGGAAGAACCGATTTGCATTCTGGCTCGTGAGATCAAAGAATTATGAAATAAGAAAATTCCGTTAGTTAAAGTATTGTGGCATAAACATGGGGTTGAAGAAGCAACTTGGGAGTCAGAAGATACAATGAAAGAGCGTTATCCAAACCTATTCACCGGTAAGATTTTCGGGGACGAAAATCCCTAAGGGGGGAGAGTTGTAACAACCCGGTTTTGACTCTAATCGGACATAGTGGTTTCGGGACCACAAGTCCGAGTCAAAAAATATTTTAATACTATTTTGTGTGTTTATTTTGTGTGCATTTGATTGTGTGAAATTTTCGTGTTTTAATTTCGTCGTTTAAGTGTCCGATTTAATAAAAGGGCTTAATTGCGTAAAATGAAAATTTAGGGGTTAATTATAAAAGCACCTAATTGTTGTTGTCTTTATAACTTAGAGGTTTTATTATGCAAATAGTCCACTATGTAAGTTAGTGGGTGGCAAAGGACTAATGTAACCTTATTATATATGTCATATATATATAAAGGTTAATATAGTAAATTAAAAATAAGGCTAATATATGCTTAATATAACAAATTAAAAGGGCCATGCATGTTCATCTTTTGGCCGAATATTGAAGAGAAAAAGAACCATTTTAAAGCTTTAAAGATTCGGCACTTTGAAGCTCAAATTGAGATCAAGAAACGAAGAAAACGAATTTGGATCGGGGAAAAACGAAAGTAATCGAATAGTCGATCGTGTCTGCTGATATCCGAGGTAAGTTTATCAGCTATTTAATGTTATCAAATCAATATATATGTATGTATATCTATTATGTTTGTTGTTGAGCTATAATTAAAAGCAATTTAATTGAATAAATTCAAATTATAAATGGTATAAATATGTATATACAATGTTCGAATATATAGGTATATGCTTATATAAATATTTGAATTAAGTTAAAGTATGAATGGTATAAAGGTATATATATATTCAAATAATTATATATGTATCTATATGTATATATACTTGAATTTGGTTGGTTGTATGAGAGTTATATATATATGTGCACATAAGTTTCGAACATATATATATGTAGGTAAAAACATTTGGGTTTGATTAAAAGTATATATGTTGTAATTGTACAGATAAGTTCGAATAAGTAGGTATATGGGAGTTGGAACATCTATATATATATGAATAGGTCTTGATTATATTTTAAGGTATAAATGTTAAATACGTACTTGGGAGTTCGAATATATCTAAGTGTATATTCGTGTACAGATTCTTGAATTGAATTGAATGTATGATTTGCAAACTCTTTTGTGATTGAATATGGACTACAATGAATGTTTGTTTGCTATTAATAAGTATTTGAGGAAATTATTATGTATATGGGAAAATTGAGATTTTCAGGCTAGCGCTTAGCAGGCTTATTGCCGGTGAAACACTTCAGACTAAATGTCTAGCAGGCTTAATGCCGGTGAAATATTTCAGACTATATGTCTAGCAGGCTAAGTGCCGGTGTACTGAATCAGGCTTTAAGCCTAGCAGGCTAAATGCCGGTGAATCTGTTTTTAAGCATGTGATTAAGTGTAAAATTATATGATTTTGGATATATTTAATTGATAAGTATATTTATATATACATTCGGCTAAGTGCGTTTGATGATTATATATATTCGGTTTATGCAATTGTAAAATATATATATATATATGCTTTGGGATTTTGCATTTGATGAATATATACTTATAAATATTTGGTACGCATACTTGATTAGTAACTACATATGCATTCGAGATATATATATCTTTGTTTATAAGTATTTGATGAAAATGAATGCATTCGTTCATATGTATTAGATTTGTATTGGTTTAAAGTTTATCATGAGTATACATACACATTCGGTTATGATATGTGTATAATATATATATGATCAGTTGTATACATTCGGTTGTAATGTTGTTTGGCATAAATATATATTCAATTGATCGCATTCGACAGGCATACATATCTGAATATAAATAAAATGGTCTGAGTACAATAATGTATAAAAATTAGTTATTCGTGTTAATTGAAATCTCAGTGAAATAGATTAAAAGGTTATATTATATATTTATTTATATACATTTAGTTATGCTGCAAACTTACTAAGCTATAAAAGCTTACTTTGTTTGTTTTCGTCCATTTGATTTTATATATTTTGGAGACGCGTTACGAGCTCGGGGATCATCAGCATAGTCTATCACACTATCGACTTCTTTTGGTATTTTGTTAAATATTTGAACTTAATCTTATGGCATGTGTAGGTTTGAGTACGATGTTAATTACATTTTGATTGTAAATTATAATAGCTATGTGAAAGTAATCAAATTTTCATGTTGTGATCAGTTTGGTTTTAAAAATGGTTGTGTTTGTTTGGTAATGCCTCGTAACCCTAATTCGGTGACGGAGACGGGTTAGGGGTGTTACATGTGACACAGATTTAGCCTGGATTGGTAATCTGTTGTTATTTTAAAGGTTTAGCCTAGACTGATAACCTTACATGTATGGTACCCTTTGAAAAGGAACTACGAATGAAGATTACCTAATAGGGTTTTCTATATGTCCTAGGACAATGATAGGCAAACCTCACGGAATGTGAGTTTAGGCAAATCCACATCATAAACACGTCAAAAAAGGAATATTTTCGTGGCAATATATAAAAAGAAATGCCTTTGTGGCAAAATATTAAAATGAATGCCTTTGTGGAAAAATATGAAAATGAATGCCTTCATGGCAATATATAAAAAAGAATGCCTTTGTGGCAATATATGAATTGAAATGCCTTTGTGGCAAACTCTGAAAGGAATGTCTTTGTGGCAGACTTTGAAAGAAATGCCTTTATGGCGAACTCTGAAAGGAATGCCTTTGTGGCAGACTTTAAAGGGAATGCCTTCGTGGCAGACTTTAAAGGAATGCCTTGATGGCATACTCTATCTAATAGCCTATGTGGCGAGTTCTGTGTGACTCTTATGACGTGTTCTACCAAGACTTTCTGGTAAGATGCGCTTATCCTCCTTTATGGTATGTTCTGGGTAAATCCTGATAATTCTATATTAATTACTGATAAGAGAAGGTTATGATATGTCCAAGTTCGTAAGTTGAATAAGCCCAAAAAGGAGATTTCTTGAAAGAAATGTGTATCTGTATGCTAAAAAAGGTACCCACCATGGTAATTTTCTAGTGTTGAATATGAACTTGTTCGACTGTGATATGTAATGGTTGAATTAGATTTATCAGGAATCTATCATATCTAGGTTGTATAAAGGCTTCTACTGAACTTGTATGAAATATGAGTTTTGGTTATCCTGAGTATCTAGGGTCTTAAAATAAAGTGGTGTGAAATTTATCTTAATGATTTATGTAGTACATTATCAGCGTGGGTTGTGTGGTATTGAACCAAGATATGATTGAATAAATAGTTTGATATTATCATTTTTGCATAAGTATTCGCCAACATACATGAGTATCAACCCGTGATAAATATCAACGATTAGCTGTTTAAAATAGGAATATGTGTTAAGACATGGATAGCTAGAAATGTTTTCTAAAGGTATGTTTCGTTAAGAAAGTATTAAGAGATAAGAGGTTTATGAACCGATAGAAAGGATTCCTTAGTTTATTAAATACCAAAGACTAAGTATGGCAAGGATATGATGATTGGTATATATATAAGATTAATAAAATGAAATGGTGCCAACTTAAGTGAACGTTGTAGAGTAATAGTAGACTCATAGCAATTTATAAGATTTGCAAAGTATCTATCAAAGGTTTGGTTATAGAGCTCACTAAGTACTCTTATTCTTATAAGGTTTGTTATTTCATTTTAGGTTTCAGGAAAGTTTGTGTAACAACCCTTTTTGTGGTGTCGAAAATAGTGGTTTTGGGACCATGATTTCGATGAGTGAGTTAATATTTTAATGTTTATTTAAATGCTATAGGATTATTTAGGGTCGTATTATATTTCATTAAGAAATTTTAATGTTTAGCTAGTTAATTTAGTAAAAAAGGCTAAATTGTAAAAGATACAAAAGTTGAATTCTATTAGCTAAAAGGGTTAAATAGCTATGAAATTTTAATTTAGTGGACTTAAATGGTAATTAAAACATATATTAAGATAGTGGATTGTGATGGAAAGGTTTTTATGTGATTTTAGTAGATTTTAAAGGTTAGTTTAGTAATTAAATAAATTAAGTTAAAATTAATAAAACAAAGATGAAACAAAAGTCATCTTCATCATTTTCTTTTCTTTCTTGGCCGAACACCATTGTTAAGAAGAAGGAAGCTTTCGGTTGTGGTTTTGCTCATGCATGGTAAGATTTTGAGTCCTGTTTTTATTGATTTTTATGTTTTTGAACTCGTTTTATCTTAACTTACTTAGCCCGGGGGTTAATTTGTAAAATTATAAAAGGTTGAGAGACTTCCCATGATAGAGTTTAAGTTTGTTTTGATGTTTATTGATAGATTATTAATTTGGTTGTTATATGGACAAGTTTTGTTAAGTGAATATTAGTAAATTTAGAGCTTAGGGATTAATTTGATTAAATGGCAAATTGCTTATAAATTGTGTGAATTAAGGAAAAATATGAGTTGATATAGGTAAAAGAAAAAAATCAATTAGCGTATGTTGGATCAAAAAATGGTGAATTTACAAGTTATGATCTTAAGGATTTAATTGTATAAAAGTTAAAATGTTAGGGGTGAATTTATAATTAATAAAAAATTAGGGTTATAAGATGGAATTGGTTGTTTTACGCTATTTAAAATACTTAATTGAATAAAATTCATATTTGGATCAAGGTACTAATCAACCGGACTTAGACTGAGGAAAATCTAAAGTGGTGGATTAGTTATCGGCCTCGTTTTTGCAATTGTTTTATCGAGGTAAGTTCGTATATTCTTTTTAAAATGTTTCAATTCAATTGGTAAAATTAGTGATAGTTTTCTCATATATTTAATTATGTTTAATGTGCGAAAATTCTTAAATTGTTAAAAGAAAAAGATTGGAATTGAAATACATTCGGTATTACTGAATTCTTGAAAAGGTTATATCCGAAATGTATATAAAATGAAAAGGTTATATCCGAAACAAATATTAATTGAAAAGATTATATCCGAAACGAATATCAAAAGAAAATGTTATATCCGAAATGAATATTAATTGAAAAGGTTATATCTGAAACAGATACCAAATGAAAATGTTATATTCGAAATGAATATTAAATGAAAAGGTTATATCTGAAACAAATATTAATTGAAAAGATTATATCCGAAACGAATATCAAAAGAAAAGGTTATATCCGAAATGAATATTAATTGAAAAGGTTATATCTGAAACAGATACCAAATGAAAATGTTATATCCGAAACGAATATTAAATGAAAAGGTTATATCCGAAATGGGTATCAAATGAAAAGTTATATCTGAAACGGATGTCAAATGAAAAGGTTCAAAAGGTTGTTACCCTAAAAGGGTTAACATTTGAAAATGTTTATTGAAAAGGATTTATGGTGAGAACCAATTAAGTAAGGTTTGTATGAAATTTTGATTTGATTATGTATTTAGTTACTAACTCGAGATGTGGTGTGTATAGAAAGAATTGTACATATAGTGATTGAAATGCTTGAATGGTTAATCATGAAATCATGTTTTCGATAAGTTGAGTTCTTTTAAACAAACTTACTAAGCATCGTTGCTAATGCATTGTTTTACCTTATTTTGTAGATCATCGGAGACTTGATCGGTTGGAATCTTGTCGAAGATCTATCACACTATCCAACAATCATTTCGATATATTTTGAGTTATTTTGGTTGGTATAAAATGGCATGTATAAGGCTCTTGTGTATGTTATTTTGTTACCATGATATGATCATATCTTTTGTGTAAATAGGCGATGAGACTTTTAATGTTTAGTAAGTATGGATCATTTTGGTTACTTTTATGTGTAAATTATCTCTATGTTTGAAACTATGATCATATGAGGCTATTATGGATGGATATTAGATATTTGATGTTGGTTGAATTTATAAAACCATGTTGTATAGTTGCATTATTTGAATGTGTATATTGTGGTACCAATGAGGCTTGAAGAAGTTGTGTTGAATATTTAAGGTTGAAAATTGGTATGCTTGTGTACCAATGAGGCTTGAACTAGTGTTTTAAGGTACATTTTGGTAAACACGACACACAGCCTAATCGCAAGACCATGTGTCACACACGACCTGATTGCATGGCTGTGTGATTTTATTATTAATAGGTGTAGGTTTCACACGGCCTACGACACGGCTGTGTGTCCCTATTTCGAATATACACATGGGCAGACACACGGCCGTGTGACTCCTGTTTGCAAATATTTAACTTTTTCCCAAAACTTCTAATTCATTTTAAATTGTTCCTCGATCATTCCCAAATTATTTTTAATGCCCTGAATGCTCGGTTTAAGGCCCAAATGTGTAATATTGCCATGATTAGATTGAGTAATTAGATATTATTTTGTAAGTTGAATTATTATTCTGTTTTGAGGTTAAATATTTTGTTTGTTTGGTAACGCTCCGTAATCCCTAATTCGGTGATGAAGACTAGTTAGGGGTGTTATTGTCTGCACCTGGAGGGATAACACTAGGAGTTTGCCAAGTTAGTGGTGAAGTGGGCTATTAGGCATACGGTGGAATTTTGGCGTAGTATTGGAATACGCCCTTTTTAAGTTTGTTTTGTTAAACTTCGTATTAAAAGGTTTTATAACTAAATTCATAGGGTAAACTATTGTAAGGTATTAATCTTTGTTCTCATTTATGAAGCATTTCAACTGGAAGATCACAGAAATTTTTTTAAAGAAATAAGAAATATTAAAATAATGTTGCTTTATGGTTAAGTTTTACGTGGTAGAACCCAAAATCCAGATTCGATAAATCGGGTCAGGTTTAAGGAATTACCTGATACTTCAGAAGAGGTTTAAGGTGTAAGACCATAGCTTGGCTATCGCAACATAGGGAGTCCATCGAGATAGTAAACATGGGGTAGTCCATTGGGACAATAAACATGGGAGAGTCCGCCAAGACATTAAACATGGGGTTACATGTGTAAGACCATAGCTTGACTGTGGCAACATAGAGAGCCTATCGGGACAGTAAACACGGGGTAGTCTGCTGAGATAATAAACATTGGAGAGTTCGCTAGGATATTAAACATGGGTTACATGTGTAAGACCATAGTTATGCTATGGCAGCATGGGGAGTCTGCTGGGACAATAAACACTGGGTAATCCACCAAGATGTAAAACATGGGGTTACACATGTGAAGTCCGCAAATCAGTATACTAGGGGACCCGCTAAGATATAAATTAGAAGTCGTGGTGTGACATGTGTGATAAGTCACAAGACAAAATGAACTTAGTGCATCTAGGAACAGATACTAACGGGATAATAAGAGAATTCACCAAAGACGATGATGAGTGGATCCAAGGAAGCACCTCAACCCAGTTATGTGTGAAAGAAGGGAGAGACGCCTTAGATAAGGAGGTTAGCGTAATGTAAATAAATAAAAGTTTGCTAGGGAAACTGTGAATCCCAGATTGTTTAAGAAAATACAATTTTAATTTGTAAATTAATAATAAGGTAGCTGAAAGATTGGGTAGATCGACTAAAATCTTCATAGGAGGAAATGCCAGCTCAAGGCGAAACGATCAATAAGGTTTGCCAGAGAATAGTGAAAAGTAGAAGTCTGTCAAGACCATGAAACATGGTAAGGATGTTACTATTCTACTAAGGGTGGGAACCTTTACGGAATACTTGAGTGAGAGATAGTATGTTGGGAGCTATATGTCTAATAGAGCATCTTAAAGGAATGGAATAAAAGAGTGGGGACTTTAGGGTTACATTGTAAGCCCTAGTTCACCAAGGGAAAGAGGATATAAGGAAGAGATCTTATTTTGGTAAGGCCCCGCAGTTATGGAAAATACTTGGGTAAATACAAATCATCGCCAATCAAAAGAAATGAATACTTGGGTAAACTTATGCAAAATTGGTTGACTCGGAAGCTGTGTTTTGGATTTTTTTCACGCCTCGAAACCTCGAGATCTGATGGCACCTGCACATGGAAATAGACAAACTGTACACTATGTAATAGAGCTTAATGGTGCTAACATGATTTGAATCAATAATCAAATCAAAGTAAGGTAACAAATTCAAGCATTAAGTGATCAAATCATCAAATAGTGTCAAGTATACATTTCATTCCTCATGTGCATAATCTCATACCATATTTCATTTAACAAATCATATATGAACATATAATTTCATTAATCATCATATCACACTACATGTGTGCCAAAATATATCATCATGTACATTTCTTTTCTCATTTCCATCTCGAATCCACTAATTCATTTTATATCCATATCGGCCCTCAGGGTTCGTTCTAACTGGTTCGCATGATCTTTCACATGCCATCTTTTGTCACTTAGGTATTCATATACAAGATACATCATTTTCTATTAACTTTGCATATCAAATATCATTTGGAAAGTGACCGCCTCTCGACATGCGAATGTCGGGAGTGTAAATTCATGCAAAAATATAAAGATAAGAGTTAAGTACAATTTTTGCAAGTGAACAGGTCAATTTTTAATATGGTTTAAGTGTTACAACGAAACACTGATAAGTATTCTGAGGATCATACTCAAAGGGTTATAGATTGGAGAAAATAAATATTAAATCAATTACCCAAAATAATTACTAATCTAATTAATTCAAAAATTAGTAGTGTCAATTCAGTATAAAAGAAAGATAATAATTAAATTAAACTAAAAACTACTCCTAGGTTAAACTATCTAATTTTCTTATTCCTAGTTTTGACAATGCGAGCTCTCTAGCCTAGAATCTATTGAAACCCTAAGTATTATCAATTATTACCCTTGATTTAAGTACTTACCACCATTATTTATGAATACCCTCTCGGTCTTACCTAGGCATATGAATACCCTCTCGGTCTCATCGCTTGGCACAAGTTTTACTCAACATGATACCCTCTCGGTCTCACTTGTCTATATCTTCTACTAGGGGCATCACTTCCTAGTGTAATAAGTTCTCTTGAATAAATACTTAATCTTAGATGATTATTTACTTAGCCAATTAATCAGTTTAACAATTGAATCATGTGAGATATTGATGAAGCACAAGTTATTCTAATATTTATACAAATATTCGATCAATAATATCAATGAAAGAGATATAAATAAAAGAATAGAGAAAAGAGAATGCTCATTAATAGATCGATAAAAGTGTCGATCTAGAACAATCTTCGCTCGCAATTGTCTCTACGTCGGAATAGAAATCTCCAATTAAGCGAACATAAAATAAACAAAGTAAAAGCTGAAAACTAATAAAAACGTAAAGAATAATTTGTCTCTCTAAATTTGTGTGTCTAATGTGTTGTACTAAGCTATTACTTATAGATTTCATGTATTATGACCTAATTAGGTCAAGTAGAGATGACTAAACATGTTAATTTAGGTTGTGTAGATGAAAACACCCTCAGATGATATTTCACCTCGTCGCAATGGTGTCGTGACACCTTCAAGCCTGTGTCGCTACATCGAAGGTAGTATACTATTTTTGGCATGTTCAGACCGGTGTCACGACATCCTATAGTGTGTGTTATGGCATAATAGAAAGTATGCTCCTTAGGTAGTCTAAAGGTGGTGCTACGACATCCAAGCTGGGTGTTGCAACATCGAAGGTAGTCCACTAACTTTTGGCCTAAATTGATGTCCATCACACTTAATGAACATGCTAGTCTTCCTTTAGGCCTAGATTGGCCTAGATGGACATAAAACACATAAAAATGTTCATTTTATTAACTTTAACTAGAAAATTACTAAAACAAAAAACTAACTCATAGTAATGTTAAATTACTTGAAAACAAGGTTATTAAATGTTAGAAAGAACCTAATTTGCCACCACGAGTTGTGGCAGATCAACAAGGTATATGTTTTTTTATCCCTATTAACCAAACACAGACTCAAGAATGATACACAGATTATCCAACCATCATACCAATATATTTGGCACTCAGTGCCTCTTTAACACCCCTACCTGACCCGATCGTTACATCCTAGATACGACATGCCACATTTGTTGCCAGAGCAACTACGATCTCATTAGAAAATTAATTAAACAATTTATACATGCTATTATGCTCAGTACATAATTACAATATGTTATATAATCAAATCTGACATTTAAATAAGCTTACGAAAGCTCCTTCAATAAATTAAGATTGGTTAAGGACTAAAATGTAACATTTTCAAAGTTATCGAATTGGCGTCACGACGTATAGAATTTGAGAAAATAGTGGGTGTCATCGTGACATCGGAGGTATATGGTCGTGATGTCACTCTCTATCTATTTTATTGTCGTGGTGTTGAAGGCGTGTCATTTTCACATTATAACAACTCGATTTTTAGTGGTGTAAAAAAAGGTAGTTTCAGAACTCCATTTTCGTAAACCAAGTCCGTAAACATTAAGTAAGAATATTTATAAAGTTGGTATAAAATTATATTGATGTTTAGTCCATCAGTTTCGTCTATTGAATAGTTAATTTAGGTGTAGGGACTAAATTGTAAAAGTCCAATAGCTAGAGGTTTTTAATTGGCCAAAAACTTAGGGACTTAAATTAAAATTAGGCAAAGGTTCAAAATGGTAAATAAACCATTTGGTTACATAAGATGGTGGATGATAGTGTTAATCTTCACTATTATGGCTAATGGTAATTAAGATTTAGTTAATTTAGGTTAATTAAAGACTAATCAAATTATAAAAGACACATGATATTGGGATATTCCATCTTCATCATTTTCTCCTAATTGACCAAACATAGAAATCCTAAGGAAAATCCATTTTTGAAGCCCAAACATTCGACTATATAATAGGTAGGCAAATTCAAGTCCTTTTATTGTATATATTATGTTTTTGAGGTCATGGGAGCTTGATTTAGCAAGCCCATGTGCCAATTTCAAAACCATTAAAGTTTTTTAAAGTTTCCATTGTTGATTTCTTGAATATTTAGGCTTGAAATTGATAGATTTTAAGCTTAGATTATAAAAAAAAGACTATATTGTTAAGTTGAATTGTTAGTTTTGTACATAAAAGTGAATAAATGTAAAACCATTGTGAAATTTTGGTGGAAATGAAAAGTAGAAGGTCCCTAATGAATATATGAGAAGTCAGATTTTAAACCGATGTTTAAATTTGAAAGTTATGGCTATTTCGAATTCAGGATCTAAATTGAATAAAAATTAAAATTTTAGGAGTATTAAAAAATGAGATATATAGGCTCATTCATGTGATGGCATAATATGAAAATGTTTGGTATTGATGGATTGTATAAAATTGTTGAATAGTCCCTGAAGAATCAACTTCTTTGGTGTTTTGATCAGGTAAGTTCATATGGTACTTATTTATTTAGGTTGTTATGTATTTGATCTGTATATGTATTTTTTATTGAAGATTTTTTTTAGTTATAAATTAGTATGAAAGGCTAGAATTAGACTGAATTGAAATGTAACGTTTATATGTGTAAAAGATGCCTGGATGAACTTAGTAAAGGTTAGGATATGATTGGCATGCCAATAGGGTCTTGTGAGCGCTTGTAAGAGATTTATTCAGATGTTATTGGGGTCTATCATTTGTTATAGACTCTCAAGTATTATGTGACGTAGGTTTAGCTCGGACGAGTAACCTATATGTCAATATAATGGTTTAGCTTAGACAAGTAACCTGATATGTATATATATTTAGCTCGGATGAGCAACTAGTGTGGTGTAAGTACCTGTGTATCCGAGTCTGTTTACTAGGGTTAATTGGACGAAACAGTTTATATGAAATTGAGAAATTGAAATAGGATGAAATGAACTTGATTTTCAAATAATAAGTTATTGAATGAATTTAGTAAGAAAAATTTATTAGATTAATGCCTTTGACATGTATGTGATTGTATTATCCCTTGATTGAATTTGTTTTTGAGATTACTTACCTAAAGTGACATGAATTGGCATGTTAAGTACTTGTGGTATTATATGGTTTTGTTTATAAGTCAATACTTACAATGTTGGTGTTTTACCATTTCTAGCCAAATATCGTGCCAAGCTAAAGTAACTTAAAAATGTTAGGTATGAATAAGGTAAGTTTTGTATAATACATATGAACTAACTAAGCATCCTATATGCTTACCTTGTTTGTTTTTCCTTTCCTTGTATATCGTCACCTTGCAAAACTCGTCAAGTCAGATCGTCTCAAAGCTTACACTATCATTGAAGATAGTGATGCAATCATTTTGAGTCTAGTTTTGTGGCCTATATATAAGGTTCATGGTGTGTACCTTATTACTTGGAAGAGTTTACTACTTGACAAGTATGATATAGCCCATTTTGTATAATGTGTTGCCTTTGTGGTTTGGTAAATGCATGGCATTGGTTATGTTTTATGTTAGGGTATATGATAATATATGTTTGCATGTTGAAAATGTGGAATGATGTATAATGAGGTAGATAAGATAGCTAAGCTAATGAATGGTTGAAATTGGCATATTTGAAAGTATGCTAAGAATATGTAATTAAGACTTGATTGAAGTTGTTCATATTAAAGGCTTATAAGACAATGATACATTTAGGGTAAAGAAAAGTATGTATTAAGTTTGAATGGAATGCCTTATTGTGTTTTAACATAGTTTTTTTTTTACATTTGATTGAATGTATTAAAATGAATAAATTTGTATTAGGTTGAGCTTATGTTGAATTGGTTTTGATTAGAAATGGTTAAATGATTTGTTTGGTATGAAGTGATATGAGTTTGGGATGTTTTTTGGTGTACCAAGTTGTATAAACCGTATAGGTTGTTCGCCACATCTTGAATTGGGATTCAAAGTAGCATGTTTTACCAAAAACAAGGCTCACGCCACGATCACAATTACCCAACGTCACAACGTGGTACTGACTGTAAGTGACGTTGTAACACCGATATGCTTGAATTCACGTCATAACTTATTGAGTTGGCAAAATCATGACATAGAAATGGTGAAGTCGCGACATCAGTCTTGAATTTTTAAAACTTTACAATTTGGTCCTAATTCAAGCTCGATCTAACAAAAAAACTTTCAGAAGCTTGTGTAGGGCCCAAAAATAATTGTGTATTACATTATGTACTTGAATGTTATTTATTTATGTATTTAAATGAGGATATGTTACATGATGTTTCAAATTTATTAAATCGATGGTTGTAGCATCCAATAACTCAGACCCGAAGATCGGGCCAGGTATAAGGTGTTACGCGCATCATCCTTTAAGCATTAATACACATCAACTAACACATATGACCATTTTCATCTCTCAACCATTTAAACCTATTACAATTTACATGAATACTTTAACAAATCGAATGCTTGAATTCAAATTGATATCTACTATTCAAAGTTCCAAAATGACCATTTAAATTATAAAACCGAATCAACTTTAGCTACATGTCATATGCCACACCCGAAGTTTGGCGGATCCAAGATTTTGGCGTATAGTAGTGAAATAATCTGTTTGGCAAAGTGTAATCCGCCTATATGTTTCTTTTGGCACAGATGTGTGGACGTTTAGTAACCACCATGTAAGTAAGTGAAGATTTTATATCAAATTATTCTTCTATTTAAAGAGAAAAAATTTGTTAAGTGTAAAGGTAATTATGGTATGAGTTAACGCTAAAGGTATAGACACCCTATTCGTCTTAGTATGGTGCTGGTTAGGTTATAAGTGACCTGGTTAGGAACCAATTGGATAGATTTGTCTAATATCTATGATGTTGGATTCCCATTTATGTTTCTCTCGGAAACTGTAGAACATTAAGGAGGACAAATTCTGAAGTTTGTGACACTTGTTAAGTTCCACTATGAAGAAATGGGTTATACATATATATGTGTGTTAGAAGGGTTCGTAGAGGATTTTTTCTTCTTCTTTCAATATTAGTCACTGATTCTTTTTCTTAAGTCTAATTGCATCTCTTCCTCCCTAAGCTAAAAGCTATGGCTCTTAGTTTAATTAGTGGTCATTTCATCTTCGAATAAGTATGACAGCTTTGCATGTTAAGTTCTGAAATAGTAAATCTATAAGTGGTAAATGAACAGCAAGTTGTAAGAACAAGGCTTTGCATGGGGGTTGTTAGTGATTAAGATGATAATAAATTGTATGTATAAGAGTTGGAATAGTGAATCTATGTTCTTTAAACAGTTGTTGCTGCTAGTTTGAAAGGATGTTTGAGTCTGGAACTTCGAACTACAGTAGGTGAGTATTAGTTGAACCTCTATCCTGACTCTTCTATGTGGATTGTTCAAGTGGAAGTATATATATAAAGGATGATGATATCTATAATAATTGGTTAAGTGTATGAGTAAAGCAAAGATGAAATATGTGCTATATGTATAAAGTTTTGTTGAAAAGAATGTTGATTGCTACACATGGAGGTAAAGTTTGATATATAAATAGTACAAATCAGTCAGAAATTTGAACAATTCTGGGTAAGTGAATGCTAAGCAATGTCCTTCTATGAAGCCTCTAGTAGGGTAGTTATATTGCTAACCAGATTGGCAGATCATGATATGGAAACAAGTGTAAGACCATGAGCTTGAGACCCATGGCATCTTAATATGATATGAAAACATTCATGGTGTAGCCTCTAGTACGCTGAAGATTGGAATGACAGATCACGATACATGAATGCATGTAAATCCATTTGGTTGAGACCCATGGTAAGATATGTTTGTATGAATGTTCATGGTGTAGCCTTTAACAATGTAGATCAAATTGACAAACCACAATATATGAATTTTATGTATAAGTCCATACGGGAAATACCCATGGCACCTTCTGTGAAATTCTGTTAGGACAGTGAACACGTGATTCTGTATGATGCCTTTGTGATATATTTTTTATGTTGCTCTTGTGGCGTATTCTATTTGGCCCTTTGTGGCGTACTCTGCTAAGTCTCTCTGTCAAAATGTGTTTATTTGCCCTTATGGTACGTTTTGGATAAAATTTGATTGTTCTGTAATAGGTATTCCTAAGATAAGGTTAAGATATGTCTGAGTTTATTTTGGATGAAAAATAGATTTGTGAAGTAATCAAATAATTTTTTAAGAAAGTTCTTGAAAGGAAGTGTGTATCTGTAGGTTAAGAGGGGTATCTACCATGATAATTTGTTAGTGTTGAATATGGGCGTATTCATAGTTTTGAGAGACATAAGAAATTGTTAATGTGAGTTCGTCTGTGTTATGTAGTTGTTGAATCTAAGTTATTTGGAATCCACCATATTTGAATTGTATTATGTCTTCTTCTAAAACCATATAGAATTTGAGTAATTGTTATCCTGAGTATCTGGGGTCCTAAAATAAAATGGTACGAAATACATCCGAATGATCTATGTAGTACATTATTAGTATGAGTTTATACGATATTGAACCAGCGTATGATTTTATTAGTAAATTGATAGTATTTAGATTTGTGTGTTTGCCAAGCATGTATGTATCCTCTAGTGATTGATATCAATTAAAAACTATTTTGGAATATGTATGTGTGAAAAGATGGTCTATGTTGTGTGGGCTCTAAAGATATATTCTTTGAAATAGTAATTTTGTGGTTAAGTGGAAGAAAAGATTGATGAAGTGTTAGGAAGGATCCTAAGTTAGTCAGTTAAGAAGACATAGGTAAGCTAAGAGTATGGCAGTTGGCATATAAGTGCGAGACTAAGATAATTAACGTGTCTGCCTAACAGTAATGAAACCAAACCCTTAATATGATAAACAAAACAAAGTGGAACCTTAGCTATATTGCATTAAAGTTCACTAAGCTCCCTTGAACTTACAATGTTTGTTATTGTTTCAGGTGATGTTAAGAGAATGCGTCAGGAGGGACGATGCTAGGAGTGCATCTAGGTAGCAACGAAGTGGGTTATTATGCATACAATGGAAATGTGGTGTTGTTTAGGGTTATTCCCTAAGAGTTTGTCTTTAACAGACTTTTATATTGAAATGAGTTGTAACAAGTCTGATTTAATGTTTTATTTTAATACTTTCCTTTGTTCTTAGATATTAAATCTTTCAACTAAAAAAATAATATTTTAAATAAGGGTTATTTGATAACTATTTTGTAGAATTGGTTAAGGGTGATGTGTAGTAACACCCAAGATCCGAGCCTGGTTAATCGGGTCGATTGAGGGCGTTACGTCATATATTAGAACGTAGATGAACTATACAAACATTGCTGAGTCAAAAGTTGCAGGTTGGATGTTGTATTAGTCCTCGAGACATTAAGATCTATTGATACCTGCACACGAAATAAACAAACCGTACGCTAAGCGATAAAGCTCAATGGTACTTTCATGATTCAAGTAAATAAAACAATAACTTTAACATGTATAAACACAATCAATGCATAGTGTAATTTCAACCATTTCATGTCTCATGTACTAAGCTTATGCACAATTTCATTTGACAATTCACATGAACATATATTACCATGCTTTCAAATAACAAGTCTATTCCACTTTCATTTCATAACATACCAATTGTTCATTTCATTATCTCATTCTTTCTTGAATCTGTTGATTCGTTCATATCCAAATCGGCTCTTAGGGCTTGTATAAACTTGTTTGTATAATCTTTCACATGTTGTCATTTGTTACATTTCATATATATATATACATAATATACCAATTTCAATCACATTTTGTATCAATAACCGTTTAGTCAGCTTATGTTTTGTAATCCCTGTTAATCGGACATGGACTCATGATGGATCCATGAATAATCCAACCATCACACCAGTCTAGCACTCAGTGCCTCATCAGAATGTCTGAAGTAAAAATTCACTCCACGCCTCATCGATATAACCAAAGTAAAATGTACTTCACACCTTGTCGGACACTCGAAGTATAATATGCGTTTCGTGCCTCATCGATATAAACCGAAGTATAATCCCGTACACAAATCTAATCTTATTGTATGCCAACTATGCCCGACTCTGCCCGACAATTAATAGGGTACTAATGTTCCAATTACTCATATATTCATGACCACATATATCATAGTTCATATCATGCTCATTTATGCTATGTTCAACTCAATTAAATTAAATTCTCGACATCCAATATCGTCATGTAAAAATCAAGTCATAAGACAAGTAATAAGCTTACCTTGATAACCAGTTTTGGAACAATAATGTATGTATTACAACATATATATATTGAACTTGAATCATAAAAGTACAAACTATAGTTTTTGTTACTCATCTATGGCTCTCGTTTTTTCGTTCTCTCGAGACGACCCAATATCATCTTTAGCTATGTTTGATAATTCAATTACAAAAACAATATTAGTTCAAACTCAAATCGGATTAAAATAAAATATCAACATATTTTACATTCTATTCATTTTATTCCTTATACCTGAAATGTCGTATCCCACAATTCACTCTATTGGATTTAAATTTGGTTTAATAAATATAATACAAAGACCTCATACTATCAATATTTATTATTAAACCTTTAATTTTTCATCTCATACAATTTAGTCCTTACTAACACATAATATAATTATACAATCTGTGTTTAATTCTAGACTAAATCAACACTTTTCACTTAAAGTTCAACATGATTAACTATAACCTTAATCACTATTTATGTGCATGAACTTAGGTGTTAAAATTTCAATATTTCTTTACGCTTACAACCATGGAAATTCATTTCAAAATTTAACAACTTTACAATTAAATGTTTGGGCTACTTTAGTCCATCATTAGTTAACAAGATTTGAATTAAAAATTTGAAAGAAGTCACCTATCTTCTTGACATAGGTGTAACAATGGAGGAAATAAGAAAGCTGAAGCCTCCTTTTTTTTATTTCATTTAAGTTTTTAATGGAGAAAGAGGGAGGATGATGATAAGCTTTTCTCTTTCCACTTTCATGTTAATATATATAATAGGAATAATTTCATGTTTAATTTAAGTTACATTTATTAATACATTAAAACAAAACATTTAATTAGCATAATTTACCTCAATGATAATGAATGGCTTTAATCATGTAATCTCACTAACTTAACACTAATTGGCCCAATTATCATTTAATCCTTAGTTTAATTTCCATTTAAGGCATTTGCCAATTTGAAAATCAATTTCCTTTCAAATTTTGTCACTAATCAATTTAGTCCCTGTACTATTTTTTTATTAACCAATTTCATTTAATAACACCTATTAATTCGACATTTTCGATCCATACTTTAACTCATAATTATTCTATTCTAATTATTTACTAACTTGGTCTGGTAAATCCTATCTAAATCCAAATTTTTAAGACATCGTTAAAAATCGGGTCGTTACAGCCTTACCGAAACATTTTAAGTATAAATTATGCTCCGCGCCTCATCGGTACAAATCGAAATAATTTGTGCTTCATACCTCATCGGAATGCCTGAAGTATAATATGTACTTTGCGCCTCATCGGTATAAATTGAAGTATAATCTCGTACACTAATTCAATCCTATGGTATGTCAACTTTGCCCGACTTTACCCGAGACAGTTAACAGTGTAATCAATGTTTCAAACATATATATAATGAAGATCACCTATCATAGTTTCATATATTGCAATTATACTATACTCAATCCAATTAAATTTATATAATTTCATATCATCGCATACATATCACCATATTTTTCACAAGTGATTAACCGTGCGATACTTACCAATTTAATGAGACAAGTAGAGACATTACCTCAATCAAGCTAGTTGTAACAAGTCATATGAATACATGTATATGCATTTAATTCCAATCTTACGAGCACAAATCGTAATTATTACTTGTCCATGAATCTCACCTTTCCTTTCTCTTAGAATGGACCAATGCTGTGTTTAGCTACGTTGGATAATTCAATTACAAAAATGGCATTGGTTTACACTCAATCACATGAAAAACATATAATCAAACTTATTTTGCATTTTATTCATTTTAGTCATAATATCCAAAATGTTCATATTTTTTTATAGTTAACATCGGACCAAAATCTGAGATCATATTATTCAATTTAGCAAAATTTCATAACAATTTTCATTTTATTCAATTTAGCCTCTAATGTCAAAAAAAACTATTAAGCTTAGTTAAATTTCTAATCAATTCCAGCAGTTTTCTCTACTTTTCAACTTGGTCCTAACATGCTCAAAACTCATACTTTAATTTCTCATCAAAATTAAACTGAATTTCCTTAAATATCCTATAATGCCCTCGACCCGACCTAATCTACTGGATCCAAATCTCGAGTGTTACATCCTTATAAATGTAAAATAAAATTTTTATTTCTTATTCATTGATGTAAACATTTATCTATGAGTGTTACATCCTTGGCATAACCTTGGTGTCGTCTTTCGATGCATCTTCCTTTACAGACCTAAAAATAGAAACAACTTTTGTAAGTTCGTAAGAACTTAGTGAGATAAACCTTAGAATACGTTTTTCATTCATTCTACATTGCATGTGTTATTATGCATATCCTTAGGGTATTTCTTGACCTTTGCTCCTTCGTTGGCAGGTACAATGCTCAGGCTACCATATTTCTTTCTTCCGAACCATTTTCCCTTCTCTTGAGCATTGTAACACCCCTAATCCATCTTCGTCGTCAAATTAGGGTTACAAAGCATTACCATGCAAATCAGAATAACGAAGTCGTTTAATATCAATTTCTTAAAACTCATTACAACTCTATCAAACATATATATTTGGCCCTTAAATCGGGCCTTCGAGGCCCTAAAAATAGTTTGGGATCAATCTAGGACTATTTTGAAACAATTTAAAAACTTTGGGAAAAATTGAAAATTTTGAAAACAAGGGTCACACGGCCGTGTGACATAGCCCAGACCATGTAGTGCTCGAAAAATGGGACACACGACCGTGTCCCAGCCCATGTCTTAAACCGTGTAACTCACTGAGTTAGGTAATACGGCCGTGTCGCAGGCCGTGTGACAGACCACGTAACTATCTGACTTGTGACACAGCCGTGTGCTAGACCGTGTAACTCACTGACTTGATACACACGATCGTGTATTAGGCCGTGTGATACTCACACCTAAAATAATAAGTGACACACGGCTGTGCAGCCACGCACGGCCGTGTGACAGCCTGTGTCCCAGGTCGTGTGCTCCATGATTTGACCCTATAAACAAGTCATTTCAAGACCAAAACATACCCAATCATCCACCTCCATTTGTGCATACATTTAATAGACCTAAACATCCTTCTAACACATCTAAACATACCAATTCAAACAACTTATTTCATGTAACCAATATGTCATGCAAAGGTACCGCATTTATACCAAAACAACTTCAATCAAACAAGGCTATAATGCCACATATCAAGTACAAAACATAGTCAATTTAGCTCCCTAATGACATCAATTATAACCATTCACTTTTCATAATAAACATACCAAAAGGGAACATATATTACAAGTACTTAAAAGTGACCAAAAGACTTAAACTTGCCTAAGCATTAGAAGTCTAACATACAAAATACCTACTCCAAAGACATATTCATACCAAGTTGATCACTAACATATTCAAAACTACCATAATATAAAGTCCTAAACAATTCACATTATAACCTTGGCCAAAATAACTAAAAAAAAACTACCGATATGATTGTTGGATAGTGTGATAGTACTCCAACAAGCTTCCAACCTATCGAGCTTTCGATAATCTACGAAACAAAGGAAAATAATTACGTAACCAACTAGTGCTTAGTAAGCTCGTATAAACTCAAACATAACTTACCATTCTTAAACTCAATTTATAAAATATGCATAACATCTTTACCATACTCATAAGCTTAATACAATCCTATAAGCATCACCAAACTCACAAATTAGTAGGCTCATATATAATGCATATAACCATTTCACAAATGAATCTTCATGAACATAACATTCATCACATAATCATTTAGTTTCCTTCAATTCATTTGCATTCATCCAAGTTTACCTTTCATAAGTTTATGAGCAATTATCCATTTGAACACATGCCTTGCCAATTACCTTTACTTACCCTTGGAACCATCTAGAATTTCATTGGATACCCAAGAATGTCACACATAGTGTACCTTTCCATATAATCGTAACCATTCCTTTTCAATAGTGCTCGTATGAGCTGTGAAATGGGTCTGCTCACATGAGCTGTGGGTCGGAATGTTAGCTATTGGATGCTACTCACACGAGCTGTGAAGAATCCGCAACAAATGCAGGACCTCAATCATCGATAGGAAATTCAAGACTAGCATTCGAAACATGAAATCCCTAATGATATGTCATTCATATCTTAAGAATTCTTAAGGTTCAAACGAGATTATTTATCTGTCAATTACTTCAAACATCAATATATATATTTTCAAGTCAATTTATAACCAACATAATATAATAGATAATCAATCAAACTATATTTAGTAAGATTCTAATTCATACGAACTTAGCTCATTAACTATAGTTTCAAAAGTAAAGTTAGAGACTAATCTGAAACCTTTGCCTTTCCTCGATTTAAGTCCCATTGTTGTTTATCTTGATCATAAATAAAAAATTTCATTCAATTATTATAATTCCAACATTTTAATAAGTAACTTTATGCAATTAAACCCTTTCATCATCAATTTACAAATACCCCCAATACTTTAACTTTCTTACAATTTAGACCCTAAATTCTCAACTTGCAATTTCACCATTTTCTAACTCAAACATGCTAGCCAGTTTTACTAGGGGTCTTGAACAGCCTATAATTACCAACAATTCACATTAAAACCAATGAACTTTACACTTTCAACAATTTAATCTCTAATCCAAAATTCATCAAAAATTACTTAACAAAACATGTTTATTTAACAACTAAATTTAATAATCTATCAATTAACATCACAAATTCATCAATTTCATTCCTAACATATCCCCCAACCTTTAATAGTTTTGCAAATTAACCCCTAGGCTAAGTAGTTTAAGCTAAAAAGAGCTCAAAAACATAAAAATCATTAAAAATATGACAAATTTACATGCCATGCACTAGAAAATAGCTTGACCAAAACTTGCTTCCTTTCCTAATGGTGCAATCAATTTTCGGGAAAGAAAAATAAAGAAGATGATACTTCATTCATCTTTTATTTACTTTGTTTAATTATTTACTAATTTACCTTTTTACCCTTAAAAATCATTTAAACTACCATAGTACCTATCCATAAACATCCATTAATTTTAAATGTGGTATATTTACCATATAAGTCCATTAATTCATCTTATTAAAGCTTCTTAATCCACTTAACTAATAGAACTCAACTTTTTCACCTTTTTCAATTTAGTCCATTTTACCTAATTAACCATTTAAACCTCAAAATTTCTTAATGAAAATTTAATACTATTTTAAATTAGCCCTATTGACATTAAATAACTATTAAAATATTTATTCCCTTGTCGAAATCGTGGTTCTGGAACTACTGTTTCTAACACCACTGAAAATGGGTTGTTACAAGCATACTACATTTAACATCTCTTTACTTTCTATATCCTTTGTTTAAAACTTTACCTTATTATCAGACTTGATATCTTCTTCCATACTTACTAGTCTTATCATTTTCTTCAAGCGAGGTAGACTATGCCCAATACTTAACTCAGAATTCACCCAGATTTTCCTTACTTCTGTGCACACTTTATACATATTTTTAACATATAACCTTGCCTCGCCACATACTCTATTGCACACTAGCCTTGTCCCTTGTAACTATATAGGGTTTACCCAAAGGCGTTCTCTTTAAATGGTCATCATGTGAGTCGTTCTTCAGATTATGCCATGAGGGCGTTTCTTTTAACAGAGACCGCTTCAAAGGTTTCCTTTTACGGAAATTGTTTTTTTTTTGCGATAGGGATTCGCCTAAACTCACCATTGTGAGGTTTGGCCCTCATCGCTTGGTACTCACCCAACCGTACTTTAAATCTTTTCCATATGATGCCATATCCCATCCATGGTCTTAAACTATATGGTCTTCAAAGTGCCATAGACTTTTCCATTTAAAGATTCGTGTTTTCAGTCTCGGCAGACCCCTTTACACGACTCTGAAGATAGACACAGACACATCAGACAGACTCATACTTGACACTCATTGACATCTAATTTGTTCATATCCTCAAAACACACATAGACACTTTTTACTCATTCAGAAACATTAATCATTAACCTCAGAGATCATATCCATTTTCTATACGAATCATTCATACAAGTTAATTAGACATACATTTCTCACAAAATCATCATATCATGCATTTTTAGCTTATTTTTATAGAAGGTTTGAACATGCATAATACATTTGCAAGAGTCGGCTTAGGGACTCACTTAATAACCTAAAAGGCTATCAAACTTCATATCTAATCCTTCCTTGTGACAACAACAACTTGAGTTCCAGATATTTCAGTCAACCAGATACTATGGCTTCCTTGCCTCATCATACAAAGACACTTTTTTAGAACTCATTCGGGTAACCCTTTACCTCTACTTTAACTCAAACATATCACTAAGCCTTATTTTATCAAGTATACTCACAGATCTGTGTTTCCTTAGTAGACATAGTTATGAAACGTACCTTGTCGGGAGGGAGCTTACTAGCAGAAAACCAGAGTTCCAGAATTGTCTTTTTGGGAGGCATCTCTATCTGCTTAGCCCCTCCATCCTTAATAAGGAAGACAACCCTTCTTAACTTAACATGAGTATCCTTTTAACCTAACTCAAGTTTTCCTGGGGACTTGATAAATGTCACGTCAAGACTAAATTGTCTTATCTAAAATCTGCCACTCCCAAGAAACTTACCTGATACTCATTTAGCCTTTAACTTTTCTGGTTCATGTTTGGTTAGTTCCCAACCAGATTTCCTTACAAATCAACTAGTATAGGACCACATTGGTCACTAGAGGTATTATGCCTTCAACGTGGCCTCATTCGTCATAATCATCCTTTTCGTGACCATCACTTTCGTTTCACTTATCATCCTAATCTAACTAGAAATCCTTGTTTACTTATTTCTATATCAGAGTCCACCCATTCTATACACAAAAAAAGCATTTGGGCCACTACCTACCACTACTTAGTTAAATATTCCTCCCTATGATTCCTTAACCATTCTTATTATAGAGGGTTATATAAACAAAACATTTTTGGTTCGCCTATTCTATAAGCCAAGATGAGCCTTTTTGGGCGAACACTTCTTCGCTTATCATTTTTCTATATAACTATACGTCTAATTCTGAGACTTTCACACTCTTACTATTATTCTTTGAATCGTCATACCTAACTTAGCCATAAGTTTCGTTACTCTATAATACACCAGAATAAGGTGTCACAGACTCGCTCAGAAAGTAACTTATACTTAATCCAATCCTAACAATGGACACTTAAAACTATAATCTTAAGCCTTATTCCTATGGACTATATTTCAAACTTTCAGGACTTCACCTAAAGGCGTACTCGTGAAATTCTATTTCTTCAATAAATCCATCACTTTACTTATTTAGAAATCATTCCAAAATTCTTACTTCTAAAACAACACCCGAATACTAAGGCTTTACCAAACAGGGTGTTACATATCCATTAATGAAAAATTGATAAACATTTAAGAATTGATAATTCTAAGGCATGGGTAAGCTTCATCAAGCTTAGATTGTCATGAAAACATAATAATTTTAAAGAAATGACATAAGTACATTAGGGATTTTGGCCCAAATTGCAAAAGAAAACAATAATGAAATAAAGAAAGATGAATACTTCATATTTTCCCCTAACATTTGGTTAATATATTTAATTAGTGGTGTCATTAAGCTTCATTAACTTAGTTTATTAACTATTAATCATGTTTATTTAATAATTAACCTTAATTAATTAAAGGCAAGTGGATGTACATCAAAGTCCACTAACTCATTTCAAATTAATAATTAAGTAACCTTTTGATTCTTTGGTTGATTGCCAGCCCTCAAGCATTTTCCAATTTAAAATTCAATAACAATTGAACTTTTTCAATTTATCCCCTGAATTTTAATTAACAATTTCATTGGTTTATTTTCTTAACTATTCTTTAACATATTTTCATACTAACTCCGTAAATACTCCTATTATCATCTTACAGACTTGTTTATGGAAATGGGATTCCGAAACTGCGTTTTTCAATATCGACTAAAGTCGAGTTGTTACATGTCGTCCATTCATTTGTTCTCGGTTTTCCATTACATTTTGGTTATTGGTTCATTATAATTTTTTGGGTTTTGTTGAAAAATTCTAGAACTACAAAAAATACCTTGTCAACTTCCGGCTCACATGAATTTTTTACTTAATTTTAAATAAAATTAAAACTCTACATGAAGATGATACTCTACACTCTAATTACAAACTAAAAAAATTTAAAACATAAATACAACCAATCTATCACCAGAACTTTTGGCAAATTTAATTTATAATAAAATATAAAATAATGTAGATACATTCATTCACATGCATAATATCCAAAACATGCATATAACTAAAGAATGTCACATCTTATCAATTTTAATTAAACAACAAGAAAAAGAGATAAATTTGATATTCGGTTTAGAAAAATTCAGTTTAGAAATTGATTTTGTTGCATAGCAAAAAATAAAAAAAATCTCAAACAAAGAAATTGTGTTATTTAGAAAAAATAAACCCTAACCAAATTTATACTTGTGCTTTGAAGTAGGCGGTTTGATTCATTTCTTGGCTTTCGACCAATACGATCTTCTTCACTATTCTTGAACTGTAGTTTGCTTAGAATGTGACCTCTATCTCCAAGAACCAATTGCACAAAATGAAAACTTTATTAAATTTCCAGTGGGGAAAATTAATTATTTGTTCCAAGAACAAAAACCAATAAATTGAACTCTTAAGAAAATATAATTTAACTTAGAATAAATTTAAACTATTTGTTCAGTAGAGTAGCTAGTTTGTATGTTTATGGCTTGAGCTATGTCCCATTATATATATAAAAAAAATAGAAGAGTTCTAGTTGAATAAATAATATTATTTTAATAGAAAAATACAAATATTCCCTACAAGGAATACCTACCTAGTCTCTAAGACTAGAGTTGCCGTCCACTATATGCCAGATAGGCCTCCAAGCTCATCTCTTGTATTTGGTACAAATTAATCATTCAATTGCAAACAATTAAGAGCTGTACTGAGCTAGTAGAGGGGATCATTTGAACATATATGATTAGGGCTCAAATAATTTGTAATTAAATTTTGACTCTTCGCCTATTAATTACAATATTATTTAGTCATGAAGTCATTGCACTAAAGTATCATGACTGGCTCTTTCTTATTATATATTGTTATGGAAGTAACTAATCAAGTGCTCGTTTAATGACCTCGTCATGAGTGTGTTACCCTCACAGGATATCTTTAATCTCTTTGGGTTAAAATCGTCTACCCAATATGATCATATTTTGTCTCATGGTAATCATTACATTTTCCTATATGAAAAGTCAATTACTAACATATAGTAATTAAATCATTTGTGCTAGACAGATGACCCGCGACCATATTAGTTTCTCATCTATCACGTAATGTCAATGAGAGGATATCATTTACCCTTTATTGGGCTATGAATTACACTATTGTAAGTGAATCTATGTCATGTTCAATTTTTATACCCAATATACCAAATTTGACTCTATAAACCATTGAAATCAGGCTTTCAATACATCAAAATATACGATTCACGCACACATAGTTTACCACTTACTTAGGATTGAGGTAAGTCACACTATGAATATTACAAGTGAAAAAAAAATACATAGTGAATTTAGGGTTTATTCTATTTACGTCATGTCTGATGTACTATCAGTCCAGAAAATCACATTTATGTCTCTATCTTCTAGGATTATCCACTTCGATATGCAAGACAAAGTATCTCTCTAATTGGACTTGATAGACGACGTAATAGTCTTTTAATTGATTTTTTCAATTTTGATTAAACTATGAACCATTTAGATTTCCTACTAATATAAGTTGTCTTCTTCCATTATGATTCTACTGCATAATGCAACTTAATATTAGTTAAATGCTAGAAAACTATTGAGCTAAAATTTGTATTTTTCTTTGTGTGAAAAAATTGTTGAGGATATTATATAAAATATATTAATGTGCATAATGAAATATTATTAAACCAAATTGTTTAAAAAATTACAAGTACATTTAACGATATCACTACACTAAGGGTGCTAGATCCCAACGGACCTAGATGATATTATGGGCATGTGTTGACCCATATTTGAAGATTGATCTTATGAACCAACAAATCCTTAAAGATTGGATCAAATTGAATCAAATCAAAGTAAATCAAGTAACAAGAATTCCTGATTTAAGGAGATTGGGTTGGACAACATGGAAACAAATCTTAAAGATTCATGACTTATCCTAGACTTAATGAATATATTCTTATTGATAATTGTGTTTCTATTTTTATTGGGCTTTCATTGTAGTTGATCTTTATCTTAACTAGCTTTAAACTATTACATATTGAAAAGCTTGTGTAAGTAAAAGAGTGTGGAGAATTTTAACACTTATTCTATTTATTAGGAATTTATTTTTTAGATGTGCATTTTGTAAGTAAACAAGTGAACCGCTTGGTTTACACATTAAGTTTTTAGGGGGAAAATTATAAGAGACTGATCTAAATCTTAATTGCAAAACTAAGGTTGCTATACCAGTGCGTGATAGGACTTAAATCATTATTTGTACGACATTGAAATATAGTGAATTCTCTCCCTAGTAAAGTCCTTTAAATGTAAAGAAATCAAACTGTATAAATAATTGCATTGTGTTCATCATTCTTCTTTCACAATAACAAAAGTAGAGAGCACCACTCATAGCAATACTTCCTGTTCTTGCAGATTTTGACTGATTTCATCAAGTTCTATGTTAAAAGACTAGCACAATAAAAGGAAACAATGAAGCTTTGCTTCATTAGACTAGCAAATATCGAGTTGCAGACAAGTAGGTTTTCATATTTTTTTGAGAACCACTGGTCATGGTTAAAAGGCTATTAGAAGAGAAAACTTTAAGGACTGTAGTAGAGTAAAAATGATGGTATAATTGGCAAGTCTTTCATTTCATTCTTTTACTAAAAAGACCCAATCTTTTGAAATTGAGTAGGAACAATTCTCATTCATCTATATGTAGATGTAGTGATGCCCCTACTCATAATATATATAATTTTATTTTGTTGTTTTGTTTTTTTTCCTAGCTTGTACCTTTTCTATTATAATCTCTTTCAAATTTTCTTTCCACATCTCAACAAATACTGGATTTGTGAATTGATAGTTACACCAGAAGAAGAAAAGAAATATATTATGTATTGATGTATTGCACATGTAGTGGATAACAAATACATTTGTATAATATGTCACAAATTTGTATTAATATATATGGTTTAACAAACAAGCCAGTATTGACTCTAGTACAATAATCCCATCCTATGAAAGTAGAATGTAAATAAATATACACTTGGTACCTAATAAACCAATGGTGCGAAAGAGCTGAGTGAGAAGCATAGGTCACGTCACCCACACTAAGCTCAGCAATCAGCACATATCACGATTAGATTGGGCTCTATTATTTAATGGCTTGTCAGTCTTTAAACACCCGATTGGTGGCACCGTAGGGGCGGTAAATTCAACAAAAGCTTGCCAATAGAATGTATCATCCGTACGGGTTCGTTCATTGGGCACTGGGGTTAACTCAATGGCCGATAATGTTATACCCCTACATGGAACATTATTGCTGCAACCTATGTCCATAGCTTTATCTTTATATGTTCCTCTTATTTTTTCAAAGGTGATTCCTGATAGAGCCACGGCTGTTGTTTGGTTTCTGCATTCCGTTTTGTGTTTTTCGCCACAGTAGAATTTATTTATCACAATTGGACGAACTACCTCAAATACTTGTATGTTTGAGAACACAACACCCTGAACCGAACTGCGTCCACCTTGCATGCAAATATAATATCAGAAAAGTTACTAAGAATGTCAAGCAGTCATACTAGAAGCCTTCCGTAACATATTACCTGCCATGTCTTTATTCAGTCACCATTCGTTGTGTTATGCATAACTATATCCCGGATAGTGATGTTCGATACACGGGCTTTGCAGATGTAATTCCTTCCCAAGCCTCCAATGTCGATTCCATGCCCTGGTCCACAGCTTACATTGAAAATGGATACATTTTGTTGGTGTAAAGAACAAATGAAAGACAAAAAATAGCTTGTGGCTTCTGCAACAAGGCTCGATACTTGCGGAAGAAACAACTGAATTTGAAAAATAAAAGAAAGAAAAAAAACAAGATAAAATGGAGAGTATGTGGAAGAAAACAAACTGATTTCATTCAACTTTGAACAATGGCGTAATACCAATACAGAAACTAAGCACTAAGCTTGTCAAAAAATAGTAAGTGGTCACCTAATCAACACCTACTACCACTAATACATTGAAACTTGAAAAACAAAGCTTGTACACATAGACAAAGCTGAGTTAACAGCTCATTCACTATTAAATTACATCAATCATTAACCTAACATAGTTCAAAATTAACTAGATTATATACATCATCCTAAGCTTACAAAATGAACAAAAATGAACAGCTGCATTAACTTCAGCAGCTCATGCATGGCCCGATCTTCATGGTCTGCTTGACTGCTTTGTTACATGCTAACCAAACTTCAACACTCCTCCTTGGTTAGCATGTTACAAACTCCTAGTCTTTTACTCAAATGCTCAAATCTTGTTACACAAAGAGGCTTGGTTAAAATGTCAGCAAATTGATCCTCTAAATTGCAATGAACTAGTTTCACTTCTTGAGCTTGTTCCATTTCTCTAACAACATAGAGTTTAATGCTGAAATGTTTTGTTCTTCCATGGAAAACTGGATTTTTGGCAATTGCAATAGCAGATTGATTGTCACAAAAGATATTTGTTGCTTCCCTTTGTTGTACATTCAAGTCAGCCATAATTTTTTTTAGCCAAATGGCTTGGTTGACACCACTTGCTGCTGCAACATATTTGGCTTCAGCAGTGGATTGAGCAACTAGTGTTTGCTTTTTTGAGCTCCAACAGAACATGGCTAAACCAAGATTGAAAGCATACCTAGAGGTGCTTTTCATCTCATCCATCGAACCAGCCCAGTCACTGCCAGTATAGCCAACCAACTTCAGGCTTTTAGCTTTGCTGTACATCAAGCCATGGCTCAATGTACCCTTGACATACCTGAGCACTCTTTTTCCAGCTTGAAGATGCTTCTCATTGCTGCAATACAGGAACCTTTAAGAGAATCTCAGGTCTAGTGGCTGTTAAATACAACAAACAACCAACTAAAATTCTATAGGTTATTTCACAAACCCTTTCAAAATCACCATGGCTCGATAGCTTTTCTCCAACAGCAACTAGAGTATTTGTTGCTTTGCTATTTTGCATTGAGAACTTGGTCAGAATCTTGGAAGCAAAAGCTCTCTGACTTAGGAATATCCCATGGTGTGTTTGTGTCACTTCCATGCCAAGGAAATAGTTCATCCTTCCTAGATCAAACATCTCAAACATCTACTGCATTTTGGTTTTGAAATAGTCAGCATTGTTTGGTCTGCTCCTGTCACTACGAGGTCATCAACATACAGAGATACAATGAGCTGAGTTTGTGCACCTTCCTTCTTGACATACAAAGTTGGCTCACTCTTGCTTCTTTCAAATCCCAAACTAACCAGGTAGCTATCGATCCTGCTATAGAAGGCCCTTGGAGCCTATTTCAAGCCACACAAGGCTTTCTTCAGTTTGTAGACCAAATGTTCTTTACCGGCTACTTCAAAGCCCTGTGGTTGTTCAACATAGATTTCTTCATCAAGAAATCCATTGAGGAAGGCTGACTTCACATCGAGTTGGTGGATTTTGAACTGCATTTGTGCTGCTAAGGCAATCAGCAATCTGATGGTGTCTAGCCTGGCCACTGGTGCAAAGGTCTCCAGGTAATCCAGACCATACTTCTGGCTAAACCCCTTAACAACCAGCCTTGATTTTAGCTTATTCAAGCTCCTATCAGCATTGTACTTGGCTCGATAGACTCATTTCACCCCAATGATCTTCCTTTTGGCTGGTCTTTCAACCAGTTCCCAAGTCTGATTCTTCTCAATCATGCTGATTTCATCAGCCATTGCTTGCTTCCACCCTTGCTGAGCTTCAGCCTCTTTAAAATAGCTTGGTTCAGCTATGGCTACTTGAGCTCTTTCATAAATCTTAGCCAATGTTTTAGTACCCCTGACTGCTTCATCATTAATGTCCATTTCAAGACCATTTTGATCTGGCTCAGTTTGGTCTGTTACTAGGTCTTCAGACACTGCCTGTGGCTCATTCTTTTCCAAATTCCAGCATGACTTCTCATCAAACACTACATCTCTGCTTACAGACACTTTGCTTGTTGAAGGATCCAAGATCTTATAGCCCTTTTTTCACTGTGCTGTAGCCAACAAAAATACCAAGTCGAGCTCTTTTAGCCAGCTTATCCCTTTTAACAGCAAGCACATGTGCATAGCAGATACAACCAAAGACCTTTAGGTGAGCCAATGATGGTTTGAATCCAAACCAGGCCTTAAAAGGAGTTTTGTGATCCAAGGCCTTGGTAGGAAGCTTATTTTGGATGTACACAGCAGTGTTAACTACCTCAGCCCACAAGGTTTTAGGAAAATTCTTCTCAAACAGTAGGCATCTAGTCATTTCCATCAAACTCTTGTTCGTCCTCTCACTTACACCATTTTGTTGAGGAGTATATGTGTTGGTGAGCTGGTGTTTGATGCCTGCCTCATCACAAAGGGCCTGGAACTGAACTGAGGTGTACTCAGTCCCATTGTCAGACCTTATGGTCTTGAGCTTGCAACTTGTTTCAGTTTCAATAGTAATCTTGAACTTTGAAAACACTGAGCCTACCTCTGATTTCTGTTTCAAAAAATAAGTCCAACAAAATCTTGAAAAATCATCAATAGACAGAATGAAGTACCTGCTTCCATTCAGTGACTTAGTCTTCATAGGGCCACACACATCAGTGTGCACGAGCTGTGTAACACCCCTATCCCGTAACCGTCGCCAGAATAGGTAAGGGGCATTACCGGACTTGTAACTTATGTCAGAACAGTAGAATTTTAAACTTTTTCTTGAAATAAAGATCATTCATTTAAATAAGTACTAAGCACAGCCAGAGATAAAATTTAAACTTCACTAAGTAAACATTCAAAAGATGCCATTTTCGCATGGCTTATATACATTAACCAAAAATATTCTTCCGCCACTAGTCTATTCTATACATGCCATAAAATAGTTCTAAACATAACAGTAACAAGCAGTGGATAGTGATAGTGTGACTAGTTGCTGACGATCCCCGAGCCTGTAGCTTCGCAATGAGATCTATAAAACAGAGGAAACAGAGAAAACGGAGTAAGCATTACAATGCTTAGTAAGTTTTAAGCAGTGTCAACAGATAACAATCAAATTATAACATAGTTGTTCGTATTTTTATTTCACTCTTCCTTCGGGCATACCATCCCTTTACCGAATATGCACATCTCATCATATACAATAGGCAGATAAACTTTCACATAAAAGTGAGCTCATGTGACATAGATATATCATATGATTTCACATAACCTCTCACACTGATCCGATGTCACATAATCATAGGAATAGTCTCATAGATTGCTCTCGTATGCATTACATAACTACCTTATGATTTAGTGCAAATCAAGCTCACATATAAACTTGGAGTACATACCTGTTTAACCTTTCGCATTGAATATATTTATAAGCAATTCTTATTACGAAGTCTTACCCGGACATAATCTCCACACGAAGTTATCGGGTCTTACCCGGACAAAATCCCCACACGTAGTCATCGGGTCTTTAGAGCTCGGATATAGTACGAGCACGAAGCTTACGGACATTAATCAGTGATAATATTCTCGCATAAAGCCTGCGGGGTTTTAACCCGGATATAGTACTGACACAAATGCCCTTCGGGACTTATCACATTTATACACTTTCACATCCATCACGTTGGCCACTCGGCCCTGTCACATATATACACTTTCACATTCATCACATCGGCCATTAGGCCTTATCACATATATACATTTTCACATTCATCACATCGGCCATTAGGCCTTATCACATATATACACTTTCACATTCATCACATCGGCCATTAGGCCTTATCACATATATACACTTTCACATTCATCACATCGGCCATTAGGCCTTATCACATATATACACTTTCACATTCATCACATCGGCCATTAGGCCTTATCACATATATATACACTTTCACATTCATCACATCGGCCATTAGGCCTTATCACATATATATACACTTTCACATTCATCACATCGGCTATTAGGCCTTATCACATATATACACTTTCACATTCATCACATCGGCCATTAGGCCTTATCACATATAAACACTTTCACATTCATCACATCGGCCATTAGGCCTTATCACATATATACACTTTCACATTCATCACAACGGCCAATAGGCCTTATCTCATATATGCATGTTCACATCCATCACATAGAATCCTAAATCAAAATATAGATTTTCATGTATTCACATCACAATTATCCAAATATACTTCACATACCACATATACTTTCACGTATACACACTGTCTTGGCTGAATCTACATCTATCATTTTCCAATATCACAATTTAGAATTCACGTATGGCTTTAATCAATAGCTTATGAGCAACTAAAACAAGTTTATCAAGGTTTACAACACAATCTCAAATTCAGCACAAGCTGTTTTTCCTGAGCAATAGTCACTAAATTATTTATAACTGGAGCTAAAAAACTCCAAATCACTTTCCGTTAATTTTACCTGAATATAGACTCGTATATCTTCCATCCATAAAATTTCCAGAATTTTAGGTTTGGCCAATCAATACCAGATTTTTCTTAAAGTTTCCCCTGTTTCACTGTTTGACTAATCTGACCACTCTTCACTACGAATCAAATTTCTCATTTTACAGAATTCAAAATGTGTTGTATTTGATTTCATTTGAAACTAGACTCATTAAGGAGTCTAAGCATATAAATTTTATCTTATAACCATTTTTTTACAATTTATAATGATTTTCTAAAAGCAGAACAGAGGATTACAGTGTCATTCTGCGCTGTCTCACACAACTTTAAGTATCTCATTATCGGAAATTCCTTTGCTTACACGGTTTCTTTTATAAGAAACTAGACTCATTAATATTTAATTTCATGTCTCATTCAGCCTCTAATTCAAATCCATAAATTTATGGTGATTTTCTAAAGTCACGTTACTGCTGCTGTCCTAAGCAGACTATTTCAAATTACCCTTAAATTCCCAAGCTCAAACACTTAAGAACTTACCATTTGAGCTTAGAACATATCATGGCCACATCATATCTTATTAAATCAACTCATCATGTCCTATTATAATTGAATTTACTCAACGTTTAATCACTTAAAACTTACCTCGGATGTTGTTGAACGATTTCGGCGGCTATTCGATCACTTTTTCATTTCCTTTATCCAACTTTGGTCCTCTAAGCTCTTGAGCTAATTCAAACAAATTTAACTTATTAAAGTCTCATTATGCTAGCTTATGGCCGAATATGACAATGAATTTGATAGGTCATATGGCCACCTTTAGCTCAAATACAAAATGATCATACGCATTTTTAATCACATTAAGCAATTTAGTACAATTAATCAAACATTTCCTCATGTGCACCTTTAGGACCAAATACACACATCATTAACCTAATATCAATTAACTAAGCACTTAACAAATTCTCCTTGAGCCGATTGTCTAAGTCAAGATAGGATCATCATTATGCTTACCTATAGCCAAATGTACAACATCAATCTATGCATTCATTCGTGTGGCCGAACATGCATGTCTATGTTGAGGCCGATTGCATACTTAATACATTCTACAAGTATGGTCACCTGTATTGACCAAATACCATTTTGTTTCAAGTTCAAAACTTGGCTAATACACATATATGCACTATTAAAACATCCTCTCCATTCCATCAATTCAACACATGCATTACTCATTAATATACAAAATTATATTCGGCCTTAGCACACCTCTTGCTGGCCGAATTTTTTCTCCATCTAGCAACATTTTATGTACTATGCCGAACCAAAAAGATCAAACACCTAGCTTAATCATTTCCAAAACACTTAACCGGCCTTTGACCAAGACTTTAAACAAAGTCTATGTTCGGCTATCACACATATGGGCAATCACATAATCAAACACTAAACCTTAAATTCCAAGCCAAAACAACTAGCAAATTCAACACATCCAACATAAATTTCCATGCTAATGACATCAAAACAACTACTAAGAATTTCAAGCTCCTTGGCCGAATTTCAATATTCCAAAATAACAAAAATTTGAACCATGAAATAGGTAGAATTCAAACTAACCGTTCAATTTATGCATGAATTTCCAAGAGTAGCATTGTACATACCTTAATCTAGCAATCTCCTTAGCCGAAAATTTTAACAACAAAAGGAAATTTCTTCTCCACCCTTTCCTAGCTACGGCAATGGAGGAATAAACCAACTTTGGTTTCTCCTCCCACTAACACATTATTTTTATTACCCATACTCTTTTATTCATCTTTAATTCATTTAATACATTTTTTTATTACATATTTCTCACCACTAATAAATATAATAATATTAAACCATGCATATAATGCCCATACTTATGAGCTTGGCCGGCCACTAGCATTAAAAGTGGCAAATTGGCATGCAAACCCACTTATTTGCATCATTCAATAATTAATCACTTAAAATAAGCCACACATATATTCAAAGCTTCTCACATAAGTCCTTTTTATTTAGAAACACATTCAAATTGACAAAAATCAAAGCATTCAAATTTCACACATGCATGATCACATATTTTAGACATAAAATATTATATTCAATTATTTCTGCAACTCGGTTTAGCGGTCCCGAAACCACTTCCCGACTAGGGTCAAATTAGGGGTGTCACAAGCTGCAGCCTTTTAGAGGCTCTCCAGGCTTGATTTGAAGGAAATGTGAGCCTAGCTTGCTTTCCTAGCTAGCATACTTCACAAACTTTCTATTTTTCAACTGAACCAATGAAGTTTTCAGCCAAGTCTTCTCTGGATAGTTGATCCATTAATCTGTAGTTAGCATGACCAAGTCTTTGATGCCAAAGCTTGGATTCATCAGTTGTGGCTGTATAGGCAGTGTCTAATTCATTTGTCCAATCAACAACAAAGCTCTTATCAGCCATAGTGACTGCCATGAGCTTGGATCCACTTGGACCACTGATTTGGCACTCCTTACCCTTGAACACTACAAAATACCCTTTCTCTAGCAACTGAGTTATTCTAAGCAGGTTGCTATCAATTTCAGGTACAAACAACACATTCGAAATGAGCTTGTTACCTGTAGGAGTGCATATCAACACATCTCTTTTACCTTCTGCCTTTATAAAATGACCATTACCAATCTTAACTTTGGTTCTGCAGCTTCTGTCTAAGGACTTGAAAATAGCAGCATATGGTGTCATGTGGTTTGTGCAACCACTATCCAAGAGCCAGCCATTTTGTAAGCTTCTTCTGAGCAACTGAGCATGACACAACAAAAACTTACTCCTCATGGTCACTACCTTCTTTTGCTACTCGAGCCTCAGCCTTTGGCTACTGGGGTTGGTTCTGCCTTGGCTTGCCCTTCTTTTTGTAGACCTTTTCAACATGCCCCATCTTGGTCTAAACCAGCAATTTACTTCTAAATGACCAGGTCTTTTGCAATGCCTGCAGGGTTGGTCCCTTCCTTTTGCAGCATCAAACTTTGGTTTGCCTTTCCAAGTCTTTTTACCTTTGTAGGCAGTATTACTCGAGGTAGGTTTGGTTTTTTCTTGAAAGGCACCTTCTTGGTGCTCCACCAATCTGCTAACTCTTCTCTACTCTTGTGCATAGAGAGCATTGATCAGCTCTGTCAGTGAGATGCTGGTCAGGTCCCTTGAATCTTCAAGGGATGAAATTTTTACCTCATACCTTTCAGGTAAGGTTGAAATCACCTTCTCCACTATCCTTGCTTCATTGAACTGCTCACCAAGGAGCCTTATGCTGTTTACCACAACCATAATCCTGTTTGAGTACTGTTTGACATTTTCTTCTTCCTTTATTTTCAAATTCTCGAAGTCCCTTCTTAAATTTAACAATTGTTGCTGCCTTGTCCTCTCTGTCCCTTGAAACTCCTCTTTTAATTTTTCCCAGGCCTATTTTAGTGTCTCACGGGCCATGATCCTTGTAAAGATGACATTTGACATTGAGTTTTGGATGCAAGACATGGCCTTGTGCCTTTTGGTCCTTTCATCAGCATGCTACCTGACTGAGCCACTGTTGGATTGGCTTTGAGTGGCTCTGGTTCAACATCTAAGTTGACCACCTCCCACAGATTGAATGGCTGTAGATAGGTTTTCATTTTGACCATCCATATGTGATAGCCTTCTCTATTGAAGACTAGTGGTACAGCTGGTGAGAAGCTTGATGAGGACATTGTTTTGTATAACAGGTCCCTTAAGATTAAAGCTCTAGATACTAATTGTTGGTGTAAAGAACAAATGAAAGAAAAAAAATAGCTTGTGGCTTTTGCAACAAGGCTCGATGCTTGCGGAAGAAACAACTGAATTTGAAAAATAAAAGAAAGAACAAAAACAAGATAAAATGGAGAGTATGTGGAAGAACACAAACTGATTTCATTCAACTTTGAACAATGGCATAATACCAATACATAAACCAAGCACTAAGCTTGTCAAAAAATAGTAAGTGGTCACCTAATCAACACCTACTACCATTAATACATTGAAACTTGAAAAACAAAGCTTGTACACATAGACAAAGCTGAATTAACAGTTCATTCACTATCAAATTACATCAATCATTAACCTAACATAGTTCAAAATAAACTAGATTATATTACATCATCCTAAGCTTACAAAATGAACAAAAATGAACAGTTGCATTAACTTCAGCAGCTCCTGCATGGCCGATCTTCATGGTCTACTTGACTACTTTGTTACATGCTAACCAAACTTCAACACATTTGAGGATCGTGATTGTATGGAAATGCAGTCATCACCTGCAACAATTACTTCACTTCAGATCTGATTAATTCGATTTAAGTATTTATTTCCTACTTAAGGTCTTACCTCGTTTTGTTTATTTACTAGCAAGATAGAGTTGAAATAGTTACCACATGAAAGATTACTGTAATGGATTAGCACATCTTGACAGTTGTGTAGGTGGATCCCATTTGTGTTAGGACTGTCCCCAAGAGAGTCGGCAGTCATATCGTGCACCACAACTCGCTTGCAATGATTGAACTTGAGATGGAATTGAGGACTGTTTCGAATCGTTATGCCCTTCACTGCCACATTGGTGCTCGCATTAAGCCTTAGTGCCTGTGCCACAGCAAGACAGATAAAACATCATAAGATTGCATCCCATGCATAGTCACGGAAAAAGTTTGGTTTTTCATGGTTTTTTGAGGTAGTCCTTACAATTGGTTTTTTTCTTGGCATGTTTCCACCGAATTCATTTCTGTCCTATCACCCGAATTTAAAATAGAAATATGATTAGTTACAAAAAAAACAAAATAATCAACCTTAGGGGTCAGTGGAAACTAAAGTAGGTAATTACCTGTATTGGTGAGATTTGTTGAAATAAAGTGTTTAATGGAATTTTGGGTTCTTTTCCATCATCTTTCCACCACCTTGAGCCTCTTCCATCAAGGATACCTCTTCCCTGAACTGTTACACCGCCTCTAAGATATGTGAATTCAAGCCATGGTAAAGAACCATTGCCCCAACATTGAAAGTAAGTGGGAGCAATAATTATACCATCCACCTGAAAACAAAAGTCAGCAAATCGACTCTTTACTGCTGTATATTTATGTAAGTGCAGCAGCTAGCAAGCAGATCATCAAGCTGCCATTATTATTTATATACTTCAAATGTTTTTCCCTGAAATACAATGTTTGGTTGACAATTAGCACCAGAGAATGAAACGAGTCCTACAAGGAACGTGAATTTGGACGGAACGAGAACCGTTGATCCCTCCACTTTACATGCATCTGACCATGCATCTTGGAATGCCTGTGTTGCATTAGATTAGAGTTGAATGGCATGAGTTTTTAAGCAAACAATTCAAAGGCTTGTTATGCAACAGTGAAGAAGCTATCATCACCTTGGTATCGTCAGTTCTGCCATCGCACGTCAAAGACTTTAGGCTGATGGAAGGGCGGGGGAATTGAATGTGTAGGAGCTTTGGGCTTAGGAGTAGTTTTATGAGGAGGATTCCACTTTGATCTTCCCTTTTGGTAATTGCCTTTTCTAGCAATGCACGTTCCAATACTTGAACACCACACTACACAAGCAATCACAAACATAAATGTAAGCCTTTTCAAGTTAATACAACTCATGTTATTTTCCTTTCTTTTTTTTGTCTTTTAGTATCTTTCAATGTGAAAAACGGAGAGAATGTTTGATGTTTAAATAAGGAGAGGGCTCCAAAACAAAGCTAAAACAACTATTGAGACACAAGCCTAACTAACTAAATAATTGGTTTGAATTTCTAGACATAGCTAAAATGAATTTTACAAAAGAATTATGAAATTTGTGTATTGTTTATGCCTCGACCTCGTCGTGGTATGAATTCTTTTACCTCAAAAATATTACAATTTTTATTAATATTTATATATTTTCTATATTGAAGAATATACTCGTAACACCAACTTAGTCATACACTTAAATAATAATATAAATATATAAACAATATAGGAGAAATAATTTGTGTAATAATGTTGAAATGTATAAAAATATTAAAGGAAAGTTTTGGTTGACCTGTTAAAATTTTTTTTTTATAAATGTTAGTGGCATGAGTTCAAATATCAACATTTATATTACTTTTTTATTGTTTTTAAAATAAAAAAAAAACAAAAGTATTCTTGTAATAATACAACTTATTTAAATTATGTAAGGTTGTTTTAGTAATTTCATTCACTAAGTTGGTGAGACCAACTCAATCACACACGTAATTATAGTATGGATTAACAAGAGAAATAGACATCTAAGCAATTTTATCTAGCATTCCATATTTGTTAAGTTACTCTCTAACATTAGACATATACCCATTATTATCGTCTATTGATTATTTTCCAACTATAAATAATTAATAATAAATATTACATAATTTAATCAATTATTTAGTAGGTTAAATTGTGTAAAAAATTATATCATTAATAAAAGTTTTAAGTTATTTAAATGAAGTTTGTAAAATAATATGTAATTATATTTAATATATATCATAAAATTAGAATGTTATTATTATTGTATAAAAATAAGTTTTTAAATGTATGAACATGTTTGTAAAGCCATAGAATAACTAGATTTGAATGTAATTATTTGTAATTACTCGCGATAATTATTCCAATTCACACCCCCTAATAATTAGAAAGTGTAATTGGGGTGCTCCAATTACATCTAGTTCAATAGAATCCACTAATTACAGTGATTACTTAAACATGCCACATGTGCATAATTACACTAAAATTCAATTATTAGGTCACTTTTCAAACATGCCCTTAATAATAAATAGTTTTAATGTCACATGCATTGCATGTGAGTTTACACATTTAATTTTTTATTTAATTTTCTAAATATTATATTTTAATTATTGTAATTAGTGTCCAATAATATTCCATAATTGAATAGTTCAATATGATTAAACTATATTAACTTATTTAACAATTCAGATATAATAATAATAATAAATCAAATCATAATTGAAACATTTTTACATATTTAATATACAATATAATTTTACTTCATGTAATTAATATGTTAGGGATAAACATGATTAAGTAACGAACAAGTAAAATAACAAAGAATTTAAAAAGATCAAACACAAATATTTTACATAGAAAAATCTCTCCGAAGAGGATAAAAAATCACGTGTAAAGATAATTTCACTATAACAAAAAAAATGAAGAGTACAAAAATGAAGATAAAACTAAACCCCGCAACCCGAAATAAGAATCCTCTAAACGTAAACACAAAATAGTCTAAAAATTTGTAAAAGTTAATACCTAAATGGGTAATGGGTTCAATCTTTATAGGGTAAAAAATGTCTATTTATAGGCTAAATTCGTAGGTCAAATAATATTAAAATAACCTACACTAATCAGAGTTCGACTGGGACAAATAATCAGAATTTGACTTGAAGAAGAAAATCGAGAAACTTGCATGACACATTGCTACATTGTGACATGGCTATTGCCTCATCAAGGCGCCCTACATCACATCGTCCGGACGTAGTGAATCTTCTCGTCGTGACGTCGGTGGTCGCGTTGTCGGGACGACGTTTCTTCATCGTCAGGACATCAACTTTTTTTGGTCAAAAAATGCAAGGCGCATTCCACAAATCTTCAAGTTGACTCGTATTTCCACAATGCCGTCTTTGTCAAAGCCTACCACGAGCTATCTCGAACTACGCAGGATATTAACTGAGTCGAAACTGTGCTTAAACATGGAAGCTGGAAGACTTCTAGTCTTTGACTTGTACACTACCAAATAAAAACTGACCTAGGTCTAATTTTCATGAATACAATGCCCTATCTTTTCAAAACCTACATCCAAAAGAGAACCTCTCTTATACGAAACTATCATACATTTTTCCCTCATATGACCAAGTTGTCTCCGCTTCAAACGAGACGACTTAGACTCTCTAATAGATAAGGGACGTCCTGTTTCACTGGTAACCATTGATCCTTCCAAAACATAAAGACTATCAATCCTTTTACCTTTCATCAAAACAAGAGCCCCACGAGATACTTTAATTCTATTTGACTCGATGTTAATTCTACAACCCTTCGAGTTTAAATTTTCCAAGGAGGTGAGATTTCTCTTTAAATCAGGTACATACCTGATGTTTGTAGTGTCCTAATTTCCACGTCGTACATCCTGATCTAAGCAGTACCAATACCGATTACCTTACTTAGTGAACCATTTCCCGTACACACAACTCCACTTTCAATTGAACTGTATGTGGAGAACCAGTCCTTGTTGGGACACATGTGGAAAGAACACCCTGGATCCTAGATACACTTGGACGTAAGCTCAAAGCTTTCGCTTGTTTACACCAAAAAGAAATCATCACCCTTATCATTGGCTAAATTAGCACCAACTAAATCTTCCTCGTTGCTCTCAATAGCCCTTTTATTTCGCAATTTGTAACAATTTGCCTTGACGTGACCTAACTTCTTACAATAGCAACATCTCTTGTCTCGCTTCCTTGATGTTACCAAAATCGAGGCTTGCCCATCTGACTTACTATTCAAACCAAACTCATTGTCAAGTTTTCCTTTGCTTCAAAAAAGACCCTTTACATCCTCGAATGAGAGATTATTTCTTCCATAAATCAGGGTTTCCTTGAAAGACTAGTATGAAGGGGGTAAATAGCACAATAATAGAATAGTTTGATCTTCATCATCAATCTAAACCTCAACATTCTTTAAATCATTCAAAAGAGTAATAAATTGACTGATGTGAGCTCTAAGGTGCTCACATTCATTCATGCGAAACATGTATAGCCGATGTTTCAACAACAATCGGTTAGCTAGAGACTTTGTCGCGTAAAGGGTTTCTAACTTTTTCCCCAGGGTGTATGTCATTTTCTCCATCAACACCTCCTACAATACATTATTCAAGAGACACAATTGAATTACGGATAGGATATTCTCATCAAGATCTTCCCATTCTGACTGTTCCATATCTGTAGGCTTCTTCCCTGTAACAACCTTTTCAGACCGTTCTAGACCAGTATTATCGTCATCCGAACTTGCAACAGATTGAAATTTGTGATGCCATTGAACTTCTCAATGTCGAACCTTGTTGTTGTCATCTTTGAACGGGTTGAATGTGGAAATCGACCAAGCTTTCATACAAGTTTGTTAGGGATAAACCTGATTAAGTAACGAACAAGTAAAATAATAAAAAATTTGAAAAGATCGAACACAAATATTTTACATAGAAAAATCTCTCCAAAGAGGATAAAAAATCACGTGTAAAGATAATTTCACTATAACGAAAAAAATGAAGAGTACAAAAATTAATTTAAAACTAAACCCCGCAACCCGAAATAAGAATCATCTAAATGTAAACACAAAATTCTCTAAAAGCTTGTAAAAGTTAATACCTAAATGGGTTATGGGTTCAATCTTTCTAGAGTAAAAACTGTCTATTTATAGGCTAAATTCGTAGGTCAAATAATATTAAAATAATCTACACTAATTAGAGTTCGACTGGGACAAATAATCAGAATTTGACTTGAAGAAGAAAATCGAGAAACTTGCATGACACATTACTACGTTGTGACATGGTTGTTGCCTCATCAAGACGCTCTTCATCGCGTCGTCTGGACATGGTGAATCTTCTCGTCGTGACGTCGGTGGTCGCGTTGTTGGGACGACGCTTCTTCATCGTCAAGACATCAACTTTGTTTTGGTAAAAAATGCAAGGTTCATTCCACAAATCTCCACATTGACTCGTATTTCCACAACGTCGTCTTTGTCAAAGCCTACCACGGGCCTATCTCGAACTATGTAGGATATTAACTGAGTTGAAATTGTGCTTAAACATAGAAGCTAGAAGACTTCTATGGTACGTTTGGTTCACTGTAATTGAATAGAGCTGTAATTAAATAGAGTTGTAATGAAATAAAGCTGTAATCAGTAATTCAATTGTTTGGTTGAATGGAATGGAATAGAACTGTAATAGTATTCTTGTGTTTGGTTGAATGGAATGATGTTGCAATAGCATAAGGAAAAAAAACAAAAATGACTAGAATACTCTTATCAGAATTTTTTTTAGGTAGATGATTATTGTTATTGTTATTAAATTTTAATAAGATTAAAAATAATAACTAATTTAATCATTTTTAAATATAATTATTATTAAAATATGAATTAATACATAATTCGATCTTTTTCAATAAAATCATCACGTAGTAAATCAACAAAGCCCAAAGTTATGTCCCTTTCTCCTTCAAGTTTACCTACTACTGTACCAGCGCGAATATGATCTCCACCAGACATACGTAAAGCTTTAGCTAGTACACGAAAGTGCATACCATGATTCTTCTGTCTATTAATAACTGCATGCATTGCGCGATGGATGTAAAGAAGTAGATACAATCACTAGGGTTATTAACGAACAATGAGTGAATATTGAAAGAAAAGATTCCCTTTTGTGAGAACCTGAAGTAGCAGTTCATTATATATGATAGGAGAAAATTTTATTTTTTCTATTTTTTTAGTGCGGATTTTACACAACATGGGGAAATCACTATTTCTAATTTTCTTTTTTCTATTTTTTCAGTGCGGATTTTACACAACATGGGGAAATCACTATTTCTAATTGAAAATTGATATTTCTAATTCAAAAGAAAAAAGAGCTCTATCATATATAATGAACTGCTACTCCAGGTTCTCACAAAAGGGAATCATTTCTTTCAATATTCACTCATTGTTCGTTAATAACCCTAGTGATTGTATCTTCTTCTTCACATCCATCGCTCAATGCACACAGTTATTGATAGACAGAAGAATCATGGTATGCACTTTCGTCTACTAGCTAAAGCTTTACATATGTCTGGTGGAGATCATATTCGCGCTGGTACAGTAGTAGGTAAACTTGAAGGAGAAAGGAACCTAACTTTGAGCTTTTTTGATTTACTACGTGATGATTTTATTGAAAAAGATCGAAGCTGTGGTAATATGTATTAATTCATATTTTAATAATAATTATATTTAAAAATGATTAAATTAGTTATTATTTTTTAATCCTATTAAAATTTAATAATAATAATAATAATCATCTACCTAAAAAAAATTTTGCTAAAGGTATTCTAGTCATTTTTTTTTCCTTATGCTATTACAACATACTTAAACTAGATAAATATTATTTATTTTATTAATACATATTTTGTTTATCTAAATTAATTAGATTTAATAATAAAATAAGAATATTATGATAAAAATTAATATCAAGAGATATTTTTATAAATTATACTTCAAAGATTAATTTGTTCAAAATTTCTTTTGGGTATTTTTTATATACGTACTATATTAAAAAAATGCATGTATTTATATTTTAAAAAATTATTTTTAAAATTGATTTAACACCCACCTAATTATAGAAAATTTAATATTATTTTTTAGTGTTTTTATTTCTCTTTTTTTTATCGTGCCTCCCTCTAAACTTCATCATCACTCTTAACCACTCATCTTCTTCATCTAATCTTTTCTCTTAACATGAATTGGAATCAATTACGCGACAGTCGACCACCGGTAGTGCCATCATCCACTATTTCATCTGCTCCAAAAACCACTGATTTAAGCTTTTTTTTTCATCTTCTTGTTTTCCCCCTTTATTTATCTGTTATCTGTAAGAAAAATGGGTAAGACAGCTTCCCTCTCCAAATCACATTTTATAGATCTATTATTAAGAAATGAGTTTTAGTTTTAGTTTTAGTTTTTTTGTTATCTTCTGGAAATTGATTGAGAGTTGAAACTGTTGAGAAATGAGTTTTTATTCTTTCTTGTTATGTTCTAGAAATTGATGGAGTGTAGAAGAGAATGAGGAGTAAGATTAAAGTAAAAACAAGATGGAAACAGAAATGGGTTCTGCAATTTTTATTTTTACAACTGTGGTTCAAGAACACTCGATTACAGCTCCAACCAAGGCATGCAATCATGATTTTACAACTAGGGGTCATAGAATATCATGCCACTAGAATGATAGTGTTCACCAAGGCAAAACATATGAAGATGGGCTAAGCCTTGGCTTTTCTGGCTTGATGAGATTGAATCCTCTGCTGCACCTTCAATATCTAGTGCATACAAAGCCAATGGATCAAATTCAATTTTTGCTTTTACTCAATACTAGCATTTGTTAGGCTTAGCAAGAAATGCATACTCATGATGCAACTTTTTTCAAACTATAAATTAGAAACGTTGCATGAGAGGGGGTAGAAAAGAGCGCAAAGAAAATATGGCTTATAAATCTAATTACATTTTCTTAGAGTTCAACTTAAACGGAAAAAGACATTTTCTAGTATACCAAAACACACTTTGATTTCATATCTTGTGGATTTAACAGGAACTTATATGATTGTTGTATTCTAGTTTACCAGGAGGCAAGTAGGCAACTTTCATAAAAGCCAAACAGCAAGATGCATCCATGTAAAAAGCAGTTTGTAAAATGGCCATGGTATTTTAGAGAAAAAAAGATTGAAATTTAATCCAAGATGTTAACAGCTAAGTCTCTGGAATGCAAAAGGCAAACCAACAAACTTGTAAACAACAGAGAAGTTTAAAATAAGACCAAATTTAAATGAAATTGGACCTTGATGAATCAGGCAAAGCCAACTGAGTAAATACTGCAAGCTAGGACCCAAAAGTAGACATACAGAGTATTAGCAAATTAGCACCCCAATGATATCACCTATTTCAGGTACTCATCAAGACCCAAAAACCCTTGTAACAAGCATTTAGTAGCAAGCAGGAGAAATCAAACCTTGCTTAATGCTTTTGAACCATACTAACAATCAATCTTAGTCTCACGTCAAAATTTTCATGTCATAAATAATCATGCCTCTGAATGATTATCCAACAGCCTTCAATTGTTTAATTAAACACAATAGAATTCTTTCACAATTCAGAAACATGTTGTGCCAGTGTTGTTTAGAGTCAAATAGAGACAATTTATACAGGCATCAAAACAGCACAAGTAAAGCACTTTAAAAGAAAGAAAACCAACCGCTTCTCTCTTGCTGTGTTCTTTCTCTTCCAAATCTTGAAGAGATCCATCAAGTCGCTTCCTGTTGACAGAAACAAAGTCTTAAAGTTCATACACATGCAACTATGGAATGATAATTACAATATCACATGATGCACATTGCAGAATTAAAAAAAATGCAGATACAAGGTTACTGCTTAAGCATGTCAAAAGAAAAAAGTAACAGAGGAAGTACATCAGGTTACAACTCTAGAAGGATCAGGGTGAAGCATACCCTCTACTTTCAAATAAATAAGAAATCGACTTTTAATACTGAAGCCCAGACAAACATGTTATTATGGGAATATATCCGCATGGAACGAGATACTACTTAAAATGAAACCAACTTAGCTTAATTTGGAATTTTAGTTGGGTCGCAAAATTCGGGTTTGGAAACCACATTTGAAAACCCACTCATTTACAGTAAAAACTCATAATCCGAACACCACCCTAACCCCGACTTTGTATCTGAATCATAGTGCTTAACATTGCCTCAAAATGTCCCGGCAAAATAATACTATCAAAAGATAAAATGTGAAAGGAAACGTACAATTCAGCAGAGATGTACTCAATTCTCTTACGAACGTTGGCGTTAGCCTCCGCTAAATCTTGTTTCACAAGCACTGGACCTATCGACTTGTACACATTTGCATCCTCGTTTAATAAATCCAACTCCTAATAACATTTTTTTTCCAGCAAAAGAACTAATAATCATCAAAACTCATTTGAATGCTAAATAATTAATCAATCAATTCAGTCAGCAAAATAACGAAAACCCAAGGAAACCTTGAGGACTAGCTCGTTCTCTCCTAACTGAATAGTGTACTTGATACGGGGTTGCGCGCGGACCAAGATCGAGTTGCCAAGTCACGAGAAACTCCTACGAAAACCCTAAACAATTAGATCTGAAACGAAACAGAAAATTAAAAGATTAGATTTTTGAATTTTCAGATCTGAAATAAAATCCCCAAAACAGTAAAGAATCAAATAGAGAATAGAAATAAGTGTTAATAAGGAATCTTGAAACCCTAGAAGAGATTGCGATTCTGCCCAATTGAACACCCAGATAGTTTTCCCCAAATTTCGGCAATCTAATTTCTCCCAAAAAGAGTATGGATGAATCGGCAAGAACCCTAGAAATTGGGGATTTTTGGGCTAATTCCTTAAGATAGAAAAAGGCTGAAAACACAATAAGAACAGAAAATAAATTAGATAAAGATTCGGCACAAGCAGAAATAAAGAAAGAATTGACAGTAAGAAATTAAAAGATAAGTCCTAAGAAGCCTTGAAATCTCGAAAGATCTCACAACTCCTTTCAAACGGCTCTAATCTCCCCTCCAAAGAATATCAATGGCAAGAAGAAGGTTGAAGATGGCTCCCACAATCACAAGATTGTTAAAACAACTTCTAAAGAAAACTCAAGAGAGAAATCTTGGAGAAAACTCAAAGAAAATTCTGCTCTCAACAAATCTGAAATTTTAATAATAATGATAAGTGTTTAACAAGGTGGACAGCCATGCCTTTAAATAGGCCTTATAACTAGTCCTAATCTAATTAGAAAACTAAAAAAAAAACTCCTAATTATTTTAATATGGAAATTCGGTCAAAGGTCATTTTATCTGGGACTCTTGGACTGAATATTGACATAAAAATTTAAACTAAGTAAATAAATAAATAAATAAATAAAAATAAAAATAAAACTTTACAACTTGGGCCACTTTGACAATTTGGCCTGATTTTCAACTAAGTATGGATGGATTTCTTGATTGGGCTGGGAATTTGCTTATTGGGCCTCGCCTTCAAGAATTTGGGCTTTTGTGACTCGTATCATTCCCCCCTTCCTCAAAAAGATTCGTCCTCGAATCTGAAAAATCAAATGAACTTGACTTTCCTCTATCGAACGGGACTAATGGCAATTGAGTCCACTGAGAAGAATAGCCATGAGATAGTAAATAGCAACGGAAATAAGCTTGTAGTCCAATCATAAGCATAATAGAACAGGTATAACGCATGTGAATGGACAGATTCAGATTACCATGCAAACAATCTAATTTACTCACCACTGCCTCGTCAAATATTTGAAACAAAGATGGACATGTTTTAAGGCATTCAGTCGTCTCACATTGTTCCCACAAACCATGAATAAATTGCGAGTAATAAATCAAATGGTAAACATAATCGTCACAAGTAGGTATTTGAAAAGATTCACATGGTTCACAGAGTTGCATAATCATACCATGCATTAATCGACGGTCTATAGATTCACTCACACATGCATTATCAAAAACAAGAATCTTTTTATTAACCATCAAAACAGATAGATCATCAATAAATAAAATAGGACAGTCAAGCACGTTTCGATTTAAGTGTTCATCAACACGATCTTTATTACTATCCGAGGAGTACAAAAGTGTTTCAAAGGTTTCAAGCATCTTACCTCGATAAGCAGAAGAATAAGGGTCGATTTTACCTTTTTCATTTAAAACAAACCTTCGCTCATCGGGGGCATAGTGTAGTCGAATCTCCGTTGTTAAGTTAACCTTTGTCAAATGGAACTCAAACTTCATGTACAACCACATAAACTATTTAAGGCACGAATATAAATTGAAAACAAATTTGGAAAATTTTGTTACCTTATTCTCCAAAACAGATTTGGACAAATTCGAGGATTTTACACAAGGTAAATCAAGAGAATAACAAATCACGCTTCTTTTCGTAATGACTTTATCAACCACAATCGAAGAGTAACAATTAATCGGATCAAAATGAGGGGATCTTTTAAGAACTAAGTCACCAAAAGTTTTATCAATAATTTTCAAATCTGCACTGGACTCGGTTTCTAAAATTTCCTTACCTCGCTTACCTTCGGGATCATGTAGTGTGATTTCATCTTTGCCTAAGTTGATCGTATGAAAGCGTCTTTCATTTGAGAGGTATTGAAGTTGAAAGTTATCTTTCGATCTTTCGGGAACCTGAAAAGTAGCAACACAAGAAAAATTCATATCTTGGTTAGTGGAAACATTCCTCACTACCCTTTCCACGTCTTTTTCTTTTGTTTCTTTTTCTAATTCATTTTCTCTTCTTTCTTCAATTTCTTTTTCACTCTCAATCTCTTTTTGCTCTTTTTCATTCTCTTTTTCTTTTTCCTCACTTGTTTTAACAGAATTTTTCAGTTTGATTTGGTCCTCATGGACTTGTTCCAGAGTGAGCGGCACTAAGGTGAGTTTCTTTCCTTGATGCTTGAAAGAATACCTATTGGTACGACCATCGTGAGTGACTTTTCGATCCAGTTGCCACGGTTCTCCTAGCAACAAATGGCAGGCTTGAATAGGCATTACGTCGCACACAACTTCGTCTTGATACTTACCGATAGAAAAGGCGATGCGCACTTGTTGAGTGACCCTAAATTGGCCTTCGTTGCTAAGCCCTTGTAGTTGATAAGGTTGTGGATGCTTGGTAGTGGTTAAGCAAAGCTTTTCCACCATCGTCGTGCTGGCTATGTTCGAGCAACTTTCACCATCAATAATAACTCTACAAAGCTTACCTTGTACGTGGCAGCGAGTATGAAAGAGATGTTCTCGTTGCTGCTCGCTCTTTGGTTTTGCCAAAGATGATTGTCCATGATCATGACAATCATCATCCATTCTAGGGACACGTTGAGGGTTGCATCTATGGGGCTGGTTATCCCTATCTTCCTTAATTGGATCTCGATATTGATGTTTTTGATTCACTCGTACCTCATTCAAAGTAGTATTCAATGCTTGAAGTGTAGCATTTATTTGTGTGATTGCAGCAGTATGTCTGTCTAACTGTTGTTGGACTTTCATAAGTGCATCATTATTATCACCTTTAGACATCTTCAAAACCTGTAAAAAATAAACACTCAACACTCAAAAATAAAAGTTAGCAAACCTCACCATTAATCACTCAAAAAGAAAAATCAAATTCTCAATGAGGTCGAATTCAATCTTGTGAGTTCTTTATCAGAGTTTATATCAACCAATTAGAGAGTGTGAACCAAACTACCAAAGAATCCTAATTTGCACTAGGATGCCAAAAACTGACGAGACACCAAGTGATTCGTGTTGCACCGAGGAAGAATTGGGCACACGTTTAAATCCTACTAACACAAAAAAACAAGAAGGTGTTAGATATTGTAAAGGGAGAATAAAAAGCAAACAAATGAAAACCTACAGCTAAGAATCAATAAAAATTGTTGAAAACAGAAAACTCGAAAAACTGCGGAGTAACTTGACAACTTCGTTCGAGGTGTTACCGATCTCAAAAAATCACAAAATTAAATCTGGAATGTCTTCAAATATTTAATTTTTGATCTGGAAAATTTGGGCACCAAATTCAACCCACTGAATATTTTTTTAATTTTTTTATTGGATTTCGTCTTTTTTCAATTTTTTGACTTTTTCGACTTATTTTTTTGCGGGAAATATTTTTTTATATTCAATAACAATGCCAAAAATATGTATGTAAAATTTCAGATCAATCAGAAAATGTTTACCCACTCAAATGAATTTTTTTCGAAAATTTTTCTGGGTAAAACTGCTGTTTGTAATTTAAAAAATAGATATCAGTTTAGAAATCAACCAAGAACACCCAAAACGCCCAAAATCTGATACCAAATGATACGGGGTTGCGCGCGGACCAAGATCGAGTTGCCAAGTCACGAGAAACTCCTACGAAAACTCTAAACAATTAGATCTGAAACGAAACAGAAAATTAAAAGATTAGATTTTTGAATTTTCAGATCTGAAATAAAATCTCCAAAACAGTAAAGAATCAAATAGAGAATAGAAATAAGTGTTAATAAGGAATCTTGAAACCCTAGAAGAGATTGAGATTCTGCCCAATTGAACACCCAGATAGTTTTCCCCAAATTTCGGCAATCTAATTTCTCCCAAAAAAGTATGGATGAATCGGCAAGAACCCTAGAAATTGGGGATTTTTGGGCTAATTCCTTAAGATAGAAAAAGGCTGAAAACACAATAAGAACAGAAAATAAATTAGATAAAGATTCGGCACAAGCAGAAATAAAGAAAGAATTGACAGTAAGAAATTAAAAGATAAGTCCTAAGAAGCCTTGAAATCTCGAAAGATCTCACAACTCCCTTCAAACGGCTCTAATCTCCCCTCCAAAGAATATCAATGGCAAGAAGAAGGTTGAAGATGGTTCCCACAATCACAAGATTGTTAAAACAACTTCTAAAGAAAACTCAAGAGAGAAATTTTGGAGAAAACTCAAAGAAAATTCTGCTCTCAACAAATCTGAAATTTTAATAATAATGATAAGTGTTTAACAAGGTGGACAGCCATGCCTTTAAATAGGCCTTATAACTAGTCCTAATCTAATTAGAAAACTAAAAAAAAAACTCCTAATTATTTTAATATGGAAATTCGGTCAAAGGTCATTTTATCTGGGACTCTTGGACTGAATATTGACATAAAAATTTAAACTAAGTAAATAAATAAATAAAAATAAAAATAAAACTTTACAACTTGGGCCACTTTGACAATTTGGCCTGATTTTCAACTAAGTATGGATGGATTTCTTGATTGGGCTGGGAATTTGCTTATTGGGCTTCGCCTTCAAGAATTTGGGCTTTTGTGACTCGTATCAGTACTTCTTCCTGACTTGATGGTTCTTGGCTATATCTGGCGAGAGGCCATTCAACGAATACATAAATAAAACTATAGGGCTTCTCAATCGTAATATTTGAAAGCAAATAGGAAATAAAGAAAAAAAAAAGCTAAGAATGGGTCTCCTTTGGCTTGCCTTTCTGGAGCTTGCTAAGATCGTTGGCTTTGTTTTCGAGGTCCCGCTACAGTTCTCGAAGAGCTGTGGAGGAGGAACTGTTCATTTTCCTCTTTCAAGTGTTTAATCTCGGCAGCCTGTTCATCTGCTGTTATCTGCACTGCAAAATGCTAACATCAAAACTACAGAAATCATGGCAATCATAAAGTTCCACCATTGCGCTTTTGCCTATGCTTGTGATTTAATTTTGATTTAATTTTCCTCTCTTGCTCCTTCTAACAATTGATGGAATTTTATAGATCAAGAAAACAAAACGAAAGAGAGGAAAAGAAAAACTCTATTGAGAGAAAGAAAAAGAAAGCAGAAAAAGAGGGCAGAAAATTGGAAGAGAGAAATATGGAAGGAAATGAGCGAGAAAATATTTTACCTAGCCCTGCGATGAAGGTGATTGTGATGATGTAAGAGAGGAGCGTTTTTGTGGTGATGTCTCCTTAAACACCGAATCAATAATCGTTGGTGAGGAAACATAATAGAAATCAAACAATTTTATTACATAGGCCGCATTCCATTGAACCAAATAGGTGTTTAGGGTGGGCCCACGGAATAGGGTTGTAATGGCTATGACATTATATTGATCCAAACATGGCCCTAGTCTTTGACTTGTGTATTGTCAAATCAAAATTGACTCAGGTTTAATTTTCACGAATGCAGTGTCTATCTTTTCAAAACCTACACCCAAGAGAGAATCTCTTATACGAAACTATCATACATTTTTCACTCATATGACCAAGTTGTCTCCACTTCAAACAAGTCGACTTTGACTCTTTAATAGATAAGGGACGTCCTGTTTCACCGATCATCATTGATCCTTTCAAAACATAAAGATTGTCAATCATTTTACCTTTCATCAAAACAAGAGCCCCACGAGATGCTCTAATTCTGTTTGACTCGATGTTAATTCTACAACCCTTCAAGTCTAAATTTTCCAAGGATGTGAGATTTCTCTTTAAATCAGGTACATACCTGACGTTTGTAGTGTCCTGATTGCCCCATCGTACATCTTGATCTAAACAGTACCAAAACCGATTACCTTACTGGGTGAACCATTGCCCGTACACACAACTCCACATTCAACTGAACTGTATATGGAGAACTAGTCCTTATTGGGACATACGTGGAAATAACACTCTGGATTCTAGATACACTCAGACGTAAGCTTAGAGCTTTCGCTTTTTGACACCAAAAAGAAATCATCACCCTTATCATTGGCCAAATTAGCCCCAGCTAAATCTTCCTCGTTGCTCTCAGCAGCCCTTTTATTTCGCAGTTTGTAACAATATGCCTTGACGTGACCTAACTTCTTACAATAGCAACATCTCTTGTCTTGCTTCCTTGATGCTATCAAAACTGAGGCTTGCCTTTTTGACTTGCTATTCAAACCAAACCCACTGTCGAGTTTACCTTTGCTCAACAAAGGACCCTTCACATTCCCGAATGAGAGATTATTTCTACCATAAATCAGGGTCTCCTTGAAAGACTAGTATGAAGGGGGTAAAGAGCACAATAATAGAATAGGCTGATCTTCATCGTCAATCTAAACCTCAACATTCTTTAAATCATTCAAAAGAGTAATAAATTGACTGATGTGACCTCCAAGGTGCTCACATTCATTCATGCAGAACATGTATAGCTGATATTTTAACACCAATCAATTAGCGAGAGACTTTGTAGCGTAAAGGATTTCTAACCTTTTTCCTAGGATGTATGTCATTTTCTCCATCAACACCTCCTACAATACATTGTTCGAGAGACATAACTGAATTACGGACAGGGTATTCTCATCAAGATCTTCCCATTCTGACTGTTCTATATCCGCGGGCTTCTTCCCTGTAGCAACTTTTTTAGGCCGCTCTAGATTAGTATTGTCATCATCCGAAGTTGCCACAGATTGAATTTTGTGATGACATTGAACTCTCAATGTCGAACCTTGTTGTTGTCATCTCTAAACGGATTGAATGTGGAAATCGACCAAGCTTTGATACAAGTTTGTTGGGGATAAACCTGATTAAGTAACGAACAAGTAAAATAACGAAGAATTTGAAAAGATCAAATACAAATATTTTACATGGAAAAACATCTTTGAAGAAGATAAAAAATCACTGGCAAAAATAATTTCACTATAACGACAAAAATGAATAGTACAAAGATGGAGATAAAACTAAACCCGAAAATCCAAAATAAGAACCCTCTAAATATAAACACAAAATCTCCAAAAGCAAATACCTAAATGTGTAATGAGTTCAATCTTTCCAGGGTAGAAAAGTGTCTATTTATAAGCTAAATTCGTAGGTCAAGTAATATTAAAATAATTTGCACTAATCAGAGTTCAATTGGGACAAATAATCAAAATTTGACTAGAAGAAGAAAATTGAGAAAATTACATGACACGTCGCCATGTCGTGGCGTGGCTGTTGCCTCATCGAGATTTGGTGAATCTTCTCATTGTGACGTCGGTGGTCACATCGTTAGGACGTCAACTCTAATTCAGCCAAAAAAAATGTGAGGCACACTCCATATAATGCAAAGTAACTGTTTAAAATAATAACTGATTAGCATATATCAATTATTTTGATAATTCAAATATAATGCTAATAAAAAATTTGAAATCGTTGTTAAAACATTTGTAAAATCTATAAAAAAAATTTGAAATCGTTGTTAAAGCATTTGTAAAATCTATAAAAAAAAATTTGATATAAATTAGACTTTTCACTATTTAATTGTTATTTTTTTAACAATTAATAATTTGACCATAATAATTTGTAGATAATATATAATTAATATAAATTAATATATTGAATTATATTATAAAAAGATAATATTCATAAAAAAATTTATATGAAATATAAAGTTATTTATCTATAATATATATACATATAAAAGCACGAGTTTACGTAAAATAGAATGGTAACTCAATTAAAAAATTGATGTAAAATTGAGTTTTAATTTGAATAATTCTAGAAAAATATTTTATCTATTAGTAATTATCACTTAATCGATAATTATATAACAATTAAAAAAATTAAGTTTAGCTCTATAAATAGCATCCAATAGTTAAGTATGTTCAATCATGTAACATCTAAAAAAAAATACTTGTAAAAAGAGTTGAGATTGTTAGCATTAATAAATTAGAATTATCTTAAAAAGAATGAAACATTGAAGCGATTGTTTTTTGAAGAGATAATATCAAATAATGTTCAAACCAAAACGGCATTGGAAAAAGATAAAAGATTATTTTAATTAATGATGAGATAATACAATATCACGCCTATTTTTTATTTTTCATTTTACTATTATAGCTTTTCATTTTAGTTCCAAATTTCTACATTAATTTTAATAGTATTATGTATTAATTCATTGTTAATTAATTTTTTAGTTAAATATTGGTTTTAATACTTAACTGTTCATAATAAATATAAATTGTAATTGATTTTTTATCTCATTGTTAAAGCAGCAACTTCTTCAATTTATAAAAGTGTTCAGTTTTATGATTTTGTTTCATTTCATGATATAAAAAAACACATAGACAAGTAAACTGGTATAATTTTATATTTTTTGTATTTTTCTAGATATGATTATTAATGTCAAACCAACGTTTGAATAAGGAAAAAAAATAAACGAAACAAAATAGATAAAAAAAAAGAAATTGGGATAATTAATATATATTTTTTCTTTATATGTTTAGATTTTCCAATTTTAATTTTATATAATTTTTAATTAGAATGTTGCATGATAATTAATATTTTATTATATGTTTTTAGTTTCTCTAATATAAAATTTATGTATATATATATTTAAATTAGAATGCTGAATATGCCATTCATCTTTGTATAAAAATACTTTTTTTTATAATATTGTATAATTACTTAATTAAAATTTTCAACTTCTTTTATTATTATATTTTTTTTGTTAATGGAAACATAATAATGCAAAATATATCATTATATAAATTCATTTCATAAACGTCTTTTAATAGAATTAAAAATTTTATTTATAAGTATGGTCATTTTTCTTATTTAAGTATATTTTTAAACCAATCAATTTAGTAAAATAAAGATTTTTATTTATAAATATGATAAATTTTTTAAAAAATAAAAATTATTTAAAATGAAAAATTGAATAATATAATGAATAATAAATGTTATATTGATTCGTTCATATTTTTATATGTATATTATAGATTATAGATAGGTTGTAAATAAATAAAAATAAAAATAATAAATTGTAAGGAGAGAAATGCATCCCTCATCTATATTGTGAATCCCTCCCCATAAACTGCAACAACTCAAATGTATCCAACCTAATTTACATCAAACCATTCTATACCAATTCCTCAACTATTGAAAGCAAAATCCATTAAATTTATATGAAGTTAAGCAATATTTTAAAATTTTGAAATAAAAATAATTTATATTCAATTACTATATATATATTTTTTTGAAAAAAAATACAATTATTTCATTTAACCATTGAGAACAAAACAAAATATACATCAATCAAAACTCTGTGCAAAAAATGTAGTAATAAAGTAGATATGTTTTTAGCTAATTACACAAACAAATCACATGTACGTAAACTAATTTTCGTCATTTCAGTTATGCCACAATTTACCTCGTTTATTTGAAATCAGCTAAAGTCGTCTCAACTAATATTTTAAAAAAATAACACTCAGGAATATGGAAATAAACTATCTATCTCTATAAAAACACAAGTTTAAAAAAAAGTTTTGAAATGAGGAAATATATTTTATTATTTTTATCATATTAATTAAACTTAAAAGTAATTATAATATTTAATTTAAAATTTAAAAATAAAATAGAAATTATGATCATTATAATTTAATAGAAGTTGTTATAACAAATTTAAAAATAAGGGAAAATATTTGGTATAGTGCCATTGAAGTTTTTAGACTCTACCAGTAAGGTTGGGGGTTAATAAGTGTCCTATAAGAGTATAGTAAAATATTAAAAAAATAGATATTTAACAAAAGAAGAAGAAGAGAAACATAAAGCTTTTTTGTGAAATAAAGAAGTACCAGCATATACAATATTCACCCTAAAAATAATTAGAATTTAAGTTACAATTATATTAATTTTAAAAAAGAATTATTACTTAATAAACTTTAAGCAAAAAAAATGTTGTGATAATTATAATTATAATTATAATAAAAAATAATATTAATTTGAAAAAAATAGTTAGATAAAGTCATAGTAATAATAAAATAAACTTATAGCTTAAATTATAATTACAATTACAATTATATACATATTGAAATTAAGATTTACTTTTAAAAATAAATACATTCATATTAAATTATATTTATTATTTAAAATTAAATTACTATTACAATATATAGATTAAAATTAGGATTTAATTTCTAGTAGTTCATAGTGGCCACTATTATTGATAACAATCATCAAACATGTTCTTCCATTGGTGTTGGAATTGTTTATATTGGTGTTGCTTGGGCTAGTCGCTAATGGTTGTACGAGGAACATAATTACTTCATTTTTAATATTTATTCACTATAAATACCATTATTTAATTAAAATTGTTCGTATTATTTCATAAATTTCTCTCATCATAAAATCAAATTTGATTTTACACTAATTATAATAAATAAGAATATAATATTTAAAAAATTTAAACTCACATGTCACATTAAAAGTTAATAAAATAAAAAAAATATAAAATTCACCTTAAATAGCGTAAATTAATGAACCCTCCTGAAAAACCTGAATCTTACTTTGCTCCGTAAAAAGTTCACAAATTCAACAATCCTAACTATTGAAAACAAGATCAACTAATATATATGTCAAACTTCACCCCACACAAAAATCTAAAAATTAAAATCATCTATATAATTTATATGAGAAATATTTAGTACACTATCAATTGAATTATTAAACTCCATAAACAGGATCAGAAAATTAATAGGTATTTTATAAGGGTATAATAAATTATTTAAAAAAAATAGAGATACATATTAATTTTTTAAGATTACTTGAACAATAAAAAAAATTACACTCCTATTATACCAAATACTCAACCTAAATATGTCGAATCGAATAAAAAAAAATCAAATGCTTAGTTGAGAGATAATAAACAAATAGGGAGTAGTGAGTTTGATAAAGAAAAAATAAAAATCAAATAGCGGCAGCTTCAGAAACAAATTCATATGATTATTATCTGTTTTCTTTTGCCTTTTAAGCATAACAGTATTGAAACAATCAAAATCAATGTTGTTTTTAACCTAAGGGACAAGAATCTGGTTCGAATTTTTATCTTAAAGGCTTTGTTTTCATAAAAAATAAGGAGTATTATTTTTGAAGTCCCCCTTCTGTAGGGACTGTTTACTTGTGTTGCAAGTAACAAACTGGACAAAGTGGCATAGCCCTTCTCACCTCAAGATGTTTACTAAGTTAATCTAATTAAATTGATCTTTCTTCTTCACTGTAACTAGATACATACATTAACTGCATTTTACATATCCTTGCTATATTGTCTGGACTAATTTCAATGCAGCATAAGCAGTTAACATTTTTAGTTCCGCAAATGGAGTTAAGAAACATCATGTGTTCTTAATATTTAAAAAGAATTAAAAATAAATAAGTGAAACACATTGAGGCATTTTTATTTCGTTCATGGAGTTAAATATCTCCACCGCCACTTTTCCAAATAATAGTCCTAAGAATAATGACATCTGCTATTTCCAATAAAATTTGACTCGTGACTCAAACCTCACCGGCCTCAACTGTGCTAGTTAGCTCTTGGTGCAGTAATACTATGCCATCATTTTTCATATGCCACAGGGAGCTTTAGAGTTCAGTGTGAATAATATGATCTCCAGTGGGTTCGGTAAGCTCAGCATTGTCTTTCCTGTCAATAAGAATAGAGCCTTTGTCGTGGGAACTGAGGCAGTCGGCTGAAGGATGAACAAGCCCGTAGCCGAAGCCTTGTGCAGAGTTGCAGTAGGTCTCAACTGTGCCATCTTTCTTCTCCAAGTTTACATTGCTTAGGACTAAATTGCTACAGGGAACAGTATTACTGCAGGCAAACTTGATTGCTTGCTTGCTTTTCGTTGTCCCACTAATGTTTCGGTATACAATCTGGCTTATTTGCACTGCTGATGTCTAACAAATAAAAAAAGAACAATGAATTCATGTGAGCAGTATTCTAATTGGATGAGAGGCTCTTTCAAGAATCGGGACTCTAATACAATCATCATACAGATACTGAGTAACTTGGATTACGCACCTGGTTTTGGCAGGTTGTTGGTGAATCACAGTAGAATTGATCAATAATGATGGGGTTAGCAACATCTTCCATCCTCACATTTTCGAAACGCACACCACGAACATAACCAGAACCACCCTATATCAAAGAATCACAAAGAGACAGATGTCATTCTCAAACCCGAAGTGTCTCTAACTACAAATTGTGTTCAAGCAAATATCAGATCTCATATCTTACTCATAAACAGCATCTAAATGTTAAAAGTATGCTACCAACTTGTCTTTTTCTCAGATATGTTCACAACTGAAGCCCCATATAGTCCTCTACTTTCTACTTCGCTAATACTGGCTAAATGCTTATTCTCATTGATAAACGACGCTAGGTTTACAAGATATGTCTCAAAATACCTGCCAAGTTTTAATCCTGACACCATTCGTAGTCTCCCTGAGTAATGCTGTATCCAAGACCACGTTTGTGACAATGCCCACCGAGTTATCCTCCCCAAGGCTTCCAATGCTAAGTGGCCAAATTTTTCATAAAATAGGAATAAGGAAAGAAATGAAACATATAACTAGTTTACACTGTACCATGTGTCTCTCTCAAGTAGATCTAGAAACAGTCGGTAGAATTAGTTAATAGAATCTAACTGGAAGTTCGGAACATACCTGACTCCATGTCCTGGTCCACAATATATTCTCTTCATCTTGATAGTCGATGAACCATTGACAATTGAGATGCAATCATCACCTGAATTTCATATACAGTCAGCATGATTGTTTAACCAGTCAGTATGCACACATGTAATAAGTTGAATTATAATTTTTTTAACTCATCCTTTCAGCTTCATTGTTAGGCTTTATTTGTTTGGTGTTTTTTCTTTTCCAATAGAAAGTGTAAAACAAAACTTAAAAATGAACTAAAAACAAGAGACAAATATCAGAAAGTAAAAGCACCAATCTTGCTAGGAAAGACAAAAGATCTAACAACCTGTTCCTATTTTGCAGTCTTGAAGAACAATATTAGTTGATTTAGTGATGTGGATTCCATCAGTGTTTGGACTGTCTCCAGGACATGTGACTTTAACACCAAATACTCGAACAGCTTCAGACTTTGAAATGACGAAATTCATCTGTTGGCTGTTCTGAATAGTAAGGCCTTTCACCTTAATAGATGAGCTTGAATCTATAGTCAGTGCCTGCAACAAACTCATATATTAAATCTAATTCGAGATTTTTTGCTAGTTCAAGTGCAAAATCATGGCATGCTACTTATTGGAAGCATGAGTTTTATAATTGTGGAAACAGAGCCTTACTGTCGGTGCCCCTCTGCAAGGCTGCCAAAGAAAAAGCAAACAGAAAAGGAAACACACATGTTACATTCTATTTGTTTGACTCGTAACTTGAGCATGAAAGAATTTTAAAGAGAATCATAAGAATTACATTTGACTTGTTCTTTTTGCAAGAAGCTGCCCACCATTTGCTGCCTGATCCATCGATAACTCCTTTTCCTCGGAATGCTACTCCCTGCAGCTTAGAAAAATCAAGCCACAGTCTAGGAAGATCTGGGTCCCAATTCTTGGGTTCATCTGGGGCCACTATTGTTCCATCAATCTGTATAATAACAATAATGATTATGATTTAAGAACAAATGTATAATATATATATATGACTGCTATTAAAGTTAAAAAGTAATATGAAGTTATGAACATGGAATTATTATCCAAGATCATTTAACATGGATAAAGATAATTGAGATGTTATTTCATGTGTTTAGCTTGACGTACACTGAAATTACCTGAACAATCAACCTCTCTGCACATGGCCCCTTAAACTTTGTAGCATTAACTAAATAACGACGTCCAGGAGGAACCAATAAAACTGATTTTCGAGTAGAGCATGCTGTGTCCCATGCTTTTCTAAAAGCCTGATGTAGAAAACATTGCCGATTTATCAAATGAGAAATTAGCTTACTTCTATGACAATGAAATTCTATTTGGCTAAAAGTAATAACGCCAAGCATGAATTTCCCGACAGCATGCATATATATCTATTTTCTCAATCCTTGAGAATTGTTATGCTTCAGATCCCCCATGGAAACAGCGACAACAAACTACTGCCCAAACCATAAAGGTAGAGCTTTCAATGTGTCCTAAAAAAACCATAAAGGTAATTTCAGGAGTCGGAAAAAGTACATAATATATATATATATACCTGAGTGTCATCAGAAACTCCATCTCCAACTGCTCCAAAGCTATCCACATTCACAAGAACCTTGCCACCATGTTCACTTGTCCAAGATGGGGACTCAAGAAAGTCTGTATCTTCTTCTGCAATGTCCATGTCTTCAAGTTCTTCAAGTATGTTAAACTTGTCATATACCACGTTTCCTGCAACTCCATATGCTGCTATCAATAAACCAAGAACGGAAACAAGGAATAATTTAGCCATAATTTGTTCTGTTTTGTTTGTTTGGGAGATTGATTTAGTTGTATAAATGCAATAAGACATTGATTTAATTTATATATGCAGATTAGTTTAGGAAATGAATGGTTTTGAGAGCTATCTGTCTTGGCTTAAAAGTAGACTAAGGTGCTACATTTTCTACATGCCCACACTTAAAGTACAAGGGAAATTTTATTTTAAAGTTCTTTGCTTTACTCTTCAACCAGTTGCCAAAGTTCACCAGTCAAATGTTATGTATTTAGTACAATCTATCTCTCATTCATATCAGTGGATAAAAAAATTAGCAGAGGAAAGTAGATATATATATATATTAACTCAATTTTATAAAATGAAAAATGAAATATCACCAAGCATGCATGCAGGGATATATTTAACATGAAATATGGCAATACATACCTACATAGAAAATTTTTTGCAACTACCTAAAAAGAAAATTGAATTAGCGAATCAGGGGAGAAAAAAGATTCTTTCCTGTTACAAGCCAAGAGCGTCAAGCTAAAGTAACTGCATTTTGGAAGATTAAGCAGAAGATGCAGACTTCACAAACAGGTTTCAGTTTCATGTAAATAAAAGGGGAACAAGCTCAAGTGTTGTCCCCAAGTTCTCAGTTGGATGAAACAGCAACTCTACAATGACCCTAAATCTTAGATACCTTACAGAATTGACCCCTCCTGGTGTCTGTTCTTCAGTTTCACAGAGCAGACCTGCGAGGCCAACAATAACATATATCATACATGCAAAATACTAACGTTCTGGGCAAATTCCATAAAAGGATTTCATTAAGTTAAATACCAACTTTCCCTCTTTGGCCAACCCTGCATGATTACACCCACTTAAAAGACGTAAAGATGTCACTTCATCTGGTATCAGACCCTTATGCACCATTGCACACCTTCTCTCCCCATCCCGTTTTCTGCATATCCATTGATTATAGATGTGAAACAGAAGACATTAGGAATAGGAAGTGTCTCAAAAACCAGGCGAGAGAGTTCAGAATGGGAACATCTTGAATACCCCATCAATAAGAGACCATGAAACCTCAATATCAGATTCAATAGCCAGATTTTATAGCAAAACAGTGCACGAGCACGCAGATTCGGCTGTGAGTGCCTGAGGGGAGGGGGTATCCTCAATTTTTTTCAAGATTTCTATATTTGGAGAGCATTGGGAGGATTCCATTATTTTATATCCATGGCAAAACATATGCAGAATATGTCAAACACAGATATTTTAAGAAAAATGAAGAATTAAAGCATCATAAGAACATAGAATTAAGGGTGCAAGCATCTCATTAATCCTTCATCAAACATTAAACCATATCTCAAACAAATATTCAGTGGTACCACAGTGCCACAAAGAGGTTATTAAGGAGATACAAACACCAAACTTATCTTTGGCGTACATATCAATTAGCGCTGACTGAATATCCCCCTACTTTCGTAACAAAAGACTGACTTTGCCTGCCAAAGGAAATATCCCCCTCTTCTACTGGATAAATTCAAGAACCTCAAGAAAGAATGAATTAAAGGGTTTTTTTTTTTACCGCAGAAATGCATCCTCTTAACTAATTCAAGAGCATCAGACAGCACATCACTCTCGGAATATGCAGGAATGATTGAATCCCATGATATCAAATTAAAATGCCGGTCAGGCAATTGATCAAACAACTTCAAGGCCACGTTACCGTCCCATATGCAGATGAAGATTCATAAGTGAGCTTCCAATAAACAAAGTCAATCCGAACCCAAGTGAAATCACCCTGCAATGAACTTGAATTCCTTCCATATAAAACCCTCCACTCCCACAAGCAGTTATCACATAAGAAAATGTAGGACCAAAAGACCAGTTTCTTTGACTCACCATCTCGATATATTGTTGGAAATTTGATGAAGGGACGAATTGAAACAGAAGCAAAAATAGATAAAAATTGAGTGAAAACAAGATGAACTAGTGGTTCATTAACACGAAAGGATTATGAATCTGATCAGCTCAAATCCAATGAAGGCCAAGTAAATCTAAGTAAGATTGAATAGGACAAAGACTTTATTACTAATGTACTAGATGCGCACCCGACCAAAAAGAAAATCAAGATTCATTTTCCTGTTTTAAAGAAACTGAATTTTGATTTAATTTTATTGTTTCAGACAATTTCAAAAAATTCAAGAAACCAAATTTTGATTCAATTTTACTGTTTCGGACAATTTCAAAATGAAGAAAATTAAGATTTCAAATTTTAGACATCTTGGTCCAAGAAACCAAATCTTGCTGTTAACGCACATTGAATTTCATATATGAGCTTGAACGACCCAATTTCGAGAGCAAATGGATCAAAAGATGTCTACAAGCCCATCCTGAAACTTGAAAAGTAATTTAATTGAATATTAGACCAATATATCAAAGTGGCCTAAATTGTAAAATATTTAAGTTACAGGTTCAATTTTATTTTTTTAGCCTAATGAGCCCATTTAATTCATTTGGCTGAATTCTCATTAAAAGTCCACACTTAGAATTATTTTATTTTTTTATTTGACAGTTGTCATGTTAGTTATTCAATTTGGGTTAGAAAAACTTATTTTGGGGGCCTACAAGTAGCATGAATGTTCATTCTTATACACATACATACAATTGATTTATGTTTTTTTTGAGTTAATAATAATTCTCGTTGAGTTTTTCTTCAATAATTGCTCTTGAGTTTATTTTAAAAGTTATTTTAACAAATTTTCAGGTTGTGGGAACCATCTTCAAGCTTTTTCTTGCCAAGATTTTTTCTTGGAAGGGGAATTAGAGCCATTGAAATGAATTGTGGATTCTTAATGTTTCTAAGGCTTCTTAGGACATCATCTTCTCTTTTATATCTTTAATTTATCGTTTCTTGCTGTTTTGGCTTACTAATTTTATTGATTTTCGTTCTAAGTTAAAGTTGCTTCAAAAAAGACGTTCTCCTATCTTGTTCCATCAAGAAACACATTAAAATTAGGAGTTTTAATATTTTCTTGTTGTTTCAAACATTTTTGCACAAAACAATTTGCTTTTGTCTTTAAAATCACTTCTATCAAATCCGTTTGTGTTTTTTTTTCAAATCTGGTTGGGGCGTTTTCTTGAGGCCCAAGGATGATTTCTTTCCATCCAAGAAACCCTAATTCATTCTCTTTTGGACTCTTTACCAGCCGGTTCATCTCTCTTTTATTTTAATTTTGTTTGACTCTCCTTTGTGACAACTAATCTATTTTTGTTGTTTCTCATTTCAATTTACGTTCGTCTAGAGATCTAGGATAAGTCTGCGACTTTGACAAACTTTACGATCCGCTTCCGCATTCATCTATCTCATTCTTTATCAGATTACATGAATTATAAAGCTTAAATAAGCTAAAAATAATAATAAAATAATTACAACTTGGCTTAATCTAGTGATTAGATTCGTATAACTTTTTTTTTCATTGGTTGGTTTCTGTCTAATCATCTGCCAAAATGTCTAATCAAAATTTATCACAGTTTCAGTGCAAGCTGGCAACTTGTAGAGTGAAGAGCTCGCATGTGAGCTCTCAAGTTTAGTGAGCTCGTAGTCTTGGTGAGCTCATATATTTGGTGAGCTTGCAGTCTGGGTGAGCTCGCACTTTTTGGTGAACTCACAGTTTTGTATAGCTCGCATATTTGGTGTAACAACCCGGTCTTGACCCTAATCGGAATAGTGGTTTCGGGACCACAAATCCGAGTAAAAAAATATTTTAATATTATTTTTCGTGTTTATTATATATAAATTTGATGTTGTGAAAATTTCGTGAATTAATTTTGTTGTTTGTGTGTTTAATTTAACAAAAGTATCTAACTGCATAAAATGTGAAATTTGCATATTAATGTGTAAAGTGTTTATTTGATAATGACTTTTTAATATGAGGTCCTTAAAGGGCAATTAGTCTATTTTAAAGGACAGTGGAAGGTAATGGTCAAAAGTGACCTTAATTTATATTGTTTTGTTTGTTTATTTTTAAGGTTATTTTAGTAAAAGGTTAATAAATTATTATATGCTAAAAATTTAACTAAAAGAATGCCATGTTCATCTTTGTGATTGCCGAAACTCAAAGAAAAGAAATAGGAAAAAAAGTTAAGAACATTCGGTCACTTGGAAGCTCAAATTCAAGGTATGTTTTGTTTGGTTTTTGATAATTTTTATGTTTTTGAGATAGTTGCTTCGAGTACTATCCGACCCATGCTTGAATTTTTGATTTTCATGAATATTTTGAGCTATGCCATTGATGAATAATTGTGTTTTGTGATGTTTGATAATGGATAATGAAAGATATGTTTTAGATTAATATGTTTTGTATTGGAATTTTAGTGAAATTGAGTAAATAGGGCTAAATTGTGAAATTAAATTTTTGGGGGACTAAAATGTGAAACAAATGAAATGTGTGGACTAGTATGAAGACAAGGAACATTCGGCCCTAGCTTAGTGAGGGCAAATTTTGTGTATTTTGTGTTTTGTGCAAAAAGGACTAAATTGCAAAAAGTGTAAAATGTTAGGGGCAAAATAGTAATTTTCCCATTTATATATTTTTGGACTTAATTGAATGTTTTTATGAATAAAAAGGTTAAATTTGATTATGTTTAGATCAAGAAACGAAGAAAATAGATTTGGATCGGGGAAAAACGAAAGTAATCAAATAGTCGATTGTGTCCGCTGATATCCGAGGTAAGTCTATTAGCAATTAAAATTTATTATATTAATATTTATTCATGTATACTAATTGTATTTGGTGTTGAGCTATAATTAAAAGTATATTGATTGAATAAATTTTGAAGTATGGATGATATTTACATATATAGCATGTTCGAATATACAAGTATAATCTTGTATAGATTTATGGGTTGAAATAAAGGTAAGAAATGTATAAGAGTATAGTTGATATTCGAATAAGCATGTATATATATATGTATATATATAAAACTAGAATATATATACATATATATATATATATATATAAAAGTTATTGAAATTAGTTAAAGTATGAATGTTGCATAGGTATAAATTCTTGATTTTAATCAAAGGAATATAATATATATATATGGTGCGAATATATATATGTAGGTATATATATGTATAAACTCTTGGATTTATTTAAATTTATGTAACCCATGATTGTATGAGAAGTTTCAAATAGATATGTATATGTGAATTGTAATTTATATGTATATGCTATATTTGAATAAGTATGCTTACATATATGTATATGTTCTTGTAATGAATTTTAAGTATGAGTGTTATATATATATATGCATAAATGAAGTTCGAATATGTACATATATATATAAATGTACATCTATTGTATATTTGATGAGCTAAAATTAAAAGTATATGTATTGAAATTAGGCATGGAATTATATATTGATATACATGGTTGAATGTATATATATATGTTTAAGATTTGCATTGAATTAAAAGTATAAATTTTAAATGCTTGTATGATTCGAACATGGACTACAAATTTTTCTTGGGATAGAGTTGAGATTGTGAATTATATATAAATGTTATGAACGTGTGTTGCTATTAAGAAATATACGAGAAATCATCCTTGTATCTGTGAAATTGAGATTTTCAGGCTAAGCGCCTAGCAGGCTTAATGCCGGTGAATTTTTCAAACTTTAAGTCTAGCAGGCTACGTGCCGGTGATCTGAATCAGGTTATAAACCTAGTAGGCTACGTGCCGGTGATCTGAATCAGGCTATAAGTCTAGCAGGCTATGTGCCGTTGAATCTGTTTAATTAAGTGATTGTATACATTGAATATATATGTATATGATTTGGTTATTTATATTGGATTAATATATGAACATCTGTTGCTATGTTTTTGATGAGCATATAAAAGCTCGAATCTTTGTGTCTGGTGAGTATAGATATCTATCCGTTCGGCATATGTGAACTAAAGTATATATATATGTGCATTCGGCACATGTGGTTGATAAGTATAATTATTTGCTATTGACATATGTATATGAAGATCATAAACATGCATTCAATGAAATGCAATGATAAGTATATTTGGAATTTATATATGCGATTAATGATGATGTATATAACTTGATTTTTAGGTATATAATGATAATACAAATGATCGTTTATATGTATTTTGGATATGCTATAAACTTACTGAGCTATAGAAGCTTACTTTGATTGTTTTTGTTTATAGATTTTGGAGACGCGTTACGAGTTCGGGGATCGTCAGCTTAGTCTATCACACTATCGACTTCTTTTTGTATTTTGTTAACAGTTTGAACTTGATCTTATGGCATGTATAGGTTTGAGTATGATTTTGGTTAGATTTGGATTGTATAATATAATTAGCCATGTGAATATGGTTTAATTTCTATGTTTGTGATCAGTTTGGTTTTTTTTTTAAAAAAAGAAATGGTTGTGTCTGTTCGGTAATGCCTCGTAACCCTAATTCGGCGACGGATATGGGTTAGGGGTGTTACATTTGGAGCTCGAAGTTTGCATGGATGGTCATTTCGCAACACTCCTCCTTGACCTCCATGCTTCCACTCCAATATCATAACTCAACTTTTCAAAGCTCATCTTCCCAAGAGGTTTTGCTAAAATGTCAGCCAACTAATCTTGTGAACTATAGTGAACTTGTAATGCCCCAAAATCTTTAACTTTTGTTTTGGCTCAATTTTGTTGTTAGTTGTCACTTGCTTCGGTGGTTCAGTATCTTCAATGTGGGTTGAAGGTCACTAGTTTGAGTCTCTGCATGGGAAGGGGGCTTTTTGTTTTGCTAAATATTTGGGGGCTGCTTAATTGGAGTGTTAGTGTTTAAGTTGAACTCCATTTAATTTGTAGGGGTTTAATTATTGTTGGATTTTAATTAGTAAATTAAAGGGTTAGTTTTTATTTTAGCAAAACCATTTTACCATGTTCCTGCTTTTGTTGTTTTTTATTTTCACAATTTGTTCTTGTTTCTTTTATTTTGTTTTTCTTCCAAGTCCCCACGCCGCCATTCTTCTCTAGAGATGTTCTTGGATTTTCTTTTCTTTGTTCTTTTCTGTTCTTTCATTCTTTCTTTTCACAACATCGCTCTTAGTCCTTCTGCTGTGCATTTCGTTCTTGGCGTCGGTGGTTTGTGTGGGTGCTCTTGAATCTTTTTTTTTTGTATTGTAAGTGGGGTTTTTCCTTACTTTTTCTTTCTTTCTTTTCTCATTTAATTGTTGGGTTGGAAGCGTTTCTTATGTTAATCAATTGCGTTTTAGGTGAGGTTCGAGAGGCGATTGATCTCGCGACAATTTAGAATTGTTGGTTAACTACTATTTTTCAAAAAGTAAGAAGTGCATTTGAGGTTTAATGTCGAATATTGATGTTAGTACGTTGAAGTTACTTTTGTCGTTTATGGTGAATTGGGTTCAATAAATCATTTTAATGGATGTTTTTATGTCGTGTCTAGGTTATGGTTCTCAAGAGTAAATTCGTATTAAAATCAGACCAGGTGTATATCGAAAAACACAAAAAAAATGATCGAAAAAAGCCAAAAAAGTTTACTGTCGACGCCATACGGCCATGTGCCAAGCTGTGTGGTAAGCCGTGTGTGACACATGGCTATGTGACAGACTGTGTGCTGGATCGTGTGGGCCCAAAATTCTAAAATTTCCCCTATGGTTATATATGACATTTCGATCGATCGTAGGTCTTCCATGGCGTCTGTTTGTGATCTGATAAGCTATAAAACATGAAATTCGGTCATTTGTTAGTACTAAGTCTATTATCTGTTGAGTATTCAAAATGGTATATAATTAGTAAACTTTGGCTATGTGAAATCTGAGAAACTATTATTTATGCTCAATATTTGTTATCTTATGCATGTATTTTGGAAACATGTCTGACATCTGTTATAATCTGTTTCTATATTTGGGATGGGTTATGATATGTGGAGGAAGTGCTTTTGTAAAAGGCGATACCTCATCTATTTATTTGGCAGCCCAGTTGCAGCTACTCTGTAAAGGGTCCTATCGACACTAAGTGGTATGTAGGGTTGGATGAGTGTTTTTATATGTGACACCCCTAATTTGACCCTAGTCAGAAAGTGGTTTCGGGACCACAAAATCGAGTTACAAAAATAATTAATTGTTATATTCTATGCTTATTATTTGTGAATAAGTATGTGTGAAAATTTCATGCTTTAATTTTGTCATTTGGATGTGAAATTTAGCTAAAAAGGGCATATTTGAGAAACTTTAAAAATATGATAGGCAAATGTCCAAGTGATTAAAATGTTAAACTATTAAAGTTGTGGGTTTGCATGTCAAAGTACCCAAAATTTGACTAGTGGCCAGCCATGCTATGGGTTAAAATGTATTATAAACATTTTATGTTAGTGTTTTATGTTAGAATTAATAAAATAAAGAACATGGGTAATAAAATAATAGTGGTTAGTAGGGGAGAAACAAAAAAATGAGCTAGGTTGCTCCTCCATTGCCGTGAATGGAAGGAAGAAGAAGAGGGGAAGTTCGGCCAAGGTGGTTCTTGAGATTAAGGTATGTTCAATGTTGCTTTTGGAGGTTTACACATCCTTTGGAGGGTTAGCCTACTTCTATTTATCTCATGGATGAAATTAGAGTTGTTGGAGAGTTAGGATTCGGCTAAGAGGCTTCAAAATTTTAGTTGATGCCTTGATACTACTAGCATGTTAGCTATATGGATGTGTTAAGTTACTTGAAATGCTAGATAAATTTGAACTCCCTACCAAATTCTTTAGGCAACCCATGTTAGAAATTTCGGTATTGAGATGTCTAGATCTTTCGGCCATTGTAGCTATGGAGGAATAAAGTTTTTGTTTCTTGTTAAATTGGATGAATCTTGTTGTATGAGTGCTTGAACAAACTATGATTAAATGGATGCATAGATTCAAAGTGGGAAGAAATGGGCTATTATATTTGATGCTAATGCCGAATATGAAGATGATGAACTTGAATAAATAATATTCAGCTAGCATGATAAGTTATGAAATATTAAGTAGATGATATAATTGATTGATGAAGTGGCTAATAGGGATTTCTAATGAAATTGTTGCCAAGGCCGAATGTATCATGAAGTAAATAAAAAAAATTCTAAATGTGCATTATGTGCTTATATGCGTATTCGGCCAGGGAAGTTTGACATGAAACTTTGATAGGTTTGAGAGATGAATGACCGAATGAGCTAGAGGTTATGTATGGATGAATTTTATGCACATGTGTGTGTGTGGCATTAGTAGCTAATGGCATTCGGCATTGTTTAATTAAAATTAGAAATGAATGCTTGAAAGTTAAATAGGTCGCTCTAATGACCAAATATGCTAAAAGCTAATATATGGACAAATGATACGAATGAATTGGTTTTTGAAATGTATATGGTTGCCGTATGTATGTGTTTGATTGAGAAGTAAACTTGTTTGATTTAGCTCAAGAGCCTAGAGGATCAAAGTTGGATAAGGGAAAAGAAAAAAGTGATCGAAGAGCCGTCGTAATCGTTCGGCAACTTCCGAGGTAAGTTTTAAGTGATTAAACGTTGAGTAAATTCAATCATAATAGGACATAATGAGTTGATTTAATAAGATATGATGTGGCCATGATATGTCTTAAACTCAAATGGTAAGTTCATAAGTGTTTGGACTTGGAAATTTAAGAGCAAATTGTAATAAATTGCTTTGGACAGCAGCAGTAACGTGATTTTAGAAAATCACTATAAATTGTTGGTGTGGAATTATAGGCTGAATAAAATATGTAATCAAAGCTTAGTTAGTCTAGTTTCTTATAAAAGAGACCGTGTAAGCAAAGAAATTGCCTATAAAGAGATATTTAAAGTTGTGCGGGACTGTGTCAGAATGACTCCGAAATCCCCTGTTCTGTTTTTAGAAAATCATTATAAATTGTACAAAAATGGTTATAAGATAAAATTTATATGCTTAGACTCCTTAATGAGTCTAGTTTCAAATGAAATCAAATGAAACACATTTTGAATTCTGTAAAATGATAAATTTGATTCGTAGTGAAGAGTGGTCAGATTAGTCAAACAGTGAAACAGGGGAAACTTTAAGAAAAATCTGGTATTGATTGGCCAAACCTAAAATTCTGGAAATTTTATGGATGGAAGATATACGAGTTTATATTCAGGAAAAATTAACGGCAAGTGATTTGGAGTTTTGTAGCTCCGGTTATATATAATTTAGTGACCATTGCTCAGGAAAACAGCTCGTAGTGAATATGTGATTTTGTTGTAAACATGGATAAAACTTGTTTTAGTTGCTCATAAGCTAGTGATTAAACCCATACTTGAATTCTAAATCGTGATATTGTAAGCTTATGAGTATTCTAATATGAAATGATAGTATGGCGTAAAATTAAATTATTCATTGGAAAGTGATGGATGTAGATTCGGCCAAGACCAAGTCTGTACATGATAGTATATGTGGTATGTGAAGTATATTTGAATAAATGTGAAAGTGTATATATGTGATAAGGCCTAATAGCCGATGTGATGAATGTGAAAGTGTATATATGTGATAAGGCCTAATAGCCGATGTGATGAATGTGAAAGTGTATATATGTGATAAGGCCTAATGGCCGATGTCATGAATGTGAAAGTGTATATATGTGATAAGGCCTAATGGCCGATGTGATGAATGTGAAAGTGTATATATGTGATAAGGCCGAATGGCCAATGTGATGAATGTGAAAGTGTATATATATGTGATAAGGCCTAATGGCCGATGTGATGAATGTGAAAGTGTATATATATGTGATAAGGCCTAATGGCCGATGTGATGAATGTGAAAGTGTATATATGTGATAAGGCCTAATAGCCGATGTGATGAATGTGAAAGTGTATATATGTGATAAGGCCTAATGGCCGATGTGATGAATGTGAAAGTGTATATATGTGACAGGGCCGAGTGGCCAACGTGATGGATGTGAAAGTGTATAAATGTGATAAGTCCCGAAGGGCATTTGTGTCAGTACTATATCCGGGTTAAAACCCCGTAGGCTTTATGCCAGAATATTATCACTGATTAATGTCCGTAAGCTTCGTGCTCGTACTATATCCGAGCTCTAAAGACCCGATGACTACGTGTGGAGATTTTGTCCGGGTAAGACCCGATAACTTCGTGTGGAGATTATGTCCGGGTAAGACTTCGTAATAAGAATTGCTTATAAATATATTCAATGTGAAAGGTTAAACAGGTATGTACTCCAAGTTTATATGTGAGCTTGATTTGCACTAAATCATAAGGTAGTTATGTGATGCATACGAGAGCAATCTATGAGACTATTCCTATGATTATGTGACATCGGATCAGTGTGAGAGGTTATGTGAAATCATACGATATATCTATGTCACTTGAGCTCACTTTTATGTGAAAGTTTATCTACCTATTGTATATGATGAGATGTGCATATTCGGTAAAGGGATGGTATGCCCGAAGGAAGAGTGAAATAAAATACGAACAACTATGTTATAATTTGATTGTTATCTATTGACACTGCTTAAAACTTACTAAGCATTGTAATGCTTACTCCGTTTACTCTGTTTCCTCTGTTTTATAGATCTCATTGCGAAGCTACAGGCTCGGGGATCGTCAGCAACTAGTCACACTATCACTATCCACTGCTTGTTACTGTTATGTTTAGAACTATTTTATGGCATGTATAGAATAGACTAGTGGCGGAAGAATATTTTGGTTAATGTATATAAGCCATGCGAAAATGGCATCTTTTGAATGTTTACTTAGTGAAGTTTAAATTTTATCTCTGGCTGTGCTTAGTACTTATTTAAATGAATGATCTTTATTTCAAGAAAAAGTTTAAAATTTTATTGTTCTGACATGAGTTACAAGTCCGGTAATGCCCCTTACCTATTCCGGCGACGGTTACGGGATAGGGGTGTTACATTATACCCATATGGTGTGTTGGGATGGTCTGAGTTGGTGTGTAGCGGTTAGGGGTAAGATTATATATCTGTATCTATTCTGCTCCGTTATGTATCTGTTTCTGATAAATCTGCATGATATGCATTAACTGTTTTAAGTTATTTGTTATGCATTGAGTTTCGAAAGCTCATTTTCTATTTGACTGATATTTTCAGGTAGTCCTCAAACTTAGGCGGGACGGTGCAATCGGGAGCTCGGTTAATGTCATAATCTATTTAAATTTGATTTTATTTTAAATTTTGGGATTTGGGTTCTATAAATTTTGGACTCTCTTGACTTTTTAAACTGTTTTAGATTTTAAAACTTTATTTTTGTATTTTTCTTAATACTGTTTAAATGTTTTATATGATGAAACTCGTTTTTTCTGCAAAAATTAAAGGCTTTCAAACAAAAAACCATGTTTCTCAATTATTCATTTTTAAGGAGTTTCCGCTATGAAAATTATAAGCTTTTGGAAATTAAAAAAATCAAAATTTTTAATAAAATGGTACTCTAAGATATGATTTTGAATATTCTGGGATTTTGAAAGTTAATGATGATTTTCAAGTTATACAAAAACAAAATTTTCAATCATGATACGTAGTAACTCCAAATTTGGCCATAACGTCTAGGTCGAATTTGGGGTGTGACAAAACTAATGTGACTTCCTTGGCTAGCTCCACTTCTCTCACAAAGTGATACTTGATTTTGAAGTGTTTTGTTCTTCCATGGAACTCTGGATTTTTGCAATTGCCATAGTAGATTTATTATCACACTTAATCTCTGTTGTTTCTTCTTGCTTCAAATTTAAATTGTTCAGTAGTTTCCTCAACCAAATGGCTTGATTTATAGCTATTGTAGTTGCGACATACTCAGCTTCTACAGTTAACTGCACCACAGTTTCTTGCTTCTTCGAGCTTTAACAAAACACACTTGATCCTAGAGTAAATAAATAACATGAGGTACTCTTAATGTCTTTAGTGGATCTAGGCTAATCACTATCTGAATACCCAAGTAGCTTGATCTTTTCAGTCCTCATAAAATTCACTCCATGATCTAGAGTTCCTTTTATGTATTGAAGAACACTTTTTGCTACTTTGTAGTGGTTCACATTGCAGCAATGCATGTACCTTGACAACAGACCTACAACAAACATTATGTCAGGTCTGGATGCTGTTAAGTAAAGCAGACATCCCACCAAGCTTCTGTAGCTTGTTTCATTAACCTTTTCAGCATTTTCATTGCTGGTGAGCTTCTCACCTTAAGCGATGGGAGTGCTTGCAGGTTTACAATTCTCCATACTATATCTTCGAAGGATTTTTATTGCGAACCCCTTTTGATTTATGAAGATTTCATTGTGAGCTTAGTTCACCTCCAAACTGAGGAAGTATGTCATTTCTTCAAGGTCTGACATTTCAAACTTGTCTTGCACCTAATCTTTGAATACAATTATCAACATACAATGAAATAATGGGAAATATTTCACTACCAGTTTTCTTCACATATAAAGTGGGTTCGTCGATGCTTCTTTCAAAACCCATCTCTATTAGGTGACCGTCAATTCTTTCATACCATGCTTGGTGCTTGCTTCAAACCATACAAAGTTTTATACAGTCTGCAACACCCTTAACCCGTATACAACATCAGAACAGGGTTACGGAGCATTATCGAAGTTTAAAGATCTTATAACAGATATTTCATATCATTAAGCATTTAAAACAGAAACTAATCAAATTCAATCATAATGTCCCGTATATGAGTTATCGAGGCCCAAAACATACATTAAAAATAAGTCAGGACTAAACCGAGTACTCAGAAAATTTTCACAAAATATCAAAATTTTTCCAAGGTGTAGGGGACACACGCCTGTGTGGTCAGGTCGTGTGTCTTACACGGTCAAGAGACATGCCCGTGTCTCAGGCTGTGTGGGTGTTCAAAATAGGGACACACGGCCGTGTCCCAGCCCGTGTCCAAATTAGGGTACTCACTGACTTGGGTCACATGGCCAAGCCAAACGCCCGTGTGTTAGACCGTGTGAGCATACTAACTAGCATTAAATAGGTGCAAGGGTCACATGGCCAAGCCACTCGCCCGTGTGCCAGGCCGTGTGGAAATTTTAGAGCATTCTATTTTGAAATTTTAAAGATGCAGGGGACACACAGCCAAAACACACGCCCATTATGCTAGGCCGTGTGTCACACACGGTTGAGACACACGCCCGTGTCTCTGCCCGTGTGGACGAAATAAGTTATCTTCAAGCTACATTTCTTACCCAAACTTGCCTTGCACCTACATTAACACTTCAACACATTCACAAGCCAATATAAGACATTTAAATCAAGCCAAAAATCAAGTCTTATGCATGACATATCACTTCATAAATCCATATATATCCAAACTTACCTATTTGACCAAAAATGCATAGACATATTTATAAAAATTACTATCAATCAACCATACTAAACACTAATATCAAACATGACATTATCTCTTAGATATACATCAAAACATGTACATCACAAGCCATTCCAATGTCTAGTTACAACCAAAACATTTATATGCCAATATTGGCCAATTTACCTTATACATGCCATTATATTCAAAATTAGTTTTCTATATGTACCGAAATGGGTCAATGGATAGTGTGAAATATCTCTGCCAAGCTTCCAACCCAATGAGCTTCCGAATTACTATAAAACAGAGGAAATAAAACAGAGTAAGCATTTAATGCTTAGTAAGTTCGTATAACGGGAAATTAACTTACCATTCATTTACATTTAAGGTAAGCATACAAAATGCATCCAAAGCAATTTGGCCAATAGCCTAAACACATATCCTCATCAAACATGTTAGTCATGCATTTCACATGAATTTCAAGAAACATGTATGAGCTCATCAAATATCAAATTTCCATACTAATAAACTTTCCACATCTTGTGTTCATACGTCATTTCCATATATTTCAAGTATATAATAATATAATTCATTTCAAATTTCATGTTATCTCATGTCAAAACTTTGCCCATTGAATATTTAAAGTATCGATAGATACACTGGTAGTATACACGAAGTGTACAAAACTGTAATTCATCAATTCATGTATCATCCATCAATTCATAGTCAGGAATGCTCACACGAGCACATAATTGGGAAGCTCTCTCTCGAGCCATATAACGGGAAGCATCATGTGAGCTATGTAACAGGAAGCTCATAAGAGCCATATTCGGGAAGTTCAAGCGAGCCAGTATCAGGAAGCTCCGGAGAGCCCTATATCGGGATGCTCATAAGAGCTAAGGTGTGTCCACAACACATGCAGGAACACAACCAATCGGGATACTCCAAAGAGCTATTAACGAGAAGCTTGCAAGAACCATATAACGGAAAGCTCGTGAGAGCCAAATATCGAGATGCTCATGAGAGCTAATAATGGGACGCTCATTCGAGCTGTGGTGTGTCTGCAACATATGTAGGACCACAACTAATTCGGGAACCTTGTATCCATCGAATTTCATTTATTCCAAACGGAACTTTATACTTGCCAGTCATCGTTGGATATGTGATTACTATCATATACATGGTATTTATACATTCGAAATGCATATTATTCAATTTAAAACATATAAATATACAATCTAGTTACACGAAATTACCTCAACATGTGTTGTGTACGCAAAATCTACTAATCCGACACTTTTTCTTTTCCACGATCTAACTTTGTATTTGGTCTATCCGAATCTATACGAGTAAATTTAGCTCTGGATCTATACGAGTAAATTTAGCTCAATTTAATACAATTCATATTCAATTCAATCCAACTCACATCTTAGGAAAAATTACCATTTTCCCCATATACTTTTGATTAATTACAATTTCATCCCTGGGCTCGGAAATTGAAATTCATGCAATTTAATTCTTATTCCAAGTCTAACCAATTTTTACATGTAACAATAAAAACCCATGTATTTCATAAAATTAAAATATTTTCCATGAATTTTACATATTTTCAATTTAGTCCCTAAATCACAATTTCATCAAAATTCACTTTACAAAAGTTGTTTATCTATCAACAACCTTTTATTTTCCACCATAAAACTTCATAATTCATGCATACTCATCCATGGAAAAACCCTAATACTTTGATAACTTTACAAATTAATCCCCGAGATAGCTGGATTAAGTTAGTATGAACTCGAAAACATAAAAATCATTAAAAACGGGACTTGAATACTCACTTAATAGAGCCAAAATAAGCTTGTCTATCTTTAAGCTTCAAACTAGGGTTTCCATGTATTTTTATTTTGGAAAGATGATAATAGGATGATTTTTTTTATATTATTACTTATCATGTTTAATTATTTTTACTTTCCAATTTCATCCTTTTCTTTATCAAAATTTTCATTGATGACTAATCATACTTATCTACTAATTCCTATAAATGGTCTATTTGCCATATAAGGACCCCAAATTTTGAATTACATAGCTATTTGATCCCTTTAGCTGATAGAATTCAACTTTTGCACTTAATGCAATTTGGTCCTTTTCATCAAAATAAACATGTAATCAGTAAAATTTTCTTTATGAAATTTTCATACGATATTTCTATCGTAATGCAGACCATGAAATAATATTAAAATAATTTTTCTTCCGAACTCAAATTTGTGGTTCCGAAACCACTGTTCTGATTTCACTGAACACGGGGTATTACAACTCTCCCCTTTAAAGAATTGTCGTCCTAAAAAATCTTACCAATACAGAGGTCTGGATATTGATTTCTCATAGTTTCCTCTGGCTCCCAGGTAGCTTCTTCTATTCCATGTCGTTGCCAGAGTACTTTTACTAAAGGTACTTTTTTATTTCTTAGTTCTTTTATCTCACGTGTCAGAATTCTGATCTGTTCCTCACTGTAAGTCATGTCAAGTTGAATCTCAACCTCTGTCAGGGATATAACATGTGAAGGGTCTGACTGATATCTTTGTAACATAGACACGTGAAAGACATTGTGAATCTTTTCTAGTTCTGGTGGTAAAGCCAACCGATAAGCAAAAGGTCCAATTCTTTCGGTAATCTCATATAGCCCGATAAATCGTGGACTCAGTTTTCCTTTATGACCAAACTGAAGAACTTTCTTCGATGGTAAAACTTTGAAAAATACTTTGTCACCAACTTGAAACTCTAAGTCTTTACGTTTAAGATCCGCATAGGATTTTTGATGATTAGAAGCTGTTTTTAAACTATCTAGAGCTACGGAACTCTAAATTAAGATCCGTAAATTTTTCCTGAAACTAGACTCATATATCTTCTTAGCATAAAATTTTCAGAATTTTTGATTTAGCCAATTAGTATAGTTTATTCTTTAAAGTTTCCCCTATTTCACTGCTCGACAGCTCCGACCCCTCTTCACTAAAAATTAATTATATATTTGTACAGAATTCAAATGATGTTCCCATTTATTTCTATTGAAAATAGACTCATTGATAAATTTAAAAATGTAAATTACAAACCATAATTATTTTTGTACAATTTTTAGTGATTTTCCAAAGTCAGAACAGGTGATTTCAAAATCATTCTGACCCTGTCTCACTAAAATTCAAATATCTCAAAATATTTAACTCTTTTGCTTACTCTGTTTCCTTTATGTGAAAATAGACTCATTAAGATTTAGTTTTATATCTCATCAAACCTTTAATTCAGTTTCAACCATTTTTGGTGATTTTTCAAAATCACACAACTGTTTCTATCCTAAACTGTTTTGTCTTTAAATTTACTCTTTCTTAATTTCATTACTTTATTTCATCGTACCAAAGGGTCGATTAAAGATCAAACACATTGTTCATCACATATATTTTCACTTAATCAGTTTCCGATGAACACTTCGAAATAATCTCAGTTACACGGTGGATCAGCACATAGCACCCCCTTATAGTCAATAGTACTCGGTGAAATCAATACATAACAACCACCTTTATACTCAATGGTATAGAGTGAAATCAAGACATAGGAACCACCTATATAACCATTGGTATCTGGTGAAATCAGTACATAGCAACTACCTTTCTTTTCATTAATATCGGGTGGAATCAGCACATAGCATCCACCTATATTTCCAACAATATCCGGCCCATTCTGAAGGTTTAACCATGAATTCTCACTCTTTTTTTAACATTTTTCCAACTCTTTCATATTCAACCACAACTCATAATTCACCTCAAGAAATTATCCCATATTCAATCATATCTTATAAAAATGTTAAAACATAAGTAAAAACAAGGTATTAATCACATACAAATTTACCTCGGTGCAAAATATAGTAATTTTGCAAGTCAGTCCATAATCTTTTCTTTTCCCCTATCAAGGTCGATTCCACGTATTTCTTGATCTATAATAGCAAATTTAACTTATTTAATATGCACATTCATCAAAACAGTCCTTGACTCAAACTTTGGAAAAATTACGATTTTGCCCCTAAACTTTTTCATATTTACACTTTTGCCCCAAATCTCAAAAATTAAACTTCATCTCTTATTCTTATGTTTTATGACATGCTGAACATTTTTCCCTTCTATGGAAACATCAAATTTCCACTCTAACACTTATGAACATTAGGTATTTTTATCGATTATGTCGTTTTACTAGTTTTCATTTAAAATCGCTTAGCAAAAGTTGTTTAACATAATTTCTAGCTTCATATTTTACCATAAAATATCAAAATAAACACATTTCACCTATGGGTGTTTTTCCAAATATAAACCCTAGGTTAAATTATTGCTAGAATAAGCTAAATCAAGTTACTAGGACTCCAAAAACGTAAAGAACATTAAAAACGGGGCTTGGAATCACTTACTATGGAGCTGGGAAGCTTGAAAACCCTAAATATGGCTTCCCCCTTGTGAAATTTGGCCAAATCTTGAAGATGGACAAAAAATGGCTTTTAATTTTGTTTTTAATTCATTTTGATAACTAAATGACCAAAATACCCTTAATGAAAAACTTTGGAAACATGCCTAACCATGTCCATTTTTGTCCACCAACTTAACCAATGGTCTAATTACCATATAAGGGCCTCCAATTTAAAATTTCATAACAATTGGACACCTCTAACATGTAGAACTCAACTTTTGCACTTTTTACAATTTAGTCCTTTTTCCTAAACTGAGTGCCCAAACGTTAAAATTTTCGAACGAAATTTTCAGAAAATCATTCCATGAAATCGTAGACTACAAAAATATAATAAAAATAAATTTTATCATGTCAAATTTGTGGTCTCGAAACCACTGTTTCGACTAGGCCCAAAATCGGTATGTTACACCATGTATCTTTTTCTCACTAAACTCAGTTCAATACAATGGAGTTCTACATTTGCGTCCATATAAAACTTCATATGGTGCCATCTTAATGCTTGACTGATAGTTGTTATTATATGGGAATTCGACTAACGGCAAAGTTTTCTCCCAATTGCCTTCAAATTCTAAAACATAACATCGACCATCAATCTAAGGATGAAAAGCGGTACTGAAGTGTAATTGCGTACCCAGTGCCTCTTATAACTTATTCCAAAATTGGGATGTAAACTGCGGATCTCTATCAGAAATAATAGAAACTAGCACACCATGTAATCTGTCAATCTTAGAAACATATAATTGTGCTAATCTGTCTAGGGAGAAATCCATACGTACTAGAATAAAATGTGTGAACTTCGTCAAACAGTCGACGATTACCCAAATGTCATCTTTCTTTTAAGGAGATTGGGGTAACCCTGACACAAAATCCATGGTAACTCTTTCCCATTTCCATTCTGGTATCGTGACTGGCTGTAGTAATCCTGAAGGTACTTGATGTTCAGCTTTAACTTGCTGACATGTCAAACATCTATATACAAATTAAAAAAATATCACGTTTCATTCCCGGCCACTAGTACATCTGTTTCAGATCGTTGTACATTTTATTACTCCTCGGATGAACAGACATAGTACTACTATGAGCTTCGTGCAAAATCTTCTGTACAAGCTCTAAATTCTTCGGTACACAAACTCTGCCTCAAAATAACAGACAATCATCGGGTCCAATCTGGAATTCTAAATCGGAAGCTGATTCAAACTGTACCCGTTTAACTTGTAATTCATTATCATTTTTCTGGGCTTTGCAGATCTACTATAGAGACATCGGTTTAGCTTTTAACTCAGCTAAGATTGAGCCATCATTCAACAATGACAATTGGGTATTCATTGCTCACAAAGCAAATAGAGACTTTCTACTCAAAGCATCTACAACTACATTTGCTTTTCCCGGATGATAATCGATAACCAAATCATAATCTTTCAACAATTCAAGCCACCTGCGCTGTCTCAGATTCAAATATTTTTGCGACATCAAATATTTTAAGCTTTTATGATCGGTGAATATATAACACTTTTCACCAAACAAGTAGTGTCGATAAATTTTCTGGGCAAATACAATAGTTACTAATTCAAAATCATGTATCGAGTAATTCTTTTCATGTGGCTTTAGCTGTCTAGAAGCATAGGCTATTACTTTACCTTCTTGCATTAAAACACAGCCTAAACTATTCAATAATGCATCACTGTAAATCAAAAATTCCTTACCAGATTCAGGCTGAACCAAAACTAGTGCTTCAGTCAACAGGGCTTTCAATCGATCAAAACTTTGCTGACATTTATTAGACCATTCGAATTTCACATCTTTTTGTAATAGCTGAGTCATCGGTGTTACTATCATTGAAAACCCTTTTACAAACCTCCAATAATAACCAGCTAATCCTAGAAAACTTCTAACTTCAAATACATTCTTCAGTGGTTTCCAGTTAATAATTGTTGAAATTTTATTTGGGTCCATTTTGATGCCTTCAGCAAATACTATATGTCCAAGAAAACCAACTTCCCGAAGCCAAAATTCACATTTTCTAAATTTAGCATACAGTTTTTTCTCACGCAGAGTTTGCAGAACAATTCTCAAATGATCAGTATGTTGATTTTCATCTCGGGAGTATACCAGAATATCGTCAATAAACACCACCACAAATTTATCTAGATACGGTCTGAAAATTCTATTTATTAAATCTATAAATACTGTAGGTGCATTTGTCAAGCCAAATGGTATCACAAGGAATTCATAATGCCCATACCTGGTTTTGAAAGATGTTTTTGGCACATCTGACTCTTTCACCCGAAACTAATAATAACCAGAACGAAGATCAATCTTTGAAAACACTGTAGCACCTTCCAATTGATCAAAAAAGTCATCAATACGAGGCAGTGTATACTTATTCTTAATTGTAACTTTGTTGAACTACTAGTAATCAATATATAATCTCAACAATCCATCTTTTTTCTTGACAAACAGAACTGGTGCACCCTAGGGTGAAAAACTAGGTCTAGCAAAACCTCTATCAGTCAATTCTTGCAACTTTATTTTCAACTCTTTTAATTCTGTCAGAGCTATTCTGTAAGGAGCTATAGATATCGGTGTTGTCCCCAAAAAAAGATCTATAAAAAATTTAACTTCTCTGACCAGGGTAATCTAGGTAATTCCTCTAGAAACACATCAGGATATTCACAAATAACTTACACTAATTTAATCTTTAATTCAGACGCTTTAGTATCTAACACATAAGAAAGGTAGGCATCATACCCTTTTCTGACATATTTCTGTGCTGACATGGCTGATGTTACATTAGACAATCCGTCCAAGTTATCTGATTCAATTTGATCATTTCACCATTCTGACATTTCAAAATAATATGCTTTTGCTTTCAATTTACCACAGCATCATGTTGAGTTAACTAGTCCATACCCAGAATCACATCAAACTCATTAAATGGTAATATTATTAAATCAACTGGGAAACAATAACCCTGTATCATTAACGGACAATTCTTACAAATTTTATCCACCATCACGTACCGGGCTAGGGGGTTTGATACTTTAACCACAAATTTACCACAACATCATGTTGAGTTAACTAGTCCATACCTAGAATCATATCAAATTCATTAAATGGTAATAATATTAAATCAACCGGGAAACAATAACCCCGTATCATTAACGGACAATTCTTACAAATTTTATCCACCATCACGTACCGGCCTAGGGGGTAATTTAGTGGACTCAACAAGTAAATTTTTATTAGACACCAAATTGTGAAAATATATGAATGAGTTGAATCGCGATAAATTAATGCAATTATATCAGTATCAAAAAGAGAAAAAGTACCAGTAATAACATTGGGTGCAGAAGCATCCTCACGTGCACGAGTAGCATATGTTCTGGCTAGTGCTTGTGCTTCAGATCTTACAGTTGAATCTTTTGTCGTGCCTTGGCTACCACTCACATTGTCGAGATTACAAGGTGGTCTACCTCTTCTAGCGGGGTTACTCAGCCTTGAAGTTTGGACGATATCTTTCTCAAGCTTTTCTGGACAACCTCTAAGATAGTGGTCAAAAGAACCACATCTAAAGCAAGCTCTGCTTTTCATGCGACATTCACCGAGATGCAGTTTATTACAATGCTTGCATCTGGGTTTGGTGTTTCTAACACTATCCGTACTTGCTACAGGTGTAGCCTGAGATCTTGAACTACAAAGTTGAATCTCTCTCTCAAAGTACCCCGCAAAGGTGGTAGAACGGTCATGATATTTCTTTGATTTCTTTGATGCCGACTGATATAACTTTCCAATAAATCTTTTATTTGAAGTCCGGGCTTCAATCTCAGCTTGTCTTTTCTCTTTACTAAGCTCTTCTGCTTTATAAGCTCGATCAACCAATACAACAAATTCTTTCAACTCAAGAATCCCTACCAATGATTTTATGTCTTCATTTAAACCCTGTTTAAATCGCTTACACATTGCGATTTCAATCGGGACACATTCTCTGACATACTTACTCATTCGGACAAATTCTCTTCCATATCTAGATATTGTCCATTGCCCCTATTTAAGCTCTGAAAATTCCTTACGTTTCTGATCAAGGAATCTCTGACTGATATATTTCTTTTTGAACTTAGTTTAGAAAAATTCCCATGTAATCCTCTCTTTCGATATAAGAGAAATTAAGGTGTTCCACCACTTGTAGGCTGAATCTTTTAACAAAGACACTGCACATTTAAGACATTTGATCTGTGTGCAAGATAATTCATCCAGTACCCTGATAGTATTTTCCAACCAGAATTCAGCCCTTTCAGGATCATCCTCAGCAGTAGCTCTGAATTCTTCTGCCGTATATTTACGGATTTTATCAACAGGAGGCTTATCGGCTCTAACAAGTTCTGTAATTTGAGGCATGTAAGGAATCGATTGAGGTACATGAGGGGGTGGAGGTTGTTGCATAGTCAAATTTGTTCTTACAAATTCTGTAAACCACTCATTCATCATTTGGAAGAAGGCTTCCTTTGCCTCTCCGCCTTGACCCTCATATATGGGCCTTCTACTACTTGAGGCTGCTCTTTGAACTGAAGCTTGAGCATTACTCTCAGCTTCTTCAAATTCAGCTCAGTTGGATGACATTACTATATGAAAAATATATTTTTTTAAAATGGTCAGGAGATACCACACTATCACAGGTTATAGAATGACATGTATAGCTAGACTCGTATATGCTATGCTAGTCTGAGAATCGACTAAACGTAGCTCTGATACCAATAAATGTAACACCCCTAACTAATATACTTCATCGAAATAGGGTTATGAAGTATTACCGGAGTTTATAGATCTTATAACATACATTTCATATCATTAAGCATTTAAAATAGAAACTAATTAAATTCAATCATAATGTCCCTTATATGAGCTTTTGAGGCCCAAAACATACATTAGAAACAAGTCTGGACTAAACCGGGTACTCAGAAAAATTTTCACAAAATATCAAAATTTTTCCAATGTGCAGGGGACACAAGTCCGTGTGGTTAGGCCGTATGTCTCACATGGTCAAGAGACATGCCCGTGTCTCAGGCAGTATGGGTGTTCGAAATAGAGACACACAGTTGTGTCCGAGCCCGTGCCCAAATTAGGGTGCTCACTGACTTGGCTCACATGGCCAAGCCACAAGCCCGTGTCCTAGGCCGTGTGAGCATATTGACTTGCATTAAATAGGTACAGGGGTCACACGGCCAAGCCGCACGCCCGTGTGACAATTTTAGAGCATTCTGTTTTGAAATTTTAAAGATGCAGGGGACACACGGCTAAGAAACACGCCCGTGTCTCTACCCATGTGGACGAAATAGGCCCTTTCCAAGCCACATTTCTCACCCAAACTTGCCTTGCACCTACATTAACACTTCAACACATTCACAAGCCAATACAAGACATTTAAATGAAGCCAAAAACCAAGTCTTATGCATGACATATCACTTCATAAATCCATATTATCCAAACTTACTGTTTTGACCAAAAATACATATAGACATATTTATAAAAATTACTATCAATCAACCATACTAAACACTAATATCAAACATGACATTATCTCGTATATATACATCAAAACAATGTTCATCACAAGCCATTCCAATGGCTAGTTACAACCAAAACATTTATATGCCAATATTGGCCAATTTACCCTATACATGCCATTATATTCAAAATTAGTTTTCTATATGTACCGAAATGGTTCAATGGATAGTGTGAAATATCTTCGCCAAGCTTCCAACCCAACAAGCTTCTGAATTACTATAAAACAGAGGAAATAAAACAGAGTAAGCATTTAATGCTTAGTAAGTTCGTATAACGGGAATTAACTTACCATTCATTTACATTTAGGGTAAGCATACAAAATGCATCCAAAGCAATTTGACTAATAGCCTAAACACATATCCTCATCAAATATGTTAGCCATGTATTTCACATGAATTTTAAGAAACATGTATAAGCTCATCAAATATCAAATTTTCATACTTATAAACTTTCCACATCTTGTGTTCATACGTCAATTTCATATATTTCGTGTATATAATAATACATTTCATTTCAGGTTTCATGTATCTCATGTCAGAACTTTTCCCGTTGAATCATTTAAAGTATCGATGGATACAAGTATCGATGGATACAAGGGTAGTACACACAAAGTGTACGAAACTGTAATTCATCAATTCATGTATCATCCATCAATTCATATTTAGGAATGCTCATTCGAGCACATAATTAGGAAACTCTCTCTCGAGCCATATAACAGGAAGCATCCTGTGAGCCATGTAACGGGAAGCTCATAAGAGCCATATTCGGGAAGTTCAAGCGTGCCAGTATCGGGAAGCTCCGGAGAGCCATTAATTGGAAAGCTTATGAAAAAAACTTTAATCGAGAAGCTTCGGAGAGCCCTATATCGGGGCACTCATAAGAACTATGGTGTGTCCACAACACATGAAGGATCACAACCAATCGGGATGCTCTGAAGAGCTATTAATGGGAAGCTTGCAAGAACCATATAATAGGAAGCTCGTGAGAGCCAAATATCGAGATGCTCATAAAAGCTATTAACGGGAAGCTCTTTCGAGCTGTGGTGTGTTCGCAACATATGCAGGACCACAACCAATTCAGGAATCCTGTATCCATCGAATTTCATTTATTCCAAACGGGACTTAATACTTGTCAGTCATCATCGAATATGTGATTACTATCATATACATGGCACTTATACATTTCAAATACATATTATTCAATTTAAAACATATAAATATACAATCTAGTTACACGAACTTACCTCGACAAGTGTTTATGTACTCAAATCTACTAATCCGACACTTTTTCTTTTCCAGATCTAACTCCGTATTTGGTCTATCTAGATCTATGCGAGTAAATTGACTCAATTTAATACAATTCATATTCAATTCAATCCAACTCACATCTTAGGCAAAATTACCATTTTTCTCCTATACTTTTGATTAAATAAAATATCTTCCTTAGGCTCAAAAATTAAAATTCATGTAATTTAATCCTTATTTCAAGTCTAAACCAATTTTTACATGTAACAATAACAGCCCATGTATTTCATAAAATTCAAAATTTTTCCATCAATTTTACATCTTTTCAATTTAGTCCCTAAATCACAATTTCATCAAAATTTACTTTACAAAAATTGTTTATCTATCAACAACCTTTCATTTTCCACCATAAAAAATCATAATTCATGCATACTCATCCATGAAAAACCCTAATAATTTGATAACTTTACAAATTAATCCCCGAGATAGCTAGATTAAGTTGTTATGATCTTGAAAACATAAAAATAATTAAAAACAAGACTTGAATGCTCTCCTAATAGAGCCAAAATAAGATTGTCTATCTTCAAGCTTCAAACTAGGGTTTCCATGTATTTTTTTGGAAAGATGATAATATGATAATATGATGATATTTTGTTTTATTTTATTACTTATCATCTTTAATTATTTTTACTTTTCAATTTCATCCTTTTCTTTATCAAATTTTCCGTTGATGACTAATCATACTTATCTACTAACTCCTATAAATGGTCTATTTTCCATATAAGGACCCCAAATTTTGAATTCCATGGCTATTTGGTCCCTTTAGCTACTAGAATTCAACTTTTGAACATAATGCAATTTGGTTCTTTTCATCAAATTAAACATGTAATCAATAAAATTTTCTTTACGAAATTTTCATACGCTATTTCTATCATAATGTAGACCATAAAATAATTTTAAAATAATTTTCCTTTTGGACTTGGATTTGTGGTCCCGAAACCACTGTTCTGATTTCACTGAAATCGGGTTTTTACACAGTCTGTACACCTTGGCCTCGCACTTAGGTACTGTGACCCCATGTGGTTGCTCGACATAAATATCTTCCTTAAAATAACCATTCAAGAATGTTGACTTCACATCCATCTGATGTATTCTCCAACCTTTTGAGCAACAAGAGTCAATAGCAGCCTTATGGTGTCAAACCTTGCAATAGGGGCAAAAGTTTCTGTAAGGCCCCGAAAATAGGTCTAGTAGTTTCGGGTAAGTTTACCGAGTTTTAAGTGAAAATTAGGAATTAATCAGATTAATTAGTGATTTATATTCTTAATTAGTTAACTTAATTTCATCTAAAAATCAGTAAATAATATTCCAAAAAATAAAAATATTTTTAGAAAAATTAAGTTAATGGTTTTAAATAATTTTTGGGTAAAAATAAATATTTTGAGTTAAATTGGAATTTAAAAATAATTTAAAATGGGAGTTTAATTGTGTGATTTAAAATATTAATTAAGTGGGACTAATTTGAAAAACAAGGGAAATGTGTAAGAGGTTTTATAGCAAATAAACCATATTGTTGGAATTTTGGAGGGGAAGGAGCAAATTGTAAAACAAGGGAAAAAGGGGAGTGGCCTGATGGTAAATTCCCCAAATTTTGAAAATTAGGCGGGGTTTTCAGTTTTAACAACTCTACAACTATCTCACTTTTCACTCATTTTTCACCCGAATTGAAAGCTTTTTCTCTCGTTTTTTGCTTGTTTTTATAAACCAAATATCAGATAATAGATCTAAACCTTTTCTCTCCCAAAAATCTCTCGAAATAATTTTCAAATTTGGGCAAAAATTCATCCGAATTTCTTCAAGCATTTTGATTCAAACTTCCAAATCAATGATTTAAGTTCAATTAAAGGTAATCCTCATCTCTAAACTTGTTTTTAAGTTGGTTTCAATCATTATTTGTTAATTAAAGTGATTATAATGGATTTTCAACTTTAATTTCTTCTTTTTTGAACTTAAGGATCAATAATGGTGGATCTTTAATTTTGATTTGGAATACAAATATTAATGGATGTCTAACTCAAAATAGGTCTAATAAGAGGCTTTTAATCTTAAACCAAAAGATCCAACACGTTTTATGGATCAATTTTTGAGAAATTTGAATTTGATTAAGAACATGGATGATTGTTCTGGAAAATTATGAAATGGATTAAATGATGACATTAACACTTACAATACATGTTATTGGACTAGGAATGAAAATTAGAAGTGGTTTGAGGTGGTGAAAAGGGATTTTAGTTGAGGAATTCCATATTTCGACTTAGTTGTGCAACATCGGTAAGGTAGTTTAGAGCAATGATTTAGATTCGTATACTTTATCAAATTTTGTGTTTATTGTACTATTGTTAGTTTGTAATGCATGCTTTGTCTTTGCTAAAGCTCAACATCTAGAGGAGGAACGTGCAAATCAGAATTGAAGCTCAAACTTGCTTGTTTGAACATATTTTTTTCTTAAAGAGCTAAGTGTGGAGATGAGTGATATTAAGGGAAATTTGGTAAATTGGTCTGATTATGTGTTAAATTAAAGGTTTAATTGGTGTTATTAATGACTTAATTGCATATTGGATGGTTGGATTTGCAAAAATTGGTTTTATTTTATAAAAGAGAAAAATGACAATTGGTTTGGTAAGTTGTGTATTATTCTTTTAGCATGATTAAATTGTATAAAATAAATTGATATTTGAAGCTTGAATTTCTGATTTATTGAACATTTGATAAATGTGTTCTACTTGGTATATGAATATTGGGAAAATGGTATTTGCTATGCTTAATTTAATTGATATTAAAATTGCTTACAAACATGCTTTTACTTGCATTTTAACATCCTAAAATAAGTGATTAAACAGAAGATTTTATTCCTTGTATGTATGATTATATTGAAAACATTGCATGGTGGACCCATCGGATATAGTTGTCATGCCATAGGAATTGTGAGTACTTACCATTATTTGTGATATTGTGAGCATATGACTCTTGGTGGACTGATTTGTTTGGAGTGGATAAGGGAGTGTTGAGCTTGAGTCTCCACTCATTGGGTTATTTGAGGTGCTATAAGGGAGTGTCTGGCTTTGGCCCGCTCAATTCGGAGGACTGTATTTGATTTGTGGGAGTTTAGAGATTCGTTTATTCAATGTATGATCACACATTTACTTATTTCCATGGATGTATTATGCCAATATAATTGATTGATTGTGCCAATATAATTAAATGTTTATCTTTTAAAAGATTATTTTACATGCCATGGAAAAATTGATTCTTAATTCTTGAAATAACATGTGATGTTATGGTGAAATGTTAACATGTTGTTACTGAAAATTTAATGCTTAATTGATTTGATTTATGTACGATTAGGTGCAAATTAATTGATGTTTTTACTACCATTCATTGAGTTTTTAAGCTCACACCCTCACATTTCGTGCAGTGAATTTCTAGGCGTAAGGAGTCAAGAAGCGAGTGTAAGGGCGATCCAAGAATAAGGCTCGATAGTGGCTTAAGAAATGTACTTTAGAGACTATATAGGGGCCTTGTGATGCTTTTGGGACTAGTGTTATTTTACTTGTAATGGACATTGGACATTAAATTTTGGACTTTAATTTTGGTGATTTTATAATTGCTTTAATACCTGATTTTATGTCTAATTTATGTTTGATTTATGGTATGTTGATGAGTGTTCATATACGATGGTTGATAACACAATGTATGAAGCATGTATTTTATACTAGCAATTTTTAATTGAAGCTTACCATGGAGTGGATTGCTTGCTACTAAGGTATATAACTTGTGTGAATTAATTGGTGTTTGCTAAGCGTGTAATTGGGTATTAAATTTTGATTAATTGTTGCATATTTGTTGTAAATAAATTAAATTGGAGATGTGTGGAAGTTTATGATAAATAATTGTAGCTATTTCAAGTTTAATGGGAAACTAAAATATGTAAAATTGGTTAATTAAAATGAATTTTTGACAAAATAGGTGCAGTGGACTACACATGGGCGTGTGAAAAGGGGACACGAGTGTGTGGAGGCTAGGTGTGATCACACACGGGTGTGTGCGATCGGCCTGAATTTTTTTTGAGATTCAAACACGGGTTTTTAAATGACACACTGGCTGGGGACATGACCATGTGAGTTTTTGGTTTTTGTAATCTAGTATTCTAATTTGCTTAATTTATAATTTAGTCCTAAAACTTGATTAGATTAATTGAAGCCTTTAATGATAGGGAAACTTGGTAATATTTTAGGATTAGACTTGTAACTGTTAATATTTGGTAGAAACACTCTTAATTTTTAATTTGAAAAATGTACTAAAATTTTGTAAAAGTTACAATTTAGTCCCTAATAAAAAGTTTGAATTAGACATAGTAAATGAACTCGAATTAAGCTAAAATTTTTAGAGCTTGCATAATTTGGCTAAAAGAAGGTAAAAAACTATTTAGAAATAAAATTGGGATAGTTTAAATTTAGCTGGTAAAATGACCAAAATACCTTTATGTTTAAATACTTAGAAAAAAATTAAAAATGGTTCACAAATTGCTTCCGCATTAATAAATAATAGCTAATTATTCATAAATGAGGTATTATAAGGTTGGGGTGTGTGTCGGGTGGTCGTTAGCTGGGCAGTCACTTCGGTGGCTAATGTAACGCATTGAAATCAGGTCGGCCCGTCCCGGTCAGGTTTGGGGTGTTACAATTTCAATGAAGTCCACTCCATATTGCTGGCTAAACCCTCCACAACCAATCTCACTTTATATATGTTGACTAATCCATCAAGATTCATCTTGGTTCTGAACACCCATTTAACACCAAATACTTTCTTGTTTATTGGTCTATCTTCCAACTCCCATGTCTCATTTTCTTTATCATGGTAATTTCATCTTTCATAGTTGATCGCCATTAAACTTCTTGAGCAGCTTCTTCAAAAGTGACTGGTTTTAGCTTCGCCAATTACACTGTTGATAGATTTCTGTGATGAACCTAGTTCCTCGTACTGGTTGTTCATCAAATTCATCATTTTTAGTTTGGTTCCAGTGGTTCGCAGATCAGGTCTTGGACTCCCTTGTTCACACATCTCCTTTTCTATTGCAGTCCAATTCCAGATTTTTGTTTCATCAAACTTCGTATCTCTTCTTATGATCATTTTCTTGGTGAAAGGATTATAAATTTTGTATCCTTTCATAACACTAGAATATCCAACAAATATTCCTAGTTGTGATCTACTATCTAGCTTGCTTCTTTCTTCTTCTGGAACATGAACAAAATAGGTGTAACCAAATACTTTTAAATGTGAAATAGAAGGTTTAACTAGACTTCAAATGGTGTCTTTCCTTCAACAAATTTAGTTGGTAGTCTGTTTAGCAGATAAACAATAGTGTTTACTACCTCTTCCTAGAAATCATTTAGCAATTTTCTTTCAAACAAAAAATAGCGAGCCATGTTCATCACAGTTCTATTTTTTTCTCACTTACACCATTCTGTTGTGGAGTGTATACATTGCTTAGTTGATGACGGACCCCAGCTTCTTAGTAAAATTTTTCAATTTTTTCTGAGGTGTATTCTGGCCCATTATCTCATCTTAACATTTTGAGCTTGCAGTCACTTTGGTTCTCAACCATGGGTTTAAACTTGAAGAAGATTTCAGCTACCTTAGACTTGTTCTTCATAAAGTACACCCAACAGAACCTTGTACTGTCATCTATGAACAACACAAAGTATCTACTTCCATTTAGCGAACTTGTTTTCATGGGTCCGCAAATGTCAGTATGTACTAAGAGCAATTTTTCAATGGCTCGCCATGCTGTGTTCACAGGAAATGAAGACCTCGCCTGTTTTCCAAGATGGCATACATCATCATTATCAACCATATTTGATAAATTTTCAACCAAGTTATTCTTGGGCATTTGACTTAAGGATTTGTAGTCAACATGTCCCATTCTTCTGTGCCACAATTTTGTTTCATCCAGCGAGCTGGTATATGTTGCTGAACTTGCTAAGTTCAAGTTGACAAAAAAACTTCTATCTGCCATCTTTATTGATATGAGCTCATATCCACTTGGATAAAAAATTAAACATTTGTTGTCTTTGAATACCATAGAGTAATTTTTCTCGAGCAGCTATCCTACACTTAGTCGGTTTTGGTCTATCTTAGGAACTAAAAGAACATCTGTAACAAGTTTAGTACCTAATGGAGTTTTGATAAAAACATCTTCCTTTCCAAATACTTCAATATACTGGCCATTTCCAACTTTCACCTTGGAATGGAACCTTTTGTTAACATTCTTGAAGATGCTTACTCGTACAACCACTATCTATGAGCCAATTCTTTCTTACTTCGCTAGAGAGTTCGCATGGTGTGGAAAGCTGGGCTTCACAGGAAACTATGAACATCAGTTCTTCTGCTTCCACTATCTGTGCCACAACATTTTTTTTGTTGAGTATGCCCTTTGTTTTTGCATGCTTTCTCTACATGGCCAAATTGCTTGTAAATTTTGCATTGAGCTTTAGGCCTGAACCAGTAGAACTTCTTAGGATGCCTCAACTTTTTGCATGGTGGTTATTTTTTCTTTCTTCCTTCTTTCTTTGACTTTTCCTTCTTATTTGACCAAATCTTTTTTTTTATTTCTGACTTGAGGAGCTCGCAGCATCTTTGTTTCTAGCTTCAAAAGCTCCTTTAATGTAACACCCCTTACCTGTGTTCGACGCTAGAACAGGATACGAGGCATTACCAGAACATAAACACATGCAATCGTGAAAAACCAAGAATTATATATATTTTTTAAAATTAAAACTTTTCGGTCAAGTCATGCAAGCTTGTACATCCACGAAATGCATCATCAACTTGATCAATATTAGCCAACATCAATGGCTTTATACAAAATAAAGTATCAAATAACATAGACCAAAATTTTAGGCCAAATCATTTATGACAGATAAAAAAATAACGAAACCTTCTATACATGCCATAATTCAAAATATTGATTTCAAAATACCAAAAGAGTATTGATAGTGTGGATGTATCATCGACGATCTTCGTACCCCGAGCTAGCTTAGTGACACTATAAGAAAAGGGGAAAAAACAAGGGTAAGCATATAGCTTAGCAAGTGAATATGTAAATAATAAACAATTTATTAATATGTTTTTATCAATCTTCACAATATGTTCTCAAAATAATACAATCATAATTGCACATAGTTTCAATATTTACTCAAGTTCATATCTAGCTGTCTACTCAAATCATAGTCACTAAATTATTTATATCTTGAGTTACAGAACTCTAAATTAAGTTCTACAAATTTTCTCTAAAACTAGACTCACATATCTTCCTACCATAAAATTTTCAGAATTTTTGGTTTAGCCAATAAGTACACTTTATTCTTTAAAGTTTCCCTATTATGCTGTCTGATAGTTTCGACCTTTCTGCACTAAAAATTTATTATCTTTTGGTACAGAATTCAGATGACATTCTCGTTTGTTTCTCTTAAAAATAGAATCATTTAAGATTTTAAACATATATATTCTAACAGTTAAATATTTTTTTTACAATTTTTAATAATTTTCCAAATTCAGAACAGGGGATTCTGAATCATTCTGAACCTGTCTCACAAAAATTTAAATATCTCATAATATGAAATTATTTTACTCATACCATTTCTTTTATGTGAATATAGACACAATAAGCTTTAATTTAATATCTTATTCAACTTATAGTTCAGTTTCCACCATTTTCGGTGATTTTTCAAAGTCACACAACCGCTGCTGTCTAAAACTATTTTATTTCTAAATTTCACTCTTTCATGTTTTCTTTATAGTAACTTTCATTGTAACACTTACTCCGTATCAATCTTACCAAAGTTGGATCATATATCGATTACATTGCTCATAAGTATACACACAAATACCTTCACTTATTCATCACATAGTCATATTCGTTTACACTTAGTCATTTCCCGTTGAACACATCGGAATAATAACGGATACCCGGTGGCCCACACATAGTACCACCCTTGTAGCCAAAGCTACATTCTTCACAAAGTGACCTTCACATAGTACCACACTTGTAACCAAAGCTATCTTTCTTCACAAAGTGGCCTTCACATAGTACCACACTTAAGTCACTAGTGACATGTCACTTGTATCGTATTCTATTCCTAATGTTCAATTGAGAAATTCCTCACTTTTCGATACTTGTCAATTTCATTCAATATTCAGCCACATTTCATAAAACATAATAAAATATGATAACGTAAGTAAAATCGATGCATTATTTTCATACAAACTTACCTCGGTGCAAGATATGACGAATTTGCAATTTAGTCTAGAACCTTTTCTTTTCCCCGATCAAGGTCAATTCCTCGCCTTTCTTGATCTATAATAACACATTTAACTCATTTAATACTCACATTATTCAATCTAGTCCAAAAATCATATTATGGCAAAATTACATTTTTGCCCCTAAAGTTTCACATATTTACAATTTTGCCCCTAGGCTTGTAAAATGAAAAACACTTATTTTTCTCAAATCCTAAGCCTAGCTGATTCATATTCCCTCTTATAGCAGCCCACATTTTCACTAAATCACATTTTCCTACACATAATTTTACAACTTTTACAAATAGGTTCTTTTATGCACTTTCATCAAAAATCTCTTAGTAAAAGTTGTTTATCACACCCCAAACTTTCATATTCTTCCATAAAACATCAAAACACATGCATGTCATCCATGGGTAAATTTTTAAACACAAACCTTAGATCAAAATAATGGTAGAAATAGCTAAATCGAGTTACGAGGATCTCAAAAATGTAAAGAACATTAAAAAACGGGGCTAGGATGTACTTACTATTGAGCTTGGAAGCTTAAAAAAAACCTAGCTATGGAGACTTAAAGAAATTAGGCCAAGCATGGAGAAGATGGAAACAATTTTGGCCTTATTTTCCCTTTTTTATTTCTTTTATTGACCAAATGACCAAAATGTCTTTCATTAAAAACTATGGTATTTTATCCTTCCTTGGGTATTTTGTCCAAACTAAGTGTAATGGTCTAATTACTATCTAAGGGCCTCCACTTTAAAAACCCATTACAAACAAGTACCTTTATGAACTAGAACACACATTTTTCACCTATTGTAATTTAGTCCTAATCCTCAAATTGGACACCCAATCGATAGAATTTCATTGCGAAAATTTTACACAGTCATTCAATCACACAGTAAATATTAAAACTTAATCGCAATAAATTTTTCTACTTTGGATTTTTGATTTTGAAACCAGTATTCCATTTAGGCTCTAATTCGGGCTGTAACAACTCTCCCCATTTTAGGGATTTTCGTCCCCGAAAATCTTACCGAAAAAGAGGTTTGGGTACTTTTTTTCATGGCTTCCTCCGGCTCCCACGTAGCCTCTTCTACTCCATGTCTTTGCCATAACACTTTCACTAATGCTATACTTTTATTTCTCAACTGTTTAACTTCCTGAGCCAAAATCTTTATCGGTTCCTCATCATAAGTCATATCCTGTAGAATCTCAATCTCTATTGGAGAAATTACATGTGAAGGATCAGAACGATAGCATCGCAACATCGACACATGAAATACATTATGTATCCTTTCCAACTTTGCTGGCAAAGCTAACCGATAAGCCACGGGTCCAATCTTTTCAATGACCTCATACGGCCCAATAAAACACGGACTCAACTTGCCTTTTCGACCAAATCTCAAAATCTTCTTCCACGGAGATACTTTCAGAAACACTTTATCGCCAACTTGATACTCGATCTCTTTTCTTTTCAAATCCGTGTATGATTTTTATCGATCTGAAGCAGCTTTTAGACAATCACGGTTTACTTTCACTTTCTCTTCAGTTTCTCTAACCAAATCAACCCCGTGAATCTGTTTCTCACTGAGCTCAGTCCAATACAAAGGAGTTTTACACTTGCGACCATACAATGCTTTGTACGGTGCCATCTGTATACTTGACTGATAACTGTTGTTGTAAGAAAATTCAACCAAAGGTAGGTATTTTTCCCAACTACCCTCGAATTCTAAAACACAATATCGGAGCATGTTTTCAAGAATCTGAATTACTCTTTTGGATTGACCATCGGTTTGTGGATGAAATGTGGTATTAAAATTCAATCTCGTACCCAAGGCTTCTTGTAACTTTTTCCAAAAAACTCAAAGTGAACCTCAGATCTCTATCCGAAATAATAGACATAGGCACTCTGTACAAGCTCATAAGTTCAGCAATACAACTCAGCCAACTTATCAAGTGAGTAGTCGGTACATACCGATATAAAGGAAGCCGATTTTGTCAATCTGTCAACAACAACCCAAACAACATCTTTCTTTTTAGGAGTCAGAGGTAAACCTGTCACAAAATCCATCGTGATTTTGTCTCATTTCCACTGGGAAACCATCACTGGCTGAAGTAAACTCGAAGGCATCTGATGCTCAGCCTTCACTTGTTGACAAATCAAATACTTTGATACAAATTCAGAAATATCTCTTTCCATACCTTGACACTAATATAATTTCTTTAAATCATTATACATTTTAGTACTACCCGGATGAATTGACAAACAACTATTGTGCGCCTCATGTAAAATTTTATGAATCAACTCATCATTCTTCGGTACACATATCTTGTCTCGGAACATCAAACAATCTTCTGAACCAATCCGAAAATCTTAATCACTACCCAATTCACACTGAGCTATTTTAGCTTGCAATTCCTTGTCATTCTTCTGAGCTTCACAAATCTGTTGAAGGAATAACGGTCTAGCCTTCAACTCAGCCAATATCAAACCATCATCAGACAATGTCAAACTCGTACTCATAGCTTTCAAAGCATACAAGGATTTTCTGCTCAAGGCATCTACAACTACATTTGCTTTCCCCGGATGATAATCAATCACTAGCTTATAATCTTTCAATAATTCGAGCCACCTCCGTTATCGCAAATTTAAATCCTTTTGATTCATCAGTTACTTCAAAATTTTGTGATCCGTAAAGATTCGAAATTTCTCACCATACAAATAATGATGCCAAATCTTCAAAGCAAAGACGATGGCGGCCAATTCTAAAATCTTTCTCCGACTCAGGTTGTACAAAAATCGGTGCTTTAATCAATCGTGCTTTCAACTTCTCGAAACTTTGCTGACATTTTTCTGTCCACTCAAAATTTACATCCTTTTGCAACAACTTAGTCATAGGAGTAGCAATCATCGAAAATCCCTCGACAAAACATAGATAATACCCGGCTAAGCCCAAAAAGCTTCTAACTTCGGTTACATTCTTTGGCGGTTTCCAATCAACAATTGTCGAAATTTTGCTCGGATCAACCCAAATACCATCACCCTAAACTATGTGTCCCAAAAATCTGACCTAACAAAGCCAGAACTCACTTTTACTGAATTTAGCAAACAATTTCTTCTCTCTCAGAATCTGCAACACGGTCCTCAAGTGGTCGACATGCTCGGATTCATCTCGAGAATAAATCAACATTTCGTCTATGAACACAACCACAAACTTATCAAATACGGTCAAAAAATTTAGTTCATCAAGTCCATAAAAATAGCTAGAGCATTAATTAAACCGAAAGGCATCACAAGAAATTCATAGTGTCCATACCTTGTTCTGAAAGCGGTTTTTAGCACATCTGACTCTTTAACTCTCAACTGATAGTAACCAGATCTTAAATCGATCTTTGAAAAAACTATTGCCCCTTTCAACTGGTCGAATAAATCATCAATTCTCGGCAACGGACACTTGTTCTTTATAGTCACTCTGTTGAGTTGAAGATAGTCAATACAAAGTATCATAGAGCCGTCTTTCTTCTTCACAAATAATACAGGAGCACCCCAGGGAGAAAAACTCAGTCTCACAAATCCTTTATCTGTCAACTCTTGCAACTGAGCTTTTAATTCTTTCAATTCGGTCGAAGCCATTCTATACGGAGCAATAGAGATCAGTGCAATCCCAGGTAACAAATCAATAGCAAACTCAATCTCTCTAATCAGAGGCAACCCAAGCAATTCTTTTGGGAATACATCCGGAAACTCACAGACTACCGGCACTGATTCAAGCTTCGACTCAGACATCTCAGTATTCAACACATAGGCAAGATAAGCTTTACATCCTTTTCTCATGTATTTCTGAGCAGACATGTGAGAGATCACCATAGGCAATTTATTTGATTCATCTATTTCAACCTAAAGAATCTCACTATTTTCACATTTTAACTCAAGGGTTTTCTGTCTACAATTTACCTTAGCATCATGTAGTGTCAACCAATCCATACTCAAAATAACATCAAACTCATCAAATGGTAACAATATCAGATTAGCCTGAAAACAGTGACCTTGAATCATCAAAGGACAATTCTTGCAAACCTTATCAACTAACACATATTTGCTTAATGGATTTGACACTTTAATCACAAATTCAGTAAACTCAACAGGTAAATTCTTACTAGACACCAAATTCACACAAACATAGGAATGAGTAGATCCGGGGTCAATCAATGCAATAACAGTAGTATCATAGAGAGATAAGGTACCAATAATCACATAAGGAGATGACGCCTCCTTAGAAGCACGTATGGCATAAGCTCTAGCAGGTGCTCTAGCTTCTGATCTCACAGTTGAATCTTTCACCACACTTTTACTGCTAGCTTCGCTTCTGGTATTTCTTGGTAGTCTACCTCTGCTGGTAGTATTACCCAGTCTAACACTCTGAAATTTTTCTTTTTCAACTTTCTTAGAGCAATCTTTAGTGTAGCGCTCTTAAGAACCACACTTGAAACAAGCTCAGCTAACTAACCAACCCTCACCAAAATGTCACCTACCACAATGCTGACACTCGGGTTTATTAGACCTCACATTACCCACACTTGCTATTGAAGTAGCTTGAGCTTTAGAACCCGAATATGATCTCCCATGGTCTCGGTGCGAATACCCAGCTGAAATAATTAATCGAGGATTCATCTCTTTGGACTTCTTTGACTGAGATTGGAATGACATACTCATTGGCCTTATTCTTACAGCTCGGGCCTCAATTACAGCTTTTATCTTTTCTTTGTTCAGTTCTTCAGCCTTGCAAGCTCGACCAACTAGTAACACAAATTCTTTCAGTTCTAAAATCCCAACTAACAATCTGATGTCTTCAGTTAACCCATCCTCAAATCTCTTACACATGATAGCCTCTGTGGACACACACTCCTGAGCATATTTACTGAGTCTAACAACTCTCTTTCGTATTCTGCCACAGACATTCGACCCTGCTTTAACTCAAGAAATTCTTTGCTTTTTTGATCAATGAACCGTTGGCTTATGTACTTCTTTCTAAATTCCTCCTAGAAGAAATCCATGTAACCATTTCTTTCGGAACCACAGATACCAGTGTCTTCCACCAATGATATGCTGAATCCCTTAGTAAAGATATAGCACATTTCAAGCATTCTTCGGGAGGACAAGATAGCTCATCAAATACCCGAATAGAATTCTCAAGCCAAAAATTTGCTTTCTCGGGATCATCATCTATATTAGCCCTGAATTATTCATCCCCTTACTTTCAGATTTTATCAACTGGAGGCTTATTCAGTCTTACCAAATCAACATTTGGGGAGCTACGGGGACCAGTTGGGGAATAGGAGGGGCTGGAGGAGGTTGAGCATTCGGATTCGCTCAAAAAAATTTTGTATACCAATTATTCATTATATAGAGGAAGGCTTCCCGAGCCCCATCTCCTTGACTATATGTTTTAGGTCTACTATCCACTGGTGCGGTCCCTTGCGTGGGATTTGGTGCATTACTCTCTACGTCATCTGCTACAGCTCGGTTGGGATCCATTTACTATATAAAAACACAATTTAAATTGTCAGGATTCATTACACTATCACAGTATATTTATCGATTGTATAGATAGACTTTCACACCCATTATGTTAATCTGAGAACCGACTAAACCATATCTCTGATACCACTAAAATGTAACACCCTTTACCTGTGTTCGACGCCGGAACAGGGCACGAGACATTACCAGAACATAAACACATGCAATCGTGCAAAACCAAGACTTATATATATTTTTTAAAAATTAAAACTTTTTGGTCAAGTCATGCAAGCTTGCACATCCACAAAATGCATCATCATGAACATATAACTTGATCAATATTAGCCAACATCAATGGCTTTATACAAAATAAATTATCAAATAGCATAGACCAACATTTTAGGCCAAATCATTTGTGACACATAACATAATAACAAAGCCTTCTATACATTCCATAATTAAAAATATTGATTTCAAAATACCAAAAGAGTGTTGATAGTGTGGATGGATCTCCAACGATCTCCGTATCCCGAGCTAGCTTAGTGACGCTATAAGACAAGGGGAAAGAAAGGGGGTAAGCATATAGCTTAGTGTAACGCGTAGGTTTGTGCAAGTGTACACAGTCGTTATCAAGTAATAAGTAAGTATCGAGTTATCGTCTCCACAGGGATTGTATTTGTGCTAAGTCACTTAATTTGTGAAATTATATTAACAATTTGGTAAATAAAAACACAATATAGTTGAGAAGTGGTGATTAAAATATATTAAACTAAATGCAATGATCTCTAATACAAATTATCCTAAGTATGCAAACTATATGAATGAAATAGATTTTAGTAAAATTAAATACAATTTGCAACAATTATAACATAAATAAACTAGTACAATTACTTTAATTAAACTCAATTTATTATCAACATGCTTAATAACATTCGGAAAAATATTCCATGGCAACTCGATCTTTAATGAGTTTGGAAACCACATTAGGTCCTTTTGGAATCCTTTACTTAGTAAATACGCATTTTACTGATCCTTTTTTACTAAAGGTTTCTTAGCATTTGTGTGAGGTAACAGGGACGTATTAGGTTTGAAACAATTTAATCACATAAATCTAAAAACTATGCAGATAACAGAGCTTGGTTAGAGTTGTTATGCAGCCTACAATTTAATCAGGTTAGGATCTAAATTGAGCATGCACATTTCTATTATGCGTCCATTAGCCGTCGTCTGGTTAGGATCGCTCAGCTAATTCAGGTGCATTTCAATCACGTATGAACGAAATACAGACTTGATTTTAATTGAAAACAAGATTGATTGAGGCACAAACATTATAAGCATGAATCAAATAAATATTATTTAATCAAAGCAATCATCCTAGCTTAAATAAAATTAAGCTAACATTGTTCTAAACAAGAACAAAGAACACATGTCAATCATCTTTAAATTAAATTAAAGAAAAGAAAGATTAAACCCAATTCAGAGTAGCTATCACCCAAGACTTTGACTGAATAGATTCCTTCGTTCCTTTGCTTTGCTTATTTGCTGATGATTCTCCAAGGTGGCCGACCAAGGGTTCTTTAAGAGGCTTAATTGCTAAAATCTCTATGAAGAGATGATGCTAGGCGTGGGAATGGAAAAGGCTAAGAAAGAATGATGCTTGATGGGTGATTGAAGAATGATTGTGGGATGCTTGAAGAATGAATGAGAAGGTCTTATTTATAGGTGAAGAGAGGGGGATAGTTTACTAAAAATAGGAGTTTTCATCCTTTGAAGAATCTTCCATGGGTGGTCAGCCATAAATCAAGCAAATTAAGCTGATTTTTCCTTGATTTTTGGTCAATTTGAGTGCCACAACAACTCAGGACTGAGACTCGGTCAAGTACAAATCTTGAGGTAAATCTCTAATTTCTTCAACTCTTCAAGGACCTTATACGATTAAACCAAAGAGTGGTTTTTGGACAGCCATGTGCAGCCGAATTTTGGGTTGACTTGGTCTCAAATTTCGACGGTTTCGTAATCCGAAAAAGCCGTTAGACCTGTCCAGAATAAATCAACAAGTTAGAGAACCAAAGAATAAAATTTATCCAATTTAATTAATTAATTAAAAACCCAAATTTATTAAAGAAATATTTAAAAATAAATTATTAAATATAATTTTATATTTTATTATTTAATTTAGTCATACATTGCCCACTTTATGTCTTAAAAAATATAATATATTCAAATTATATAAAATAAGCCATTTATTGCATGAAAAGTATATAATAAAGCATAAAATCACATTTTAATAATTTCTATGTCCTAATTTCATATTTTCACATATTTCATTAATTTATTGAACAATTACTTAATTTTAACAATGGATTTAAGTAAAAAGGTGATAATTTACATTGGAAAAATCCTATATATTTTTCCGTTTACACACCCCTAAACTTAAATCATTGCTCGTCCCGAGTAATGTTTATGCACAGCAAAAGATCTTGCTGAGGAAAAATTGCTAATTGTGCAAGCAACATCAATCTTTGTCCCATAATCATGCATTAATAACTTTATGCTTATAGATCTTCTTAATTAACAAGTAATTCATATGCAAACATTCCTTAAGATTATACTAAGTTTCAAAATATGCCAACATGAATCATAGTTTGCATGTATGTCAAAGCCATAAATAACATTCTTTAATCAACAGAATTTCCTATCAATCAAGAAAACAATCTTTATTCAACATAATTTCCTATCAATCAAGCAAACAATCACAATGTTGATTTATGATCTTCATATGTTGAACTTAGGAATTCCTCTCCACTAATGTAGGTGACATAATCATCAAATCAATAGGTCTTTTATAATGTTGTAATGGGGCTCGATTAGAGGTAGGGATTTTAAGAAATGGAATATTTCAATTTAAAAATCTTAACCTTTAACTTTGTCTTGGTTTTCTCGTAATACAACCTTTTCCTTTTCCTTTAAGTGAACCTTTTGAACACCCCTAAACTTATTTTGAACTCAAGCTCATACATTTTTCCTTTTTTTGGAGACTGAGCGAACTTTTCTTCACTCTTTTTTTATAGCATGAGCACATACATCTTTATGAAAATTTCCTCAAATGTTGATTCCCAAGACAACTTTAGTTAAGATAGGTGCACAAGATTAGGATAAAAAAATGGTAACTGGCTTATAATGTAGGTTTATTGCAAAAGCAGACCTTTAAGCTAAAAATTACAGTTTCAAAGGTCTAATATCATAGGGTTGGCTCGAAAAGGCTCGAAATAGTGCCTATATCATTTTAGATTTTTATGTCCCCTAGGATTTTGCCTCAAGAAAGTTACTAAGTCAATTCTAAAGATATAAACCTTCATGCATGTCTAATCTCAAAAGAAACTAAGTTTTCATGGCAAACATTACTAAGGCTAAGATCATACAAGCATTTTATTCTTCATGATAACATACTTTCACTTAGATAAAATCATCATTCATACTTGCATACAAACAATCTCAGTAACAAGAATATGTCTAAACATTCATTTATTAAAACATACTTATGAAAGAAATGATTAAAACATACTTGAAAAAAATTTAAACTTTGAGCAATTTATTTGCCGTACCTCCCCTTTAAAAAGAAGCAATGTCCTCATTGCAAGAACAAAGTAATGAATGAAAACTGAACACCAGGTAGGGTTGTAAAGAAAAAGAGGTGAGTTATTAAGATTGCTTAAATACGAAGTCTTCCTAATAACCCAATCCTAGACATGTTCATTCCCATTACCACATCACTTAGTCTTTATTCTTTCTAAAGAAGTGTTAAGTTGTTCATGCTTGCTATGTTTTATTTTGCAGAAATTAAATCCTAATTACGAAAGAAATAATTTCCTAAAGACCTAAAAATAATTAAATAAATAACAGGACAAGAATCCCCCCTTTTATTTTTCTGACTCATTCCCCTTATCTTCTTTAGCCCCATCTCCGCTTGCATAGTCAGTATTTTCTGTCCATGTCTCAAAGATAGCATCTGGGAACAAAAGTATTAGAGATATTCTTAAAAGTATTTCGAATTGAATCATCTCTAATTTTTGCATATTTCCAGTAAGTTTGTTGTTGATTGTGCGTGAACTTGCACATATCTATCAAAATTGACAACTGGATTTCCTTGAAGTACTTGCAGAAGCCGGCATAGGAGTTGTATATTCAGGTTCGACACTTATCTTGACTGGTTCTTCTTCTGGCTCAAACCTTGGTTCAGGAATGTTCGGTTCCTTATCAAATTCTTCCTCTTTAGTGTCTGTGACTGAATTAGCTTCAGTTTCAGTTCCATCTGTTAACTCCTTTGTATCCGGCTCAGTTGGCTCTTCTTACTCACCTTGATTCAGCTCATGCACCCTCTCTACTAAGCTTTCAAGATCATAATTTATAATGCATCCTTGAACATACCGCCCCTTCAAATTTGCTTGTGTTTTAACACGGGCCCTTAAGTAAAGTGAAGTGATTAATGATGGGAAATAAGCACTTCCTGCCTTCTTTTTAGCACAATTGTGAATCTCCTTGAGGATAATTTTCCCAACATTAATTGAATTTTCTGTCAAATTTTCATATAACAAAAGCATTCGTTCCATCAAGATGGTGGAACTATGTGAGATAGTCATAAAATTGTACCGAACAAAATAAAATCATACCTTTGCTACTAGTTTTAAGTATTCTCTTCGATAAGAAAGACTCCCATAGTTTCTTATAATCCATTGGGATCCTGAATTTGTCACAACATCAAGCACTTGTTGAAGAAAATCCCAATTGATATTGGTCATCATTGGGTAGTACTCATCTTCTTCAACATCAGGTAAATTAAACAAATCATTGATGGACTTAGAAGTAAGAGGTACCTTTTTCTTTCGAACGATGACTTCAGTAGCATCTTACGTAGTCAAACTAACAGAGAATCCTCGAACTAGTTCAGCATCGGGAAGTGAACAAGCATCACAAAATCATTCCCACTTGAGAGCATTGATTTTCTTTCGAATCAGTATAGGAACAACCATCAAATCATTATTCTTCAAGTCAAAACCTTTTTCCGGCATCATAGGTTGATGCTTGAAGATTGAATCAAATCTCTCTTTCACTTCTTCATCGATCAAAATCAGGTTTTCAGGAGTAGTCTTTGAAGATCTGGTTCTTTTGCGAGACATGGTATATTTTCTTGAAAATTCAGCAAATTTTCTACATAAGAGAGACAAGAGAAATCGGCAAAGTAAGTAGAGCTTGCCATGGAAAAAATCTTGCGACGACAAGGGTGGAACGGCGGTGACTTCTTTACTACGGCAATAGGGAATTTTAGAAAAAAAAGAAGAAAAGAACTAGGGTTTCTTTCAGGATTTGAGGTTGATGGTACAAAAGGGAGATTTAGGGATTTTTAGGGTGTAAGCAAATTACTTTGAGGGATATGAAAATTAGTAGAATGGATAGGGGTTTATATAGGGAAAAATTAGGGCAACATGTAGCAAAAATTTAGCTACATTAAAGTTACTTGGGCGAAAAGTAATGAGTGTGACGACAAGGCATAGATTTTTCCTTCCTTTTTACTGTCTTGGGCCTCAAACTCAGACTGTATCTTAAAAAAAGCTGATTAGTACTTGAGCCAAATTTTACCCCTTTTATTAACATAAAAATTTAAAATTTAAACTGAACAAATGAAACTTAAAAATTTTATTTAGAAAATTTCTTATTAACAAATTACATTAAATTAATTCCCATGAAAGGTTGGAGAGGTCACAAGGTTCCGCTTAAGTTCCAATATCCTTAGATAGAATTAATTAAATGTAATAAATTAAGAAAATAAGTTCTAATTATTTATTTATTTACACAATGAGTTCATGAAAAATTAAGGGTTTGCTAGTTTGAGTGAGGATTCAATTCGCTCAACTTCACCATCCTAGTAGTGTTTGAGACGTTGACCATTAACTTTAAACGTACCTCTATAATTGTCGTATAAATTCAATAGCTCCATAAGGATAAACTCGGTAGATGGTATAAGGTCCTTTCCATCGGGATTTAAGCTTCCCAGGAAGTAACTTCAACCTTGAATTAAACAAAAAAACCTTCTGACGTTCTTTAAACTCACGAGGTCATATATGACTATCATGCCATCTCTTTGATCTTTCTTTACACATTTTAGCATCATCGTAGGAAAGCAAACTCAGCTCTTCAAACTCATCAAGTTGTAACATCTTTCTCTTACTGGCTAGCTTAAGATCAAAGTTCAACTACTTCAAAGCCCAGTGAGCTTTATTTTCCAACTCTAATGGAAAATTACATGCCTTTCCAAAGACTAACCGATAAGGAGTCATTCCTAACAGAGTCTTAAATGTTGTTTGATAGGCCCATAATGCATCATCGAGCCTTCGAGACCAATCTTTTCTACTAGGGCGTACTACATTTTCAAGGATACCTTTGATTTCGCGATTCACTCTTTCAACTTGTCCATTAGACTGGGGGTGATAGGTAGTAGCAATCTTATGCTTCACATTATATTTTTCAAGCAACCACTTAAGCCATTTGTTCACAAAGTGAGAACCTTCATCACTAATAATAGCTCTTACTGTCCCAAATCGTGTAAACACATGCTTATGTAGGAATCCCATGACTGCCTTAAGATCTAACATGTGATCCATAAAAGGCAATGGAAAATGGTCCTTTAGAGTGGCTTTGTTCAACTTTCTGTAATCAATATAGATTCTCAAACCGGTAACAATTCTCATTGGAATTAACTCGTTATGCTGATTTTAAAAAATTGTGATTCCACCTTTCTTCGGCACATACTGCACCTGACTTACCCATGAACTATCTGAAATAGGATAGATGATTCACGCATCTAACCATTTGATCACTTCATTTCTCACAAATTCTTTCATAATAGGATGAGCCTCCTTTGCCCATTAATCTGAGCTCTTTGACCTTCTTCTAAAATGATTTTATGCATGCAAAAAGAAGGGCTTATACCTCGAATATCAGCTATGGTCCAACCAATTGCTTTCTTAAATTTCTTTAGAACAGCAATTAGTTGCTCCTCTTTATCTTTAGTCAGTTTTGCTGAAATAATCATAGGAAAAGTAGAACAATCACCTAAATAAACATGTTTCAAATGGGAAAGAAGTACCTTTAGTTCGAGTTTAGGTGGTTCTTCAATTGACATCTTGGGTTGCACAAGTTCTCTGACTTCCAACTCCAACGGTTTAAACCATGTGGATTGAATAAAATTTCCCAAATTGAATAAATAATTTCACGAAAAATGACTGTGGCAATAGTTGACAATCCCCGGCAACAGTGCCAAAAACTTGTAACGCATAGGTTTGTGCAAGTGCACATAGTCGTTGTCAAGTAATAAGTAAGTATCAAGTTATCGTCTCCACAGGGATTGTATTTGTGCTAAGTCACTTAATTTGTAAAATTATATTAACAATTTGGTAAATAAAAACACAATATGGTTGAGAAGTGGTGATTAAAATATATTAAACTAAATGCAATGATCCCTAATGCAAATTATCCTAAGTATGCAAACTATATGAATGAAATAGATTTTAGTAAAATTAAACACAATTTGCAACAATTATAACATAAATAAACTAGGACAATTACTTTAATTAAACTCAATTTATTATCAACATACTTAATAACTTTCAGAAAAACATTCCATGGCAACTCAATCTTTCATGAGTTTGGAAACCACATTAGGTCCTTTCGGAATCCTTTACTTTGTAAATACGCATTTTACTGTTCCTTCTTTACTAAGGGTTTCTTAACATTTGGGTGAGGTAACAAGGACATGTTAGGCTTGAAACAATTTAATCACACAAATATAAAAACTATGCAGATAACAGAGCTTGGTTAGAGTTGTTATGAAACCTACAATTAAATCGGGTTAGGATCTAAATTGAGCATGCACATTTCAATTATGCGTCCATTAGCCGTCGTTTGGTTAGGATCGCTCTGCTAATTCAAGTGCATTTCAATCACGTATGAACGAAATATAGACTTAATTTTAATTGAAAACATAATCGATTGAGGCACAAACATTATAAGCATGAATCAAATAAATATTATTTAATCAAAGCAATCATCCTAGCTTAAATAAAATTAAGCTAACATTGTTGTAAACAAGAACAAAGAACACATGGAAATCATAATTAAATTAAATTAAAGAAAAGAAAGATGAAACCCAATTCAGAGTGGCTGTGCTCCTTTGCTGATGGTTCTCCAAGGTGGCCGACCAAGGGTTCTTTAATAGGCTTAATTGCTAAAATCTCTATGAAGAGATGATGCTAGGCGTGAGAATGGAAAAAGCTAAGAAAGAATGATGTTTAATGGATGATTGAAGAATGATTGTGGGATGCTTGAAGAATGAATGAGAAGGTCTTATTTATAGGTGAGGAAAGGGAGACAATTTACTAAAAATAGGAGTTTTCATCCTTTGAAGAATCTTCCATGGGTGGCCAGTCATAAATCAAGCAAATTTAGTTGATTTTCCTTGATTTTTGGTCAATTTGAGTGCCACAAAAACTCAGGACTGAGACTCAGTCAAGTGCAAATCTTCAGGTAAATCTCTAATTTCTTCAACTCTTCAAGGACCTTGTGCAATTAAACCAAAGAGTGACTTATGGACAGCCATGTGCAGCCGAATTTTGGGTTGACTTGGTCTCCAATTTGGACGGTTTCGTAATCAAAAAAAGCCGTCAGACCTGTCCAGAATAAATCAACAAGTTAGAGGACCAAAGAATAAAATTTATCTAATTTTATTAATTAATTAAAAACCCAAATTTATTAATGAAATATTTAAAATTAAATTATTAAAGATAATTTTATATTTTATTATATTATTTAATTTAATCATACATGGCCCACTTTATGTCTTAAAAAATATAATATATTCAAATTATATAAAATAAGTCATTTATTGCATGAAAAGTATATAATAAAGCATAAAATCACATTTTAATAATATCTATGTCCTAATTTCATATTTTCACATATTTCATTAATTTATTAAACAATTACTTAGTTTTAACAACAGATTTAAGTAAAAATGTGATAATTTACATAGGAAAAATCCTATATATTTTTTCGTTTACCCTTGTGTTCGACGTCGAAACAGGGTACGAGGCGTTACCAGAACATAAACACATGCAATCGTACAAAACCAAGACTTATATATATTTTTTAAAATTAAAATTTTTCGGTCAAGTCATGCAAGCTTGCACATCCACGAAATGCATCATCATGAACATATAACTTGATCAATATTAGCCAACATCAATGGCTTTATACAAAATAAATTATCAGATAGCATAGACCAACATTTTAGGCCAAATCATTTATGACACATAAAAAATAACCAAGCCTTCTATACATGCCATAATTCAAAATATTGATTTCAAAATACCAAAATAGTGTTGATAGTGTGGATGGATCTCCGACGATCTCCGTACCCCAAACTAGCTTAGTGACACTATAAGACAAGGGGAAACAAATGGGGTAAGCATATAGCTTAGCAAGTGAATATGTAAATAATAAAAAATTTATTAATATGTTTTTATCAATCTTCACAATATGTTCTCAAAATAATACAATCATAATTGCACATAGTTCCAATATTTACTCAAGTTCATATCTAGCTATCTACTCGAGTCATAGTTACTAAGTTATTTATATCTTGAGTTAAAGAACTCCAAATTAAGTTTTGCAAATTTCCCTAAAACTAGACTCAAATATCTTCCTACCATAAAATTTTCGGAATTTTTGGTTTAGCCAATAAGTACAGATTATTCTTTAAATTTTCCCATGTTCTGCTGTCTGACAGTTTCGAACTTTCTACACTAAAAATTAATTATCTCATCATACAGAAGTCAGATGATGTTCCCGTTTGTTTATCTTTAAAATAGAATCATTTAGGATTTTAAACATATAAATTCTAATCATTAACTATTTTTTTACAATTTTTAATAATTTTCCAAAGTCAGAATAGGGGATTATGAATCATTCTGACCTTATCTCAAAAAAGTTCAAATATCTCATAATATAAAATTATTTTACTAACACCATTTCTTTTATTTTAAAATAGACTAAATAAAATTTAATTTAATACTTTATTAAACTTATAATTCTATTTGTACCATTTTTGGTGATTTTTCAAAGTCACACAACCGCTGCTGTCCAAAACTGTTTTATTTCTAAATTTCACTCTTTCAGGTTTTCTTTATAGTAATTTCATTGTAATACTTACTCCGTATCAATCTTACCAAAGTTCAATAATATATTGAGTACATTTCCCATAAGTTTACACACACATAACTGCACTTATTCATCACATAGTCATATTCGTTTACACTTAGTCATTTCCCGTTGAACATATCAGAATAATAACGGATACCTGGTGGCCTGCACATAGTACCACCCTTGTAGCCAAAGCTACCTTCTTCACAAACTGACCTTCACATGGTACCACAATTGTGACCAAAGCTATCTTTCTTCACAAAGTGGCCTTCACATAGTACCACACTTGAGTCACTAGTGACATGTCACATGTATCCTATTCTATTCCTAATGTTCAATCGAGAAATTTCTCACTTTTCGATACTTGTCAATTTCATTCAATATTCAGCCACATTTCATAAAACATAATAAAATATGATAACTCAAGTAAAAACAATGCATTATTTACATACAAACTTACCTCGGTGCAAGATATGACGAATTTGCAATTTAGTCCACAACCTTTTCTTTTCCCCGATCAAGGTCAATTCCTTATCTTTCTGTATCTATAATAACACATTTGACTCATTGAATACTCACATTATTCAATCTAGTCCAAAAATCACACTATGGTAAAATTACATTTTTGCCCCTAAAGTTTCACATATTTACAATTTTGCCCCTAGGCTCGTAAAATGAAAAACACTTATTTTCCTCAAATCCTAAGCCTAGCTGATTCATTTTCCCTCTTATAGCAGCCCACATTTTTCACTAAATCACATTTTCCTACACATAATTTTACAACTTTTACAAATAGGTTCTTTTATGCAATTTCATCAAAAATCACTTAGTAAAAGTTGTTTATCACACCCCAAACTTTCATATTCTTTCATAAAACATCAAAAAACATGCATGTCATCCATGGGTAAATTTTTAAACACAAACCCTAGATCAAAATAATGGTAGAAATATCTAAATCGAGTTACGAGGATCTCAAAAATGTAAGAACATTAAAAAAGGCTAGGATGCACTTACTATTGAGCTTGGAAGCTTGAAAAAAAACCTAGCTATCGAGACTTAGAGAAATTAGGCCAAGCATGGAGAAGATGGACACAATTTTGGCCTTATTTTCCCTTTTTTTATTTCTTTTATTAACCATATGACCGAAATGTACTTCATTAAAAACTATGGTATTTTATCCTTCCTTGGGTATTTTGTCCAAACTAAAGTATAATGGTCTAATTACTATCTAAGGACCTCCACTTTAAAAACCCATTACAAACAAGTACCTTTATGAAATAGAACACACATTTTTCACCTATTGTAATTTAGTCCTAATCATCAAATTGAACACCTAATCGATAGAATTTCATAGCAAAAATTTCACACAGTCATTCAATCTCAAAGTAAATATTAAAAATTAATCGCAATAAATTTTTCTACTTCGAATTTGTGGTTTCAAAACCACTATTCTATTTAGGCCCTAAATCGAGCTGTTAAATTTAGCATGTCATTTTTCTCTAATTGTCCTTCTTTGCTTTAGAGCATACAGAACATTGATTAGCTCTAAGAGTGAGATGGTTGATAGATCCCTTGAATCCTCCAGTGAGGATATCTTTGATTCGTATCTCTAAGAAAGTGTGGTAATCATCTTCTCAACTACTTAACTATCCACAAACTTATCACCTAATAGTCTTATCTAGTTAACAACCACCATGATTCGATTTGAATATTGCTTTACAGTCTCAACTTCCTTCATCTTAAAGTTTTTAAAATCTCGTCTGAGATTGATCATCTTCTGCTGCCTTGTCTTCTATGATCCCTAGAACTCCTCATTAAGCTTATCCCAAGCTTGTTTGGGAGTTTCACATGTTATGATTCTTGTAAAGATCACGTCTGAAGCATCGTTTTGTAGGAGAGAAATTGCCTTATGTTTTCTGGCACATTCTTCACTATGCTGTTTCATTTAAGCAAGAGTGGGGTTTGGCCTCAACACGGGTGGTTTTGTTTCAGCATTTACAACCTCCCAAAGATCAAAGGCTTGAAGATAGGTTTTTATTTTACTACCCAGATGTAGTAGTTTTCACTTGTAAAAATAGGCCTTTAAAGATAAATGGCTCTCCATACCAATTGTTGGAAATTTGATGAAGGGAAGGATTGAAACAGAAGCAAAAACAAATAAAAATTGAGTGAGAACAGGATGAATTACTGTTTCTTTAACATGAAAGCCTGATACAAAGATCACATGAATCATAAAGCTTAAATAGGCTAAAAATAATAAAATAATTACAACTTGGCTTAATCTAGTGACTTGATTCGTATAACTTTCTTATTGGCTGGTTTCTATCTAATCACCAACCAAAATGTCAAATCAAAATTTATCAAAATTTCAGTGCAACTTGGCAAGTTGGTAACTTGCAGAGTGAAGAGCTCACAGATGAGCTCTCAAGTTTGGTGAGTTCGCACTTTAAGGTGAGCTCACAATTTTGTAGAGCTCGCATATTTGTAGCTCGCAGTTCGCATCGATGATCATTTTGCAACATATACATATACAAAATTAGTTTTGGATTTCCAAACCAACAATGCCCAAAAAATTAGCAAGTCTTGTAGATATTGGATTGTAGGAAACGCAGATTTGATTAAATTATCTTAGTTAATATATTTAAGGGCAAACTAGATCAAGTTTACTCTATATTTTTTCTCCCAATTAAGCCACTCTAGTTAAAATTGTTTAAAGTAGTTATTCCCATTACAATTATCTATTTTTCATTGAATTGCTAACCTTTCACATTAGCCTAACTGACATGTAGCATTTCATGTAGTTGAGTGCTTCTTTTTCTTTTATTTCTTATGGTTTTCTGAGATTGCAGATGAGCCTTTCTGTCCTCCAATCAAAACCCAAGTTTCTGACACATCTTTGAAGACGCTCATGGTGGATTTATCTTACAATATCACAAATAATCTCTACACTAACTCTTCTTTAATTATCCTATTGTTAGTATAGGGTCAAAGTAGTTTGATTCTTTGAAAAGATGTAAAGTGACTCCTTCCATGGTTTCCATGCGTGATTTGAAACTTAATACACCTCTAGTCCCTAAACTTCAATTCGAGTCCAACTCCATTATCAGACATGCCATTTTTATAGGTTTTTTCTTGTGTTTAATTTCTTGATGAAAGTTATTTTTTCAAGAGAAATATTTTGTGTTGAAAATATGGAAAGTATGAATGAGTGTATGAAGGAATGCCCAGTCCTTAGCTAACTGCAAAGTTGAGACTATTTCCATATTTGTGTTAGAGATAGGAGAAGTGAATTTTGGAAAGGCCCTCTGTGACACTGGAGCTAGTATTAACCTCATGCCCCTCTTTATCTATTGTTGTCTAGGCTTAGGAGACCTTCATGAGACCTCGGTAACTCTACTGTTAGCCGATTGATCCTTAGTTCACCCCAAAGGTGTTTTAGAGGATATGTTAGTAAAGGTGAGGCAATTCATTCTTCCTATTGATTTCATCGTTTTAGATTTTGGGGAAGATTTTAAAATCCCCATCTTGTTGGGACAACCATTTTTAACTATTTCTAAAGCCTCCATAGATGTCGAGAAATGAGAGTTATCAAAGAAAATAGATGGCGAAATAGAAGTATTTAAATGTGCTAATACATGCCCCAACTTGATGGATATGTCTACTTCTCCTGTTCATGCTTGTCAATCAATTTGGGGGCGAAACCAATCACACAAGAAACACTTTTTAAATTTTCCTTTGGGAAATTGAACATTATTTTACATAATTCAGATGTTCGAGTTGTTAATCTGCCACAAACTGATGTGGCAAATTAGGCTTTTACAACGCCTTTAAGAAGTTTTTTCTCTAGAAAAATAGATTTTTTAGCATAGTTTTTCCTTATTTTTGTTATTTTTCATATTTTCGGTTAATAAGTGAAAATGTCTCGTTTTTGTCTATTTTTTAACCCAAATAGGTTGATAGTGCCATTGGAGGCCTAACATGTGTTTGAATGATGTAGGGACGTGTCAGAGGCCAAAAACGAGTGAGAACGACACCTAAGGCAAGGGTATCGCGATATCCAACCCTTGGAATCGTGATACCTCTGATAGTATAGAAGACCAAAGGTCCCCTTCAGTGGTATCATGATATCCTCTTTGGGTATGCAATATTCACCTCCCAAAGAAGACCCCAAGTTTCAATACTTCCTGAGATCTCATAATAGATATTGCAATATCACATTTGTCAAGGGGAAAAACTTGGACAAAAATGGCAGTCTTTCTCTACTTAGCCCACCAATCACACAAGGCCCGTGTATGGGCATTTTTGGTAATGAAAAGTCATCAGAATACACTTCAAAATAGACAAAATTTGCTCAAAAGAAGAGAGGCACACATTAGCTTAGTTTTAAGTTTAGTTTTCTCTAGGTTTTCTTTGCACTTTTCTAGGTTTTTATTTTTCTCTTCTTATACCTTAGATTAGAGTTTATTTTTCTTCATTTACCTTTTGTTCTTGTTGTTCTAAGTGTTAGTTAAGTTAGCTATTACTGTACCTAAGGTTAATTTACATTTTTAGTCCCTATACCTTGCTTTTAAGACTCTTTAAGCTTTAGTTTAATATATTTCAGTTTATTTTACTTTAAATCTTTAAAGTTTGTTCCTTTTATGTTTCTTGCTTTAGATTTTCTTGTTAAATGTTTTTGGTTTCATGTTATTTAAGTTTTCTTACATAAAAATCTCAACTTTTATATTTTTCTCAAGCTTTACTTTTATGGCTGCCTTATTTTCCATTGTTATGTCTATTTTATTTACTTTGAGCATGTGTAGCTAAACCTTTAAGGAGGTTGGTTGCTGGAGATGTGGGTAAACTAAAATCCCTTGGACAAAGGACTAAACCGTAACATATTGGACTAATTTGAATAGAACTAAGAACTTAGGTAGTGACATCCCAAAAGGAATATCAAAATAAAGTGAGACCGGAACGTAATCTTGTCGCGCACCCATTTATTAGTCTTGGATTAATCGGGGAGATCGGGAGATAAACTAGACCTAATTCGTCTAGGTCAGTAAAATTAAGATCGGAAGATAAAATGGACCCACTTGGCAATTTACACAATTTATCTTCCTAGTCCAAGATTTGGTGAACCACATAGAAGTCAACCAACCCCCATTAGTTATTTGTTGGATAGTCCCTCTACTTTTATATTTCTTATAATTTAGTCCTTAGAGTCGAATATTTAATTTTTTTTGCGAACTCATCTTGTTATGAATTGTCGTACTATAAAATTATATAAGTAGCCGTTTAGACTCTATTGTGTATGTTAATTATTACTCGACTGCCTCTTCCTTTAGGTTCGACCCCTTAGAATACTTCCTGTTCCATTGGAACTATAAATATTAGAACTGACACTATACGCTTGTAGTTTAAAATTTTTCTTTAAATGATTTCATAAATTTGTTGTTTTTAGCAAGAACAAGTTAGGTCAAGTTGTTGGCACCGTTGTTGAGGAAGACGGTGTAAGATTGAGTAATTTTTAGTGTACACTTTTAGGTAGAGATGAGTAATCAAAGTAGGATTTTTAGATAAGACCTTATTTTCTGTTTGTTTTTATTTTATTTCCAAGTTAATTAATTTTCTTCAATTTCTTATGCTTGTAAGAAACGTTTTATGAATTGAAACGATAACAGTGTCTTACCATTTGAGCCAGAACCAAAATGTATCATCACACATGCAAGAAGGGCACAACACCCTAGAGACATCCCAATTCCACCGAGAGAGCAACCTATTGAAAATCCGTAAGGAGAGCTTCAACCACCACCACAACTACCCATGGAGCAAAGAACTTTCCACAACTACGTGATGTCCAACTTAGATAGCATTAATCGTCTGATGATTAATGCTAATAACTTTAAAATTAAACTGTCCATGATCTAAACGATGCAATCAAACCTTCAATTTCAAAGGTCAATGAATGAGGATCCAAATCAGCACCTTAAGCGGTTTCTAACCATTTTTTACATTTTCAAGTATAATGGGGTATCCGATGATGCTATACGTCTTTGGTTATTCCCTTTCTCTTTTACTGACAATGCTTTTATGTGGTTAGATTTGTACCCAGTAGATTCAATCAACACTTGGGATGAGCTAGCGAGTAAGTTTTTGGAAAAGTATTTTCCCCCGAGCAAGACCATGAAACTTAGTATGAATATTACGAATTTTAGACAATTGGAAGCAAAGTCATTATATGAGGCATGAGAGAACTTTAAGTTAATTTTCTGTAAGTGCCAATACCATGGTCTACAAGATTGGTCGCAACTTCAAGCTTCTACAATGTACTTGACGGGAACTTACGCTCTAGTCTTGATGGAGCATCCATAGGAGCATTCATGTCCAAGACCTACGCCGAGGCTTGTCTATTCACCAAAGACATGGTGATGAACTCTTACTTGTAAGCCAACTAAATGGTTCAAATCGAGCCAAACAAGCAGCAGCTAACACTGTGGGTAGAGAGGATAAGTATCAATAAGTCCTTGAAAGGTTAAATCAATTGGAGATGAATGTGGCCACGGCACAAGTCCAAAACCAACCAAATCTAACCCATTTTAATGCAGGACACGACAATGAAGGCAACCATATGGAGGTGAATTATGTAGGGAATAGAGGATATAACCCTTACTCTAACATCTATAACCTAAGATGGCGTGATCATCTTAACCTTAGGTGGGGATGGAACCAAGCGGGACCATCAAACCAAGGGAACCAAAATGTTAACCCTCTAAACCCTAACGCACCATACCAACCTCAATTACCTTTTAGGGCACCCCAAGACCAAGAGAGAAAACCTGCCTATAGTAGTGACCGTCCATTGGTGATTAGGGTAAGTAAAGTAGAGGAAGGTTTGCATGTAGTGACCAAGTTTTGTAGTTGTTGTAAAAAGAAATTGAGCCTCTAGCATACCCAGTACTACCGAACCTAATCTGAAGAGGGAAGGAAATGAGAACGCCAAAACGATCACCCTTAGATCTGGAGTTATGGTTAAGGAACCTATCCAACCAAATTGTGGAGAGAAAAAAGTGGGTGAGAAGGACAAGAGCACTCGCACTTCAAAGATGGGGTGCTAGATAAGGAGAAACCAGAGAGTGAACCCACAGAAATCGAACCCGATGATAGAACAATTCCACTACCATCACCGAGCCCGAAACCCTTACCTTTTCCAAGTCGTTTGGAGGAGAAAAATAAGAGGGATAATGAGGAGTTTTTAAAATTCCTCAAAATGTTTAAAGCCTTAAATGTAAACTTCCCCTTGTTAGAAATCCTTGAGAAAATGCCCAAATATGTCAAATTCGTTAAGGATGTTATGTCTCCTAGGAGGAGAATAAGGAGAGGAGAGCAAATTACTCTTAATGAGGAATGTAGCACGGTAGTGTCTAAGAGATTTCCTCCCAAACTAAAGGATCTCAGTAGCTTTACCATCCCCATTGAGATAGGTAGAGTGAGTTTCAATAAGGCCCTGTGTGACCTAGGTGCCATCATAACCTCATGCCATTGTCAATTTATAGGAGGATAGGTTTCGGAGAGCTTAAGGAAACAACAGTTACATTGCAATTAGCCGATTGATCTTTAGTACATCCTAAGGGAATCCTTTAAGATGTGTTAGTGAGGGTTAGGTTATTCATTTTTCCTGTGGATCTAGAAATCCCTATACTCTTATGGAGACCTTTCTTAGCCACATCTAGGGTCATCATAGATGTAGGACGTGGTGAATTAACTATGGACATCGAGGGAGAAACCAAAATTTTCAAATGTGTCGAACCCGAGTCTAGGTCTAAGGAGGTGTTAGCAACCACATACTCATTTAGGCATACATTACCTTACACATATATACATTTTAAGATAATTTGAATAGCAACCACATACTCATTTAGGCATACATCACATTACACATATATACATTTTAAGATAATTTGCATAGCAACCACATATCATATAATCTCGTAAGCATATTTTAAGATAATTTGACACTTGAGCTATGAAACGTAAAAGTGGGGTCTATCATCACTCATCAGATACACGGATCTCCAACACACCACATAGACTTATAGAGTCAAATATGTCCCAAAAGTGAAGTGTAAAGCTAACACTCTCTAACACACCAAACATGTCTTGTTGAATGGAGCTTAGCTCACATTCCCTTATCTCTCCAACATGACCCAAGGCCTCAACGACCAAATCACAAAACACATATAGGTGAGTACTCACAATCCTATGGCATGCCATCTATATCCAATAGTCTCATAAGGTCACAAGACCAAAATATCCACAATTACACAATTTTAATTACTGATTTAATACACATCATCTCTGTTCATATTCATCAATTCACATCACAAACTTGTACACAATACATGCTTATCGATTTCACATTTAATTGCACTTAAAGTGCCACAATAATGCTCATTGAGCCATCACATAACCACATATGTGTGCATTAAAATCGGTACATCATATATCACATACAAGTATTCTCACATATTACTTGTCATAATAATATCACATTCCACAATTCAACACATATATACTTACCGAAATTCTGCTTGCTTTCGCTACATATTTGCATAATTAGCATATCATTATCATTTTCATTTGGCATGTATATCATGCCCACACACAATTCATAATAGTCATCACACATGTCTCATAACACAATATCTCATCATAATAATCAATCCACAATTATTCATATAATCACATAATTTGCCAAAATAAGACAAGGGAAATAGAAAGCTTACACTCAAAACTTAGGACAGTGTTTTAGGTTATTTCTAAGCTCCCATTTAACACTATGAATCATTTCTACAAGTAGCAATTTCAAACACTTAAAGATTACGCTTTCACCGAAAAGCTGAAAGCTTAAACTAGCTTTTTCTTGCCTTTTGCCTTGCTTGAAGAAGGTTCCAACAGTTTCAGCACTTCACACATAATAACCACACAATATACACAATCAATATTTAGCCAAAGACTCGCTTAAACCAACTAAAAACGCAAGTCTAAGCTATATTCCTCATGAAACTGAAATTTCGACTAACAAACTTGAAACTCAAATACCTTCCTTTATACTTAATATTTTTACCTAAAATTGATTCTGTTCATCTAATTATTCACCTATGACTAATTCTACCTTTAAACTACACAAAACTACTCAATTCATGGTATCAAAATTTTTAACATGTTCATGGCAATTTTCAAGAAAATTCATTAAATCCTTAGAAATCCTTAGAAATCCTTAAAAAAAACTTTAAAGTAAGTTTAGAAACCTTCTAATCATGTTAAGACAAGTTGAAAGACATTTTGAAACCATGTTTTTGCTCAAAATCCTAAAATCTGCCATTAACGAGCCAATTTTCAGATTTATTCAGAACATGTGATTTATGGCTAAAAGCTTAGTTTTAAAGACTAAATAATATATTCAAATATTTAGGAGTTGAATCGTTAACTTAAACGATGAAAAATCAAGCATTTGATAAAAACCCAAAAAAAAAAAAAGCTTGACAATGGAGAAATCAATGGTGATTTTGGGTGTTTTTCTTAGTATTTAATGGATGTTTAATGATCTAGAAAGCGATGGGAATCAAAGGAATGTAGGTTTGACAAAGAAAATTGAATGGGAGGAGTTGGGAGAGCATGGACGGTAAGAGCAAATAAAAGGGAGAAGTTAACGTGAAAATAAAACTAAGTGGGGGAACATATAGGATGAATTTTAAAATTTGGTTTACTTGCCTCTTAAAACTCTGAGTTTTGACTCTTTTACAAATCAGTCATATTTTCAAAATTAAAATTATTTAAAACTCATTTTCATAAATTGATTTAATTTTCTAAAAACCATATTAAGAAACATGATCGATCTACCATGTTGCAAAATTCCAAACACTCTAAGGCTAAAATTCCTAAAATACCCCTAAAACTCTTAGGCCCTATTTTAGGGTGTTACAAAAAGAATATGAGGAAAGCTGAAATAAGGTGGTAAGCCTAATGATCAAAATATAGGGAGAAATGGGGACAATTTCATATGCTATACTATTTTTAGTGCTTAAATCATTTTAAGATGACCTATTTTTTTTTAATCCATACAGCTTGTAACACCCCATATCTGACTTGATCGCCAGGTTCAAGCTATGGGATGTCACATCCGTTGTCAAAGCAACTATGATCAATTATAAACAATGTACACATGCAGATAAGTATATTACATATTCATAATATGTTAAATAATTATTTTTGGGTCTTATACGAGCTTACGAAAGCTATTTTTCTAACCCAAGGTCGAATTAGTACAAAATTATAAATTTTGTAAAATACCAGATTGGCGTCGCAACTTTGGGGGTTCCTTGTCGTAATGCAATGTTGGTTCTAGTGCCTAAGTGTATTATATTCATTTGTATACTTGTAAATTTTTCAAACAAATTGGTTTAATAAAATTATCAATGAATTACATTAATATCATTTATATATTGTCCTCAATGGTTTTTGCATGCAAAGAAGAATGGAAGAAAATACTAGCTCACTGATTATCTAATGTCTAACTAATACAAAGCAGTATTACGTGGCCAGATCATGATACGAAAATGTAACTTATATTAGTAGATGAACCTAAACATATCCTTAGTCTAATCAGAAATTAGCAAATTGATTCAAAGACTAATATGTCATCTATCAAGTCTAATTGGAGAGATTTTTTGTCTTAGGCATCGAAAAGGATGACTCCTAGAAGATAGAGACATATATGTGACTAACTAGACTAATAATACATTGAACAGGACCAAAATAGAATAGATCCTGAATCCGTTTATGGATTTGTTCACTTGTGACATTCATAGCGTGGCATGCTTTAATCCTGAGTAGATGATTGACTATGCATGGGTGACTCGTATACTTTGATTTAAGTAAAAGTCTGAGTTTAAATAGATAAGGAACCAAAAGCTAAAGCATTAAGTACACGACTTCAATAGCATGTAGCATCATTCACAGTAATGAAATTCATAGCCCAAGAGATGGGTAAATGATATACTCTCATTCGCATTACAAGATAGATGAAAAGTAAACGTGGTCACGGGTCATTTGTCTTTGTGATGAATGACTTAATTATTATATGATAGAATATGATCATACTAGGAGAACATTTATCCCAAAAAGATTAAGAATATCCTATGAGGGTAATACACTTCTGACAAGGTCATTGGATGAGCACAATCGAGTAGCTTTCGTAATGGTATGTTATTAGGGAGAGTTCATTCACGATGTTATAGTGGAATGACTTCTTGGCTAAATGAGTTTATAATTAATTGGAAAAAAGCTGGAACTTAATTATAAATCATTTGAGCCCTAATTATATATGTCAAATCAGTCCCTCCGCTAGCTCATTGAAATAAAAAATAAATTGAATATTGAATCAAATGAACATAAATGGATCGAAATGATAAAGTTAGAGAAATGAGTTACATTCAGAAATGAATATGGTTTCTCACTAAGTATGAAAATGACCTGAGAATTAATTTAAGTTTTTTAAATTATTATTTAATTAAATAATTAAAGTTCAAAAATGGAATTAAATTAATTGGTCATTATTCTACCCAAAAATAGTCAGAATTTATTTCTAAGTATAAATTCTATTTTTCAGGAAGAATAGTTATTTTGATTTCAATAAGAGAGAGATTTACTTTCCTATTGAAAGTAAGAAAATAATTTCTAGTTCGATGTCTGATTAGAAATTTTTCGAGCCCACACTCGAAAAGTAAGAAAATAATTTCTAGTTCTATTGATGATTAGAAATTTTTCGAGCCCACACTCGAAGTAGTTCATGATACGAGAATAGTAGATAATGTTGTTTGGTTGAAAGCTAGAAAAATCTAAGATCCGTCTCGCTCAAAGTACAAGTACTTGTCAGGAAAAGTTTATTGCTATAAAAATCACAAACTGACTCGATTTCCAAATTTTTATTTTTCCGTTGCACAAGAAAACCATTTTGAAACCAGATTTTTTTCCAACAATTAGTATCAGAGCTAGGTTGTGCTATGTTTATAATATAAACAAATTCTGAAATTTTCTCTCTTTTTCATGTTTGGTTAATTTTTTGATAAGATGTGACATTCTTATAACTATTAGCAAGTTCTGAGTTATATATGTAAATGGGTGTATTTTTATTATTTTATTATTTACATGATAAAATAATTTTCCCGAAGTTTTGATACTTAGAAATTTTGGTTCTAATTATTACTTTTTTTGGGATATGTAATTAGATCGTGGACTATCATCTCTACGTAGGAATTATTTTATATATTTATCTTTACAATAATTCATGTGAACCGAAAACGGATATAAGTATTATGTAATCAATTTTCCCCATGAATCTCGGAGAATTGAGATGCATCCAAGACTTATGAGAAGATGAAAAATCGACCCAGCTAATCAATAAAAGATCGATGGTAGTTTGGTGACGAAGGCTATTGGTGGTTCAAGGGTGTTGGCCGACGATGGTCGGCGAAGACCCGACGGTGGTCTAGCAATGGCCCGATGGTGGGTTGGAGGTGGTGGCTATGGCGAATCAATGATTATGGCAATGATGTCAACCATGATAGCAACGGAAGTTCGTGGTGGCAATAACAGTTCAATAGCAGATCCTCTAACGATTATGTTTCAAGTGGTGCTAGAAAATATGGTTTCAGGACCTTGTTTCTGTAAACCAAGTCTATAAATATTAAATAAGGATATTTACGGAGTTAGTGTATAGATTAATTTAAAATTGATTAAGCAATTTAGCTGAAATTGTGAGTAATTAAGGCTTAAAAACTAAATTGTAAAAGTTTAATCGTTATAGATTTTTAATTAGAATAAGGCTTGGGGACCGAAATAACAGTTATTCAAAGGACCAAAATAGCACATGGACCTAATTGAGATATTTATTAATGGGTTGTGATGTTAATTTTCATTAGATTAAGAAATTTTAAGCCTAATTAATTATAATTCAGTTAATTAACTAAGTTTAATTAAAATAATCTTAAGTACATAAGTAAATTTAAATGGGAAAATGATGAAAAAAAGTTGTCATCTTCTTCCCAAAGACCGTCGAAACCATTTTAGAAGAAAAGAGAAAGCTTTCAAGCTTTATTCAACATTCAACCCTTAATAGCAAGTAAGTCCCTAACCATTTTTCTTTAATTTTTATGGAAATTGAATCATGGGAGCTTGATTTAGCTAGCCCATGTACCACTTTGTGAAACTTTTAAAGTTTTTGAAGGTTATCATTGTTGAGAAATAGATGAAATTGATGTGAAATTGTTAGAAATTAAGCTTAGATTAAGAAAAAAAAGACTAAATTGTAAAGCTTAATTGTTGGTTTCATACATTATGGACCAAATTGAATAAAATGTGAAACTGTTATGAAATTTCATTGGAATAGGATGTGAAGGGTCTTGTGAAATGTGTCAATATTGTAGTAAACATGTAACTATTTTCTATATATTTGAACGATGAATAAATAAATTTCACATTTCACTATTATTTCTTTTTTATATTTTTGTCTTTCATATTTAGCATGCATAGAAAAATTGTGATAAGAAAATATTAGCTCATTGGTTGTCTAAGTTCAAACTAATGATAAGTGGCATTGTAAGAATGTTACATTGTGAGAAAGCCAACTTACTTTAGTAGATAATTTAAATGAATCCGTAATGTCATAAAAGAATCAGAGTGAGCATTTGATTCAAATACTAAGAAGGATTATTATGTCGTCTACAATTCCAATTGAAGAGATGGCTAATCTTGGCTATTGGAGCAGTTGACTCCAACGGTAGAGGTATGGGTGTCTTCATTGGCAGAATAATACATTGGACTGGACCTAACATGAATTAATTTTGAATCTATTTGTGAATTAATTCACTTGTGACATTCATGGTGTGATTTACCTAAATCCTGAGTTAGTCATTGACCATGCGTATATAACTTATGTGCTTTGATATAAGTGGAGTCTTATGCTCTAAAGATGATCAAGCCGATAGGCATGTTGGGTACATGTCTTCTGTATGGCATGGTTTTACTAGCAACAATGGAATTCATAGCTCAATTAAAGAGTTCACGATACCCTCTCGTTAGCATTGTGTGGATTGATAAATATGGAACGTGACCACTAGTTGCTTATTCTCGAACGTGCAATTTATCACAGTCATTTGTTGACAGTGATCATATTAATCATTAAAAAGACACAATAGTAACAATAAGATAAAATATAATTGTATTGAGTGAACGAATTTCACTCAAAGGAATCAAGGATATCATATGAGGGTAACACACACATGACGAGGTCATAGAACAAAACAGTTGGATGAATTGCTTTCGTAAAAAGTATACAATAAGGAGTTTTCAATCATGGTACTTATTGTGGACTCTTTCATGAATAAGTAATTGCAAATTATCGGAACAATGCTTCTTAACATAATTGTAGTTATTAGAGCCTAATTGTATATGTTTGATTAGCCCTTCCGTTAGCTCAACAAAAGCTCGATTGGACTTTGGAAATAAATTTAATTGAGTTGGTTTATTCAATGTGAAATTAAATTGGGCAGTTGTAAGAATTGTTCGACTAGAGAATTTGATTAAAGAATTTTCTTAAAAAATAATTTGGAAAATCTAAATGATTTTTGGAAAAATTAATTTTGATCAAATAAAATTAAATTAATCAAATTAATTAAAACTAATATGATATTTTTGGAAATTAAGTTTCAAGTCAAACAATTGGCCTAATGGGTAATTGAACTTGAAAATTGGACCTCAGATCGTAAATTGGGCCCTAGAGCCTAAAATCGAGACTAAGACCCAAAAATTGTTCAAACCGAGCCTAGTATGTGACATCGGGCCGACAGTCTAAACCAGTAGAAACTGAACCAGCTCGAGGTGTTGGCTGCTGTGACGGTGGCATTTCGATGGCCGAAAGATGGTCGGCGACGGCAGTTCTTTAGTGGTTGAGCAATGGAAGAATTACACTTCTACTGAGACTTTACTAGAGAATTTGATTTTAGATTAACTATTCCAAAAATAATATTATTTTAATATATTTAATATTAAATTTAATTTAATGTTTATCTTATAGATAAATATTCTATTAATTTAATAAGATTTAATATTAAATTTAATCTAATATTCATCTTAAGAAATATTATATTAATTTAATATTAAAGTGATTAAGTTTAATGATAGTTGAACTCTCTAAACTCTCCCTATATAAAGAGAGCCTTGGATCATTATTTACACACTTGAATTCAAGAGAAAATTGTAGAGAGAAAATTATCTGAAGAAATTATTTCAAAAAGTTTCTAGAGATATTTTTCTTATTTGCAACTTAGCCTAAAAGTTTAGAGAAATTGCAAAACTACCTTATTGGTAATTTTTGTGAAATTTTTGACAGACGTGAGCTTGAGGATAGAGGTGAAGACTATTCGGTCGAAGCGTTTATCCTAGATGAATCGAAAAGGTATACTTTTGATTAAGTGTTTATTACTTTAGTTATCACAACCAAGTTCTTGTTTTGGAAATTTTTTTAAAACTCTGGTTTTTCCGTAAGTATATTTTTCATTGCGTTTTTCAAAAGAGGGTCCCTAATGAATATATGTGAAATTGGATTTTAATCCGAAGCTCTTGATTGAAAGTTATGCTTGTCCTGATTTTAGAGACTAAATTGAATTTATGTGAGTGACTAGACTAACAGTACATCAAACTGGACCCAAGAAGAATAGATCTTAAATCCGTTGATAGATTTATTCACTTGTGACATTCATAGATTGACATACCTAAATCCTGACTGGATGACGAGCTATATATGTGTGACTCATACATTTTGATTTAAGTAAAAGCCTAGGTTCGAATAAATAAGGAACCGAAAGCTGGTGTGTTGGGAGTACGACTTCTACAGTATGTAGCATCATTCACAACAGTGAGGTTCATAGCCTGAGACATGGGTAAATGATATCCTCTCATTGGCTAATAAGAAAGGGGCGGAGGAAGGATTGTATTCAAGTTGTTCGGTTCGAAAAAGAAAGATTTGGAAGAAAAATTTAGAAATTAAAGAAACTGAAAACACTAAAAGAAAAAAATTTAAAAATAAGAATAAATATTCTAAATAAATAATTATATGAAATTTAAAAGTGGAAGATGGATCGAATAAACCTATGGATGTGATGGATAAAAAAAATTAGGAAAAATATTATGCTGATAAAAAATGAGTGACAAAAAAAGACAGAAAAGTTATCATTACGTTTATCATTATGTTATAAGAAAGAAATCCACTTGTTTAGTTCTTTAGTTCTTTAGTTCTTAAGGAGCACAAAAGAAAGGATAAAAGGGGAGGGGCCGATTGAGAAAAGAAAAGTAGAGAAAATTTACAAGATATGATCTATCTGTATCTAACGTATCAACTCCAAATATTGCAAATAAAAAGCGAAAGTCTTTATTTCGATTTGATATATGAGATGAATCCAGTATTTCGATTTCTTGCTTATTTTGTTACTGAATTAAGTTGAGCGGTTTTACATTTACAGACGCATAAAAAACTATTTTTGTGGACAAAAAAAACTGTTTTTTTATGTTATGACTGTTTTTTGTGTATAAGTGTCCAATTGAACCCTTTGAGATATAAATCCCAAAAAACTCAATTAACAGCTTTAATCAACCCTCCAAGAAATAATCCATGGCAAATTTAAGGACGAAGAATCAATTCCCACAACTCATTAAAGAAAATTGAAAAGAAAACTACTTCTAAAAATCACAAAAAAAAAATTGCACAAAGAAGCTAACTCCTAAAGTTGAAAACTTTATTAATGAAAATAATCGTATATTAATGAATAATGAAGAAGCCTTTATATAGGCTAGATAAGTACATCCAAATAAAATTCTAAAGCATACTAAAACTCTAATTAATTTAAATAAAAAGTAGCTTTAAACTGAACTTTCTTATTTGACTAAGAAACAAAACTCCTAAACAACTTAAAATACTTAAACAACATCCAAAATTTGAGATAAATAAATAAATAATAAAACATAATAAATACAATACTGGGATCATATATAATAAAAATTAAGCCTAAAAGTCAAACTCAATATGATTTAAATACGAACTAAAAGCCTGAAACTCATAATTTCTGTCATAATCCCGTCCATAAATTTTGCTTGAGTTGTCTTCATTAAAATGGTCATAACTTGATCTCCCAAAGACAAAATCGACTGGTTCAAAGTGCATTTTGAATCTAAGAGACAGATCTTCAAACGCTATGTAGATATATAAGCCCATAAATGTCTAGATCATGTCAAAAATTCATCGCAAATTGACAAATATTTTCAATTTGAAAATTGGCAGCTTGGTTGAATTTACTTTAAATTTCAACTATTCCATGCATGTATCATTCCCCGTTTCTTCAAAAATATTTATCCTCACATATTTTCTTTGATTGAATCTTGGTTTGATTTGCTTAGGCTTTGACCTTATTGTTGGGACTTGAGGTAGTGTAAGCATATCACATCCATGGGTCTAAAAGGTCGGAGGAAGGATCGTATTCAAGTTGTTAGACTCGAAAAAGAATTGGATCTAACCTGAAAGAAGAAATAAAACAATTTAGAAATTAAAAAAGTGACTAAGAATAAATATTCAAAATAATAAATAAATAAATAGACGAAATTTAAAAGTGGAAGATGGATCGAATAAACTGATGAATGTGATGGATAGTTTGATAAGTGTCCAATTGAAGTCTTTGAGATATAAATCTCAACAAGCTCAATTAATGACTCTAACCAACCCTCCAAGAAATAATTCTTGGTAAATTGAAGGATGAAGAACGAATTCTCACGACTCCTTAAAGAAAATCGAGAAGAAAAATAATTCTAAAAAATCACAAAAAAAAAAGAAATCTTGTACAAAGAAACTGACTCCCAGGGTTGAAAACTTTATTAATGAAAACAATCGTATATTAATAAACAATGAAGAAACCTTTATATAGTCTAGCAAACTACATCCAAATAAAAATCTAAAGTATACTGAAATTCTAATTAATCTAATTAAGAAGTAGTTTTAAATTAAACTTTCTTACTTGACTAAGAAACAAAAATTCCTAAACAACTTAAAATACTTAAACAATATCCAAATTTTGGAATAAATAAATAAATAAATAATAAAATAATAATACCTAATAAATACAATATTGGACTCATATATAATAAAAATTAAGCCTAAAAATTGAACCCATTATGATTTAAACTCGAATTAAAAGTCCATAACTCAAAATTTCCGTCATAATCCTGTCTATAAATTCTGTTCATGCAATCTTCACTAAAACACTCATAACTTGATCTCCCGAACTCAGAATCAAGTGATTCAAATTGTGTTTTGAAGCTAAGAGATAGATATTCAAATTATATGCAGACATCTAATCCCATAAATGCTTATGGATCCCATCCAAAAATTTATCGCAAGTTGACTAATCTTTTCAGTTTGAAAATTGGTAGCTTGATTGATTTGACTTTAATAAAATTCACTCATTTTGTGCATGTATCATTCCTTGTTTCCTCAAAAATATTCATCCTCACATATTGTCTTTCATCAAATCTTGGTTTGATTTTCTTTGCTTTTGACCTTGTTGTTGGGCCTTGAGGTAGTGTAAGCCCATCACATCCATGGGTCTGAAGTAGGGCCTTGAAACTCATATCATTGACATTACATGGTTGATGAAAAGTAAATATGACTGAAGATCATTTGCCTTTTTGATGAATGACTTGATTACTATTTGATATTAATTGAATTTTCATGAAGGAAGATGTAATGGTTGTCATGAGATAAAATAGGATCATATTGGGAGAACGAATATTATCCCAAAGAGATTAAAGATATCATATGTGGGTAACATACTTATGACAAGGTTATTGGACGAGCACTAATCGAGTTGCTTTCATAATGGTATGTCGTTGGGGAGAGCTCAGTCACGATACTATAATAGAATGAATTCGTGACTAAATGACTTAATAATTATTAAGTGAAAATCTGGAACTTAATTATAAATCATTTGAGCCTCAATCGCATATATCCAATCAGTTCCTTCGCTAACTCATTGAAACCAAAAATGAATTGTGTATTTTAATTGAAATGAATAGAATGAATAGAAATAGAGAAATGAAAAACATTCAGAAATGATTATGGTTTTCTCCAAAATAGAGAAATGAAATTATTTGGAAATAAATGTGGTTTTTTCAAAATGAGAAATGATTCATTTGCAAATGAACATGGATTTCTCAAAAATGATTGGAAGAACAAGTTTATATTTTTGAGCTATTTAAAGCACAAAAATGAAAATAAACCATTCGGTCATAGTGAACAAGTTGAATGATTAGATATTAAATATATTTTCTAGAAATTTTACTAGGAGTAAAATTGTCATAATTTTATCGAAGGTAAAATTAGGATGAAAAAATTATTCGATATATATTTATAACGGTTTATTTTCGGAAATATAAAAGCAAATATTGGGTTGATCAAATTATAAATTATTGGTTAAAAGTCCGCTAAGTACCTGTAATTGAACCCGATATGGAAGAGGCCCAAATGGAAGAGGCCCAAAAGCCCCTCATGTTAATAGGGTGGATGGCTAACCCTAGTTAATATTAACTAGGGTTGTCGCCACCTATACTCTTAATTAGATAAGGAGTTCATTTTTTTAGTTGAAATAAACTTCTACAATTCAAAAAAAGATTTACCTTCTCTTCCTCTAAATAGATGACACAGGTAGAGCTAAAAATACAACCTTTAAGATATTGTTACTCTACCGAAAAATAGAGAGAATTTATTCTTAACTATTAAATATATTATTTTGAAATAACAATTCTATTGTTATCTATTTGAGAAGAGAAATTTTCTTTCCACATAAAAGAAAAGAATTTCTAGTTCTATGTTTCGATTCAATTAGTTCGAGCCCACACTCGAAGTAGTTCATGGTATGAGAATAGCGGAGAAGCTCGTTTAGTTGAAAGTCAAGAATGACAAAGATCCATCTATCTAAAAGTAGAGGTACGATTTCATTTTAAGGTTTATTGCTATAAATATCACAAACTGGGTCAATTTTCAAAATTTTTATCTTTCACTGTGTAAGAAAACGATTTTCAAATCGATTTTTTTCCAACAGATAAGCATGTCATATAGTTTAGGAAAAGAATGACACATGTACTTGTCATGAATTTATTAATCGTTCATGTTTAAAACTGGACATAAAAATCTTACCTATTTTTAAAAGATTGAGTGGGAGAAGGTCCCTAAACAAGACCTACAGTCTCCATTAATGGTCTCTTGTGATTCTATGACAATATAACTACCCCATAGTAGGATTTTCATATGTATTTCACTGAGGATATTTCCTAAAAGAAAGAAGAATTATCTTGAAACCGTATGATAGTTGGTCAGCCATGTTATAGGTATCATCATGCGGTATAACAAGAAGTTTTTTTAAAGAGGACAACTAGTCACAACATGTTACTCGGTGAGATTGTCCCACGATGACTCATTTGTGATACATGATGCGATAGGTGTTGAGTTGATGGTTATATACTTAAGATTTTCTAATTAAGTAACTTCCCACGAAGATCTACTTAAGCTAGAATTATGGCCAAATGTAAAATGATTATTAGTACGTGTGAATGCCTAAGGAATGAGGTTCATGTATTAATTTGATAAAAATCTATGTTCTTACTAGTTGATTAAGATTGTTCCACAGTGGTTTAATTCAATGGGTGTAGGAATTCTCTTTGCAATGACTTACAAATGTTTTAAAGTTTTGATGTAAGACGCATGCATCATCTTAATGCATATCATATTGTTGCAAAATATTTTCTCAATATTTGCTAAATACAAAGATATTAAGGAATGAATATTTTATTTTTCAGTTAAAAAATGACACCTACTCCCTTACTACACCTTCTTACTAAGAACAAACTAAATGGAAATAACTATAAGGAATGAAAAAAAAACCTCATGATTGTCCTAAGCTGTGAGAAACTCAAATTAGTCCTTGATAATAAATGCCCTCTGGCCACTCAAGCTAAGGATATATACCATTATCAAACATGAAACCTAACTATTTGGCTATATCAAATTTACCATTTCTAGCTTTACATATCAACAAAATCTAATATTATGCAAAACTGACTCAAACCTAGGTACATACCATATATCAAAAAAAAGGAACTATATAAACATCATTGAGTCGAGGACCACAAATTGGATGCTAAAATCACCTCTCGAAACTTTGAGATCTACCTAAACATGCGCACAGAATAAACAAACCGTACACTGAGCAATAAAGCTTGGTGATACTTTCATGATACAAGTCAATATAATTCAAGCATTAATCAAATGCATACAATCAATTCAAATTCAAACTTTAGCCATTTCAAATACACATTCATGCGAAAAGCTTCCATTATTTCTAACCGGTTCGCATAATCTTTTTATACTTTCTTTATCATGAATTACATATATACACACATACAATTTCATCTCCTCATATCATTTCATATACTAATATCAATTCACAAGATCTTACCATTTCAATTCAAATAATACATTATACTAGTTTACCAAAATTTGATTTATTTCATTTTTCAATTTCAAGATTTGATTTCAATGTTTCACCCAATGGAACCCTAGTAAAATGGACTTGGATACATGGATGAACTACACGACACCAAGGTAGCTCGTATGAGCTTAAACTACACCAGACCAAAGCACTGAAGCACAAAAAACTCGTAGGCATCAATGTATATACATATAAAAACACATCCCTCCACCACACCAAAGTCTCCATAGAGACAAAGAATACTCGATGATCCGCAACAAATGCTGGATCTCGATATGACCTGTCATAATCTCCAAATCACCAAATATCCCCTACAAGCATGCAGATGACCTTATTGGCATGCCGCTCGTATCCTAACCTTTTACTAAGTTCACATAGGCATCAATTATCCATATTTGCATTATCATACCCTGTAATCGTTCATATTTGCATATTCATACTCTGTAATGGCTTACATTTACTTGTCATACCCTATAACCGGTCACATTTTCATTTCATACCCTGTACACTATACTATTACATAACAGTCATTTATCTCATTTCATTTCAATTCAATTCAATCCAATTCATCATCAACACACAAATATTTCATATAATATAACATGTTTCAATCCATTCTCATATTACACATCAAATGCCCACTAAATACTACTACTTTTCATTTTTTAAAATTCAGTCCACTATCTCAATAATCATTATCAATCATAGCAAATCAATTAATACAACCATTGTTAACTAGCTTCGATACTTAATCATGCAATAAGACATGAATATGCAAATAAATAGATTGATCTGGAATCATAAAAGCACGGATCGAAATCTCGTGTTACTTGTCAACAACTCTCACTTTTCCTTTCCTCTTGACGGCCTGGTGTTGTCTTTAGCTACGATCGATAATTAATAAAGGAACCATATCAAAATTAATCCAATTCAAATTCAAATGTAAAACCAAGCATATTTTTCATTTTATTCAATTTAGTCCCTAAACTTGGTATAAGCCTATCTTTCAGTTTTAGCATCGGATCAAAATCTGATTCGACATTCATTCATTAGGGACCCTATAATTTTTATTCCTAGCATAATTTCATAATAGTTTTTCACTTTATTCAGTTTGGTCCCTAATGTTACAAAGTTAACAACCAAGCTTATAAGCTTTACAATTTTGTCATTTTTATAATCTAAGCTTAATATTTATCAATTTCAAGCATATTTCATCAATTTCTCAACAATGGAAACTTACTAAAAACTTAAAAATTGCACAAATTGATACATGGGTTAGCTAAATCAAGCTCCCATGACCATAAATCTATAAAAAAAATTCATGAATTTAACTTGGTTACCTTATTAGAATTGATGGTCGAATGTATAGGATGGTTTCTAGCTCTTTCTTTCTTTTTCTCTTTAGAAATCAGTGGAAGAAGATGATAATATCATTTTTCTTTCCACTAAAATGCTATATATACTAGGATTTACATTTAATTAATCATAGTTAATTAGATTTGTAATACCCGATTTTTGCCCCGGGTACAAATAATAAACGGGCCCAAATGAAACTGCCCAATTACAACAAAATATGCCCAAGCCCAGACCCGATTAAACTAAATAGGCCCAAATACAATGGCCTGAAAAATATTAGAAACCCTAGGGTTTCTAAGTCATCTGCGCCGCAACCGGGCCAAGCTCCAGATCCTCGCAATCTTCACCTGCAAACACAAAAATGGAATGGGAATCAAAGATTGGCAAATCAAATCGGAAGGAAATTTGTTACTTTATTTATTTTTATATACGGCTATAAGAAGCTTTTGAACAGACTGTAATCGAGATCCGATTTGGGGGGAAATTAATAAAAAGAACTACTTTCAATCAAAAAAGAAAAAAACTCAATACAAAGCAAAGATAAATAATAAAGGTAAAGAAACGACCTGTTTGTTTCTGAAACGGTTGAGGGAGCCATCCCCGAGGATCGGTGGCTGGAAACTGAAAGGTTTCTTGACATTTTGAGGCTTTGTGTCGATTTTTTGGAAGTTTCGAACCCGGAATCGGGCTTAGAGTGGCCGAGAAGGCCAAAAGGGGGATTTTTCCCTCTTTCAGCCACCGCATACGGCGGGGTCGGCACCGGAGATCAGCGGCCGGCGCGGTGGCTGACGAAAGGCCGATGACCGGCTAATGGCTGGAGAACAGAGGAGTTGAGAGAGAGTTTTTAAAGGGATTTTTGTTTTTTCTTAGAAAGGTTTTAAAATGAAAATTTTTGAAGGAATGGAGGCTTTTATACGGTACCAAAATGGTACCGTTTGGAGGGCCTCCAGACGTCCAAAACAGCATCGTTTTGGGGAGGCCGACCTGTCTCCGACCCGACCCGGCCTAGGATCCGCGTGTTTTTTAGCAGAGGGGTAAATTGCTTTTTTAGCCCTTCCGCCTTTTAATATATTTCCAATTAGGTTTCTTTATTATTTTAAATTCGGCATTTAATTTATTTTAAATTCTAATTTAATCCAGTTGAATGGCGCCGTTTTAGAGGAGAAGGTAAAATTTCCCTTCCAGCCCCTCTATGTAATTCGCACGTTCAATTTAGTCCTCCAGACTTTATTTATTTGTGAATTTACCCCGAATTTTTACTTGCAATTCAATTTAGTCCTTTTTTCATATTTCTCTTAAAATCAATATTTTTAATAATGTATTTGTTTTTTTATTTTATAATTTCCATAAGTAATTATTATTTTATATATATAGGTTTTTTATGTATGTATTTATACCTTTGAAAAAACCAATGTTTTTCGTATATTTTATACACATGTTTAATTTATTTAATTAATTTTGATATTATTTTAATTGTTTTAAACTTATGTATTTTTTATGTGTACATGTATATTTTTTTTGTTGTTTATCATTTGCTTATTAATTTATGTTTGCATATTTTTATTATTATCTTGCCTATTTATTTGATATTTTGCATGTCATTATTTTATTTGTTTGTTTGTTTATTCATATTATTTCTATGAAATTGTTGTATTTATTATTGATATTTGTTTAAAGGGCATTTATTCACATATTCAACATAACATTACACTATCTTTTATTTAATTTTAAAATGAAACATTTCAAAATAGAGATAATACTCGTATTTAGGACTTCTCAAGGAAATTGAGCCCTAACGTATTGGGTTCCGATTTTTTTTGTAAAATCTAACAATGGAGGATTGCTCTTTAAATCAAATAAAATAAAACTTATCATTGGGAATTCAACGTGTTGTGTCCTAACGTATTGGATGTGACACGTTGATTTCTCAAGATAAAGATTTTTAAAAAAAATAAAGGAAATATCGAATGTTTGGGATTTTAAGGAATTGTGCCCTAACGTATTGGGCCGCGATTTCTCTATAAATTTTAAACAATTAGATATTTTCTTAAATTTTATTACACGAATTTTTTACCAACTCATTGTGAGGAGAATAAAATGTTGTGCCCTAACGCATTGGGTGTGATGTTTTTCTTTTCAAAATGAGAAGGTCTTAATAAATAATTTAATTTAAGGATCGCGTTTGTTAACTCTCGACTTCAAGACATTTTTTAATCAATTTGGTACAATATTTTGGGCGTTATAAGGTGCTAACCCTTCCTCGTACGTAACCGACTCACGGATCCATTTTTCTAAAACTCGTAGACCAAAGTTTCTTTTTAGGTGATCCAATCACACCTCAATAAAAGATTGGTGGCGACTCCCAATTTTTGTTTAAAGTCGACAACCTAAAATTTTTGTTTTCGAAAAAAACGGTTTCGACAGCTTGGCGACTCCACTGGGGACATTTTTTTTAAAAAAAATAAGAGAGTCGAGCCACAAAGTTGATTAAATTTTGTCTTATGGTCGAGAAAACATTTTAAAGAAAATTTTTATCCTTTTGCATTTATTATTATTGCTTAAATTGATTATTTTTTTGCATTATACATTACATGAGTCGAATAATTTACCCTTCTAAGTGGGAATGAGAAACTATTCCTTTGTGAGGTTTTCACCTCCGTATAGGATAGTGGATTGCTTTCGGAATACATCGGTACTTATGACTTCGTGAGATTATCATCTCCGTATAGTTATAAGGAAAATGTGTTCTCCTAAACCGAACTTGATCTATATGAGCCTATAATGGGTGAGGATCAAGGAATCTACTGGTTCGGGTACCTTTGCCCTAGAAGCCGAACTTCATATAATGAACCTTAGGAATCCACCCTAGATAGAACTATACCAAACCCTAGAAGATATCCGATTAGGTGTGTTGCTATTTTTTGCTTATATTTTATGTTCTTATATGATACTGACTTTTTTATGTTTTATTTTGATTGCATGACATGGCATCTCATTTCATCATAAAATGCGTCAGTCCATATTCAGTTGCTAGATAGAAAGCTTATCATGGAGAGAGGGTTCCTTGATAAAGTGGAGGACAATGCGACTGTCAGAACTTGGTCAGAAACAACGCAGCAAGAAAAGGGTGATAGTTTGGTTGATGGGTACATGTCGGAGTTATGGGATTTTATGCGCATCAGTGTAACTTAAAACAATTTGCAAGAATTGAAGGAGATATGGGATCAGTGGAATGACGAGGTTAAATAGCTATTTTATGATAATTATGGAGATTTGCCTTATTTGCTTGACGTAAAGGTAGACAAGCATTTGTTTCGAGCCCTCGCCCAGTTTTAGAATCCTACTTACAGCTGCTTTACATTTGGGAAGGTTGATTTGGTGCCTACGATATAAGAATATGTGGCTTTACTTTGATGTTCAAAGTTTCAAGTAGACAGGGTTTACTCGAGAGCGGTAAATGTGCCAACCTTTTCAAATAAGCTGATGAGTATAACAAGGATTAGTGAGCAGTGGGTCGCCGCACGGATTAAGCAAAAGAGGGGATAGCAAGTGCATTCCTTGGAGAAGCTTGAAGGATTCAATTCTCACACACCCAGACGTAAGAAAGAGGTTAGATGTCTTTGCTTTAAGTATATACGGCTTGGTTGTCTTCCCTAAAGCCTTGGGGCATGTGGATGAAGCAGTCACTGATTTATTCGACCAACTCGATAAGAAGGTTACACCGATTCCAGCAATTTTGGAAGAAACCTTCAGGTCATTGAGTGCATGCCGAAAGACGGGTGAAGGTAGATTTATTGGATGCGCACAGCTTCTACTCGCATGGTTTCACAGTCACTTTTGGAAGGTGGATAAAGTTTCGTATCGGGTTTTCTCTGAAAATTATTCACCACTAAATGAGATAGTTGCTACACTGAGGAGAGACGACATTTCGGAGGAGAAGTGGATGGCAATTCTTCAAAATCTTTAAGAGGAGGACGTTGAGTGGAGGGCTCCTTGGTTACTTCCAGATGATATCCTGTATCGGTGTGGTGATTTTGATTGGGTTCCTTTGCTGGGTATTTGGGAAGCTGTTAGATATGCCCCATTATTGGTGCTAAGGCAATATAGGTCAAGGCAATTTATACCTGTGACCTAAGGGATAGCTGATTGTGAATTTTTGTACAATGATTATGGTTACAGAAAAAAGATTCAAGAGATGTCTAGTGCATGGAAATAGACTCACCAAATGAAGAGGTTAGCTGTGAGGCCGATGACAACTCCTGAGTATCATGGATGGTGGGCTAGGAGGATTAATGATAATACACCTAAGTTAAATCAGGAAGACAGCCACTCCATAGAAGAGCATTTGCGAGTCATCCCTTTCGAGTTGGAAATTATAAGGCAAGATTTTGAGAGAAGAAATACAGATTTAGAGAAAAAAATAGAGCAAATGGAGTCAAAAAAGACGAACTTGAGATTGGATATAGGCGTTCAGAAACTTGAAAATGAGAAGTTAAAGAAAGAGAAAAACAAGGCTGAGGAGGAGTTGGATAGTTTGAAGACAAATTATAAAAAGTAGTGTTTGTCAATAAGAACTGCCGGGCTGAGAAAGACTTCAGAACAGTGGTGAGCAGAAATTCGAGAAGAAAAGGACAAAGCTGATAGATGGGAATAGAAATTCCAAGAGATGCAGAGACAAAACGAAGCTTTAGAAAAGAGTCTGTCAGAAATCCAAAAGGAAAAGGGCGAGTTAAAGGATAGGGTGATCATGTTGGAAGGATGCCTTCGTCAATATCGAAGTCAAAATTCCGCAATAGAGTTGAAAGCAAGCTTGAGCAAGATTGAAGAAATGAAGAAAAGAATCAAAGAGCTAGAAACGGTGCTGTAAAAATTGTGAGATCCAGATCAAGCACTTAAAAGCAAATGAGAGTCGTAATAATGAACAACTTCATCACTTTCAGAGTCAAGTTAGGAGTAGAGATCATCTTATAGAGGAAGCTGTGGTCCAGAGTCGAGGAGTAGCTGATCATATGCAGACTTTAGCAGTACAGGCTGACATGGTGAGTGTGAAGTATGAACTAGAATCAGATCGAGGGCAAGAATTAGCTTTGTTACTTAGAAAGATTAGAGTTCTGGGTACTAGGGCAAAGTCTTATTTGTAATTCACTTTATGTAAAGGAATTTAATTTCTAGTAAAGTTTTCTTATATGGAATTGAATCAAAATTGACGCTTTTTTTGCATTCATTTCATGCATCGCATTGTTTCATATACATTAAAAAATATATCAAGAGATTCTAATTAATTTAAATCACTCCAGAATCTGGAAACCAATCAACCTGCCAAACACCGCTACGGTACTCGATCAAAAACTAAAGGCATGGATCAAAGGCTAGAACAGTTCCAAAAGGAAATGCAAGAACAAATGAATGAGCAGCTCGAGAAGATTCAACAAAAGATGATGGATAAAATGATGGAATCTCAGGGGAGTATGATGGCTAAAATAACTCAGTTGTTGACTGGTGGAGTTGATAAAGGGAAGGGCTCTATGCTCAATATTGAAGAAGGAGATAGCGAGGGACCTGTTTATTCCCCAGAACTTACCTCTCAACAAGCGGAGGTATATCCGCGCAAATCCTCCGTCACCATTAAGCCTCAAGGCGGTGCTGTAACACCAATGAACTTTCAAGTTAGATCAGGCTCTAACCCTGGAGACAACCTTGCTAATCCTGCTATCCCTGATTTCGACGAGACAGTTGAGAAAATGAATGGTGAATTGTTGAAATAGCTCGAGCAAAAGTATAAATGGCTGGAGGAAAAACTTAGAGCGATGGAAAGTACTGAGAGCTACCATGGAATTGATGCTAGAGAATTGAGCTTGGTTCCAGGTTTGGTACTTCCCCACAAATTCAAAATGCCAGAGTTCGAGAAGTACAACAGAACTAGTAGCCTCAAAGCCCATATTACTATGTTCTGCAGGAGGATGATGGGATATGCTAGTAATGACCAGTTGCTGATACATTGCTTCCAAGATAACCTCGCAGGGGCTGCATCCAAATGGTACAATCAACTGAGCCGTACCCAGATTAATTCATGGAGAGATCTAGCACAAGCGTTCTTAAAATAGTACAGCTATTTGACTGACATGGTACCTGATAGAATTACCCTGCAGAACATGGAGAAGAAGTCTGGTGAAAGTTTCAGGCAATACGCACAGAGATGGAGGGAGGTTGCCATCCAAGTTCAGCCATCCCTTTTAGAAAGAGAGATGACAATGCTTTTCGTTAATACGTTGAAGGCCTCATTTATTACACATATGTTAGGGAGTGCTTCCAAAAGCTTTTCTGACATAATCATGAACGGGGAAATGATAGAGAATGCTATTAGAAGCGGGAAAATAGATGCTGGAGAAAGTAGCAGAAGGTTGGCCTCGAAGAAGAAAGAAAATGAGGTCAACAATACAAGTTCATATTCAAAGACGATCACGGTGAATCAACCGGGAAAAATGGCGGGTAACCAGCAAGGGTCATCAAAGCAGAGATCTGATACAAGACAAAATATAGAGAAGAGTCAATTTTACGCCAATTCCAATGTCGTATAGGGAGCTATATCAGAATCTATTCAATGAACACATGGTTTCCCCTTTCCATTTGAAACCCCTGCAGCCTCCATACCCCAAGTGGTACGATGCAAATGCACAATGCGACTATCACGCGAGAATTGAGGGGCATTCCATAAAGCATTGTACGCCGTTCAAGAAGCTGGTAGAAAGACTTATAAGCATGGGTGTGGTTAAATTGGATGATTCGCCCAGTACAGAGAATCCGTAACCAAGTCATAATGATAAGGGAGTGAACATGATAGGTGGGAGCATGGGTAGAAAAATCAAAGAAGACATAGCAGAAGTGAAAATACCTTTGAGGCGGGTCTGGAGAAGTATGGTAAAAAGGGGATTGATTGTTCTGAATTCAGAGAGAAGCTTCGAAAGGGTGGAAAACTACTGTGAGTTCCATCACGATGAGGGACATGAAATCTAGGAATGCGCAGAATTCAGAGCCCTGGTTCAATGCCTGATGGATAATAAGGAGATGGAATTTTATGAAGAAGTTAAGGAGGAGGGGAGTATTTGCGCATCCGAGTCCTCGAAGGTTCCAAGAGTAGTGCAGCCTGTGGTCATTATCTCGCGACCAAAAAAGGATGAGGTGAGAACACCAGTAATGCCAAAATCATAATAAAGAAACGTGCAACCTTTCCTTTCCAGGACAGTATGAAGGTTCCATGGAGCTACGAGTGCAATACAACTGTCCCAGGAAAAGAGACTGCAAAGAACCAGTGTGAGAGTGCCAATCCAGAATCTATGAAAGGGGCCATAATAGGGGAGCAAAAAGGGAAAATAGTTGAGCCGGTGAAGGAGGAAGAAGCTGTGGAATTCCTCAAATTTTTGAAGCATAGTGAGTTTAATGTCATCGAGCAGTTGCATAAACAACCGGCCCGCATATTTGTACTGGCCATACTCTTGAATTCAGAAGTACATCGAAATGCGCTGATGAAGATGCTAAATGAGACCTATGTGTCCAAGAATATTTCTGTCCGCAAGCTAGATCGGTTGGTCAATAATATTATACTGATAATTTCATATTTTTCAATGATGATGAAATACCTCCTGGGGCATGGGATCTACCAAAGCTTTGCATATCACTGCACGATGCAAGGGGCATATTTTGCCGGGAGTATTGATTGACAATGGATCAGCTTTGAATGTACTACCATTATTCACACTTAACAGGCTACTCATAGACAGTTCACACATGAAAATGTGCCAAAATGTAGTGAGGGCGTTTGACGGTACAGAAAGGAAGATCATGGGAAGAATTGAGATACCCCTACTGATTGGCCCAACAGTTTATGAGATAGATTTTATTGTGATGGACATCAGACCTTCCTATAATTATTTATTAGGAAGACCATGGTTACATTTGGCGGGGACAGTACCGTCACCATTACATCAGATGTTGAAGTTAGTGTCAGATGGTTGGCTAGTGACAATAAATGCCGAAGAGGATATAATAGCAGCAGTATCCAATAAGACGCCATACGTGGAGACCAATGATGAGTCAGTAGAATGCTCATTTCGATCTTTGGAGTTTGTAAATGCAGAATTTGTTCCTGAAGGGTGCAAAATTTTGGTGCCAAAATTATCCAAAACTACAGAGATGGGTTTACAGTTGCTGGTAGGAAATGGAGCTTTACCCGGAAGAGGACTGGGGAGATATCTTCAAGGGAGGACTGAGGTTCCAATGCTGAAAGAAAAGCAGGATCACTTTGGCTTAGGATACAAGCCAGATAGAGGACAGAGAAAAAAGGAGATAGAAAAAAGGCAGGAAAGGAGAAGGGCGCGTCTGAATGGGGATGAAGCTAAGTGGGAGCCAATGATAATTCCCCACATATCCAAAATGTTCGTATCTGGAGGAGTTATTCATCATGAGAGAAGGAAATCGGCTGAGGAAAACATCGAGGAGACGTTGGGAAATATGCATCAATGCCATTCATGAGCATGTGAATGAAGAAATGAGCTAGCTGGACATTCGTCCTTATGAGCCTGGAAGTGTTCTAGACAATTGAACTGCGGAAGAAATACCTAAAGTCTTTAGAGCTGTCTCAGAGTAATATTCAGAACAAACTTGTTATTTTAGCCTAGAAATAACAAGAATTCTTTTGTGAAATAGGTTTATGTTTAAACATAATTATTTTAATAAAATACATCTTTGCAGTTGTTTCGAGTAAATATTCCTTCATTCTTTCCATACAAGTAAATATATTCTTTCATTACACAAATAATTGTACATAAATTCATACATTCTTTTGTAACCATATTAGGTCCTTGTGTATCAATGACGTGAATGACGCCGCTACGAGCTCAGAATGCCCTTTTGAACGAAACGTGTGTTTAGAGGGATCGCACGACTTTGAAGGTGATGAAGATAGTGGTTTATCTTTGGGCTTGTTGAGGATGGTAGAACAAGAGGAAAAGCAAATCCTACCTCACAAAGAATCAGTAGAAATTGTGAGCTGGGAAGAAGGAAAAGAGGTGAAAATTAGAACTGAGATATCCGCAACGACAAGACGAGACCTCATTGAATTACTCCAGGAATTCAAGGATGTCTTCGCATGGTCATATCAGGATATGCCCGGATTAAGTGCAGACATTGTAGTGCATCGTCTACCTATAAAAGAGGATTGCAAACTAGTTCAACAGAAGCTCAGAAGGATGAGGCCTGATATTGTGCTCAAAATAAAAGAGGAGGTTAGGAAACAGTTCGATGCTGGGTTTTTACAGGAGGTCAAATATTCTGAATGGGTAGCCAACATCGTTCCAGTCCTTAAAAAAGATGGAAAAGTATGAATGTGCGTGGATTATAGGGATTTGAACAAGGCAAGTCCAAAGGACAATTTCCCATTGCCACATATTGATACTTTGGTGGATAATACTGCGGGATTTTCATTGTTTTCTTTTATGGATGGGTTCTTAGGATATAGTCAGATAAAGATACATCCGGAAGATATGGGAAAGACCACGTTCATTACTTTGTGGGGAACATTTTCCTATAAGGTGATGCCATTCGGATTAAAGAATGCAGGAGCAACATACCAAAGAGCCATGGTTGCCTTGTTTCATGATATGATGCACAAAGAAATTGAAGTATATGTTGATGATATGATTGCCAAATCCAGAACAGAGGATGAGCATATGCAAGTCCTAAGAAAATTGTTCTTAAGGTTAAGGAAGTTCCAGCTCAAGCTTAATCCGACAAAATGCACTTTTGGAGCCAAGTCAGGAAAGTTGTTAGGCTTCGTAGTCAGTGAAAAAGGAATCGAGATTGATCCAGACAAAGTCAAGGCAATACGAGATTTATCGCCACCACGTACACAGAAAGAAGTTCGAGGTTTCTTAGGAAGATTGAATTACATTGCTCGGTTCATTTCACAGCTGACCGAGAAATGTGATCCCATATTTCACCTTTTGAAGAAACATAATCCTGATGTCTGGAATGAAGAATGCCAGAAAGCCTTTGAGAAGATAAAGCAATACTTATCCAATACTCCAGTGCTGCCACCACCTAGCCCAGATAGACCCTTGATTTTGTATTTAATGGTGTTCGATAACTCCAAGGGATGTGTGATGGGTCAGCATGATGTGACTGGAAAGAAATAAAGGGCAATATACTACCTCAGTAAGAAATTCACCGATTGTGAAATGAGATATTCACCTATCGAAAAATTATGTTGCGCCTTGATATGGACAACCAAGAGGTTGAAGCAATACTTACTCTATCATACGACTTGGCTAATTTCAAAATTAGACCCTTTAAAATATATGATGGAGTCAATGGCGTTGAATGGGAGAATGGCTAGATGGCAAATCTTGCTCTCCGAGTTTGATATAGTATATGTGAGTCAGAAGACCATCAAATGGAGTGCGATAGCAGATTTCTTGGCTAGTAGAGTTTTAGAGGATTATGAGCCTCTGGATTTTGATTTCCCAAATGAAGACTTGATGTGTGTAGTGAAAGTTGAAGGGGATCCCCAAGAAAATCATTCTTGGAGGTTGAACTTTGATGGAGCTTCGAATGCATTAGGCAATAGGATTGGGGCAATTTTGGTATCTCCAGACGGAGATTATTATCCTTTCACCAGTAAATTGGACTTCGATTGCACTAATAATATGGCCGAGTATGAAGCCTACATTATGGGGATTCGAGCAGCCATAGAACGGAAGATTAAGATATTAAAAGTGTATGGAGACTCAGCATTGGTAATTTATCAACTAAAAGGGGAATGGGAAACGAGAGATCCCAAGTTGATCCGTTACCGGAGATTGGTTCTGGAATTGATTGAAGAGTTTGACAACATTACTTTTTGTTATCTCCCACGAGAAGAAAATCAAATGGCTGATGCTCTTGCTACTTTAGCTTCCATGATTAAAGTGAATCAGTTAGAGGACATGAAGCCCATTCAAATTAGTATTTATGAGATCCCAGCCCACTATTACAGCATTGAAGAAGTGGTGAATGATAATTGTCCCTGGTACCAAGATATATTGCAATATGTGAAGAATCGCGAATATCCTGATCAGGCAACATTTACGGACTCGATTTATGGATATAGGATTCCAATATCGCATTTTTCGACACCATTGGAAACTGGGTCGTTACACCGCCCTAAGCCTTAGAACGTTACAAGTCTAAAAGTCTTGTGCGACTTTAACATCTCTGTTTATAAAACCAAAACTTGAAATACCTAGTGAGAAATGAATAAGTTAAATTCCTTCTTGTGTATATACATCATATTTGTCTAGCTTATTTTGATGGAATAATATGAAGTATAATGCCTTTCTATAATTGCCTCTATATCTATTACGGTAAAGTTGTTATGATTTTAACGGCATTAGAATTGGGTTGAGTAAATTATTTAATTAGAAAATTAATTTAATAAATAATATTTATTTTGAAAAATAGGAAAACATGTATTGGGTTGGATTAAATTATAAAACGCTAGGTTAAAAGTCTAGAAAGTACATATAATTGGATCTGATACAAGAGAGGCCCAAAACCCCCTTATAACAAGTATGAGGGGCGAAAACCCTAGTAAAATAACTAGGGTTAGCTGCCACTCTCTCTTTTAATTCAACTAGGGGGTTATTTTTCTATTAAGTAAATATTTTTTATATTATACTAATTCAATTAGGGTTTCACTACCTCTCCCTATAATAGATGACATTGGTAGGGCTGAAAACACAACTTTAAGATATTGTTATTCTACCTGAAAATAAGTCAGAATTTTTTTTCTAAGTACAAATTCTATTTTTAGGGAATAACAATTCTATTGATTTCGATAAGAGAGATTTACTTAATTTCCTACTAAAAGTAAGAAAATTATTTCTAATTTTGTGTTTGATTCGAAATTGTTCGAGCCCAAACTCGAGGCAGTTTGTGGTACGAGAATAGCGGATAAGGTTATTCGGTTGAAAGTCGGGAACGCCTAAGATCTATCTCACTCAAAACAAATTTACTATTTCGGGAAAAAAATTATACCATAAATATCACAAACCGACTCGATTTTTTAAAAAAAATTATATTTTCTACTGTGTAAGAAATTTATTTTCAAACCAGATTTTTTCCAACAGACAACTACAACCAAACCTTGAGGAAAATTGCATCTAATGCCAGGATGTCGCGACACTAATGCCAGGATGTCGCGACACTAAACCTTTTCCACCTTAGTGGAGCAAAACTTCAACGAGAAACCAATCTAAAGCAATTTGCCAAGGGTGTCGCAACACTAGGTGTGCTGTGTCGTGACACTGAGCCCAAGGTCGTGAATCCATTTCTCCAAGGTCGTAATTCCACTTCTGATGGTTAAAGTGAAGAAGTCAAGGCCACTTTTGAGGATGTTGTGACATAAAGAACCCTCAAAGCTAAGATTGTGCCACTATCGAGGATGTCGTGACACCAAAGCTTGGGTGTTGCGACACTAAAGTCTGATAGTGTGAAAATATTGCAAGGGTAATTTTGTGTCCAACACCAACTTAAGTCAGCCCATACACTCAAAAGGTATTTTTGTCAAATTTGAGGGTTGTAACTTGGTTGTATTAAAGGCACTTTTGATTCCAAACAAAAGAGAGAGAGAGAGAGAGGGAGAAAGTCACATTTATCATCTTTCTAGCTTCTCTTTTACTCTCTTAACCATTTTTAGGTTTAGAGTTCTTTCCTTTCTTAGCTTAGTTAGTTGATATTTGTTAGTTTCTTTAGTTTTACTGTAGCTTTAGCTTTCTTGCAATTAGGTACAAAAACTCTTCTTTGAATTTTGATTTCTCTTTAAAGCATCTAATAGATTTCATCTTTGTAACCTTAAAAAGTGTAAAAATCTCAACCTTGGTTGTGCTTTCATCACCATTGGTACTGCTATCATCTTCCACAAAAACTCCATCAAAAGTCACTAAGATTTTCTCAACCTTGCTTTTTATGCTTTCTTTTATGAATCATTTAAGGATGACATTATCTAATGTTTGTATTTTGATGATGGGTAGTTGCTAAATTTTATGGTGGTCGGTTGATGGAAATGTTGCATGGTTAGTTTTTAGGGCAGAGACTAAATCATAAAAAATGACTAAATTGAATAGACTTCAAAACCTAGAATTGACGCCTCTAGGTGAATAATTAGATAGGCGTGACTGAGAGAAGAGCCTATCGAGAACCAATTTGGTTCTCTCGATTTAGTTTAGTGAGATTGAGAATAAACATGACTAAATCGTCTAATCGGGTAAAATGGTGACCTAAAGGTAAAATTAGACCAATCAGGAGTTTGGATGATTTAGATCCTTAATCTAAGAATTGACTAGCAACATGGAAGTCAACCAGCCACTTTAGTCCATTGAATTGATATTTGTGTACTTTTGTATGTTTTGCGATTTAGTCCTCCTAGGTGTAAGTTAGTGTAATTAATTCATGCTGATGATTTTCCGTACTATAATGCTTACTGAGTAGCTAGCTAGACTTTGTAATTGGATGCATTTTCATTATTAGTCACTTTATCACCCAATCTCTCTTGGGTTCGATCCTCGGAATACTATGTGTTCCGTTGTAACACAAATATCACAACTGACTTGTCACACTTGCAGTTAAGCCGCATTTATTCTTAATATTTTGTGTTGATTCTCTACTTGGTGTTCATACCCCGTGGCGCAATCAATTGACCATTGTTGAGTGGTGTTGACTGGCCATTGATCGTCCGTGTGGCACTATTAGAACATGTTACATGTCCCTTTCTCAGTTTTTAAATGTTATATATATCATATTGATTAAAATGTAAAAAATATATATAATATATAAATAATTAAAAAAATAAAAATTTTTATAAAATAATTTTTATAAAATTCTAAAATATATAAATATAAATTTTAAAAGTTCAAAATAATATATATAAATTGTAAAATTTTATAATTTTAAAAAAAGGTATTTAAATTTAAAAATTGTAAAAAGGATACTTAAATTTTCAAAAATATATAATTTAGAAAAAAATTAAATTATTTTGAAAAAAAATAAAATGTATGAATTTTTTAAAATTATATATTTTTGAATTTTTATTTGTTTTGTAATTGTTTTAAATTTAAATACCTTTTTAATTTTTATATATTATTTTGAATTTTTAAAATTTGTACTTATATACTTTATAATTTTTTAATTTTTTAAAATTATTTATATATTATATATGATTTTTACATTTTTAATCAATAAAATATATATAATATTAAAAAAAAGACATGTGCCACGTTCTAATAGCGTCACGTGAATGGTCAATGGTGGTCAACGCTAGTCAATGGTGGGTCAAAGTCAAATGTATTTTTTTAATATTTAAATATTTAAAATTTTAATTTTTTAAAAATTTTAATTTTAATTTAATTTTTTTATTTTGAATAAACTTAATTGTCACATGACACATTTTGATTGGAGTATCATGTCAATTGATTTTTTTAACATCATTACAAAAAAAAGGGTTGAACCAAGTAATAAAATGATAGTTTAGGTACCAAAGTGGAAGAACATGTATAACTCAAGGGCCAAATGAGTCGGGCAAGGTAGCCAACCAGGGCGGGAATAGGTCTATTGACCAATCAACAACTACATTGACATTAAACAATCAAATCGGGTGAGCCAAGACTTATTTGGAGTAATGATTAAAACTTTCATTTGACATACAACTGGCATGAATTGAAACCCTATCATTCCCCTTACATTCCTCTAATATTGTAACCATAAAAAATATGAAATCGGAAATTAGTGTTACAAAACTTCATGGCCTTGAAAAGTCTTAAAAAGAAAAAGGAATAGTATTAATGTTTTAAGAAGATGAGCAAATTATACCATAGGTCACCCAATTATGGGCCTTTTTTTTTGGGTCACTCAATTATGAATTTTTTTAAATTGATCATTGAACTATTGATTTGTTTCTTTTTTAGTTTCCTAACAATGATTTTTTTTAAAAAAAATTGCTCACCCAACTAATCAAGATTGTTTTTTCTTTTGTCAATTTTCATTAATTGCATTAATTTGAGGGCGACATGACAAATAAAAAATTGATCTAATAATAAATTTAGCCATCAACTTTTACATATTATATCGGCTTAGTCATAATTTTAAAAAATTAACCCTCAAAATTTACAAATGGTCTCAATTTGATCCTAATTCTAAAAAATTCAAAGAAATATATAAAAATGCATAAATAATTACAAAAAAATATAATAATAAATTTTAAAAAATATATAAACATAAAAAATAATTGTTGACAAGAAATAATAATATATAAAATTTTAAAATATATAAAAGAAAATAAATATTTTAAAAATTTGTATAATAATGAATTTAAATTTTATATTAGTATTAAATAAAAAAGCCCCTCCATCAAGTTGGGTTTTGTGGATACTCCATAAAAGTAAAAGAAGCAAGAAATCATATGAAGAGGACCAGAAAAATTGATAAAAAAGAAGAAGAGTGAAGCATAGCTAAAATATGAAACAGAGTATTCAACTTGCCTGTAATCAAGTTGGGTTTTTAATGCAAAGATAAAATAAAAATAAAAATTATTATTTAAATGTTTTTTACTAAATGACACTACATAATACATAATTCACACTGCATAATATAACAAAGAAGGGGAGAGAGGGACGCGAGTGGGTGTTAAACAATACAACAAAGATAGAAACATAATGCTTAAAGTTTCATTTTCATTCAATCTTTCATGCCTGAAAATACTTGAGCTAGGGTATTTATACAATAAGGAATACTTTTGCTACCAACAATAATAACAACACTAACCACATTAACTACTAGTAACTAACTTACAATTGACTTACAACTGACTTAACAAACAATATTTATCTTAACATTTCCTTGGTTTCTAACTTTTGCTGAATTGATCTTCACTTGACAACACTCGTAAAGCTTCTCTAAAAGTAGAAAACTTTTTAATGTAATTGGCTTTGTAAGCACATTAGCCACCTGTCTTTCTGATGGAACAAAATTGACCTAAAGCATGCCATCAAGAACTTTCTTACGCACAAAGTGATAATCAATTTCCACATGCTTCACCTTATCATGATAAGTAGAGTTTGTAGCCATTGCCATTGTTGATGTGTTATCACACCATACAACTAGTGGTTGTTTTACAAACACACCAATCTCAGTTAGAAGTTGCTTTATCCATAACAACTTAAAAACACAATCTGCTAGGCTTCGATACTCTGCTTCTGATGAGGATCTGGACACAAAAACTTACTTCTTGGAGCACCATGCAACTGGATTGGAACCAAGATAAATGCAATAGCCTGTAGTTGATATTCTATCTTCAACAGTAAAGGCCCAATTAGCATCAATGTAGCCAACTAGGTTAAACTGTCCTTTTTTGAAATACAAACCATAATTCATAATGTCATTCAAATACTTTAATACCCTCTTTATAGCCTTCTAGTGAGTGTTACAAGGTTCATTCATGTACTGACTAAGCTTGTTGACATAGAATGCAATCTCTGGTCGTGTAATGCACACATATTGTAGTTTGCCAATAACACTCTAATATTCATGAACATCAACAAGTGGACTACCATCTGTAACAGTCAACTTGGGACTGCCTACCATAGGTGTAGGTGTAGCAGTGGCTGTAGCCATGCATTTGCTATGAAGCAAATCTAAAACACACTTCTTCTAAGAGAGAAACAAATCAACACAGGAGGTGCGGTGAACCTCTATACCCAGAAAAAAGTGAAATTCACCCATGTCTTTGAGAGAGAACTTGTTGTGAAGCTGCATGATGACTTGGCTGATTTCTTCAGATGAGCTATCTATCACAGCTATATCATCTACATATACCATTAGAAAAATTTTTGAGGCATCAGCTATTCAAAAAAACTGTGATGGATCAACTTTAGAAGCTTGAAAACCAAGGTGCTCCCCTAAATGTTGCCTCAAGGTATGAAACCAGGCTCGAAGGGCCTGTTTTAAACCATACAGTGCCTTGTTCAATTACACACAAGCTGTTCTTAATTGGATCTATACATCTTAAAACCTGGTGGCTGATCCATATAAATTTCCTCAGTCAATGTGTCATTAAGGAAAACATTATTCACATCAACTTGCCTTAACACCCATCCATTAATAACAACAATTTTCAGAACAGTCCATATTGTTATAGCTTGAACCATAGGGCTAAAAGTATCACAAAAATCAAAACCAGCATGTTGAGAGAACCCATTAGCTACTAGTCTTGCTTTATACCTATCCATAGATCCATCAGGCTTCTTCTTCATTCTGAGCAACCACTTACAACCAATTGATCTCCTAAAAAGTGGGAGAGGGCAAAGGCTCCAAGTATTATTTCTGAGAAAAGCTTGTAACTCACTGTTCACCGCTTCTTACCAGTAAGATGAGCTCATTGCTTCATGAATATCAATAGGTACAGTAGCAGATAAACCATTAGTAGGCACATATCAGATGAACTGGTTACCTTGGTGACATATACTTTTGGTTTAAAGGTTCATACTTTGTTTCAAGTAACCATAGGATGAGTATTAGTGGCCTGAGATGGCTAACTTTGAGGTGGACATTGAGTTAGTGGATGGGAAACAACTAACACATTTTTAGAAGGTGAAGATGTTGACACACTAGGAGAAGTTGATATAGAAGTTGAATTTATTGTTGTATTAGATTATATAGATAAACTTGTGGACTCATGAGGTGACCCTTGATTTGTAATTAAGGACGATGGAAATATAACTAATTTAGAACTAGATGGTACAATTGAGGGACTACTAGACAATTTGGATGTATGTAGAATATTTTTAAATGGAAAAATACTTTCATGAAGCATGACATGACGAGACACAAACACCTTACTTGAAGGATCTCGACACCTATAACCTTCTTGGTGGAAAAGAAGCGACTATCAAAAATTGAATAAAAAACCATTGTTGGTGCAATGGAACAACCATGAATGCTCCACAAATCCTCAAAAATTCGTAAGGAGATACCTTTGATACCATGTTAAACAATACAACAAGGATAGACACAGAATGTTTAAAGTTTCAATTTCATGCCTGAGAATACTTGAGCTAGGGTATTTATACAACAAGGAATACTTTTGCTACCAACAATAATAACAGCACTAACTGCTTTAACTGCTAGTATTTAACTTACAACTGACTTAACAAATAATATTTATCTTAGGGGGAAAGAGGGAGAGGGATGGGGGAAGGGGGATAGTGGGAGAGAGGATTTTTATTATTTAATATTAATATTAATATAAAATTAAAATTTATTAGTATATATATTTAAAATAATTATGTATTCTTATATATTTTAAAATTTTATATATTATTATTTTCAACAGTTTTTTATATATTTTTAATTTTATTATTATATTTTTGAAAATATTTATTTGGTTATATATTTTTTAAAAATTTTAGAATTATAAATAAATTGAAATTATTTGTAAATCTGTAAAATTTATTTTTTAAAATTATATGTAAATCAATATAATATGTATATATAATTAAATTTATTATTTAAAAAAGTGATAGTTAGTTGAAAAAAAAAACAGCCCAGTTGGTTTACCCTAAAACGATGCATCGAGATTTGCAGGCAATCGACAAAAGGGTCAGCGTTCGCGCGGGGAGTGCGTGGTGAGTTTTGGAGGTAAAAAGCCAACAATTTTCAACATGCCTCGTTACAAAGAAGATCCGCCAGCGGTTTGCGTCTATACAGTCTGCGACGAATCCAGGTCAATCCTATCCTTGTTTACTTACCAATTGTTTCCAGTTGAAGAATTCAAGTTCATTTTATTTCACCAACAAATCATCAAAAAGTCCTAAAATTGAAACTGTTGAAGCTAAAATCTATCTTGCCACAAACACAACCAAAAATGAAATTGAATTGTTGGTTGACAGATATTTGATTGTGAGGAACGTTCCCGCGTTGGGATGTGGCGATGATTTGCTGAAACTCTTTGCTAATTACGGAGACGTTGAAGAGTAAGTAAGTTCTCTCTTCTTTTTTATTTTTTCCTTTCCATTTTTAATTATTTGAAGAAAACTTTTGATGATGCTTATGCTCACATTTTATTTTGCCTTTCAGATGTAAACCAATGGATGCAGAAGATTGTGAGCAATTTACTGATGTTTATTGGATCAAATTTCGACTCATTAGCAATGCCAGGTCATTGAACTTGACCCTTTTCTAACATTTTCCTCCAATAACTGTCACACTGTTTCATGTACTTAGTCAATAATATACCTCTGTTGGAAAGCTAATTTTAATATGCAACCGTGCAAATTGGTGAAAAACTGAATATATATTTTGTTAACCATTTAATCCATTAGGTTTGCGAAGAGAAAATTGGACGAGTTTGTGTTCTTGAGGAATAGTTTGCTGGTCTCATATGCTCCTCAATTTGAAAGCCTTGATGACACCAAAGATAAGTTAGAAGGCAGAAGGAAAGAAATCCTTGCAAGATTGAATTGTATGCTTATACATTACTCTAAAAATTTAGCTTTTTGACGTACCTATCTTTTACATATAATTGGAAAAAAGAATGTCCATGTTTCAAATAGGAACTGCTTTCTAGTTGTGATTATATATTCTCATGCATGTTATGTTGTTATGCTGTGATATCAGCTCAAAGATCTAAAGGGCATCCAGTTCATCGCGTGCTCTCTTCCAATGAGGCTCCATCACTTCCTGCTTCATCTCATCATATTCCTGACCAGATTAATAATCGACTGAGGTAGTACGCTGTTCAAATTCATGTTGCTACTGTCATCATTATTTCCTTTTTGCATTCTTTCTCTAAATAAACTATGGTTTTTCCTCTCCTTAGGGATGTTGGGGATGCAGAGTTCAGGTCTCACAGTAATAATGCTCGAATAACAAGAGTGTCATCTGACAAGGTGTGGAATACTTTCTAACAACATCATCCCAGATTTTAATCCTTTAACTTGTTTACTGTTTGAAAGTAAAAATTAACTCATTTTATTTCTTTCTTCTTCTTCTTTATTACAATTTGACCAGTGAAGTTCACTGGCACTACATGGTATTCTAGTAGTTGTTTATGACTTAGATGAAGCATGTTGTAAGGCTAAGTTTGTAAATGCCTTTCAGTTGCCGACCCCAGTTGAATTAAGTTAGGTCCAGTTGATTGAATTAGGACAGAGTACATGTCATTCCTGAGTATGTATAATCTTCTTTTATTGTGCATCTGGCTGTGTATTATAATGCTTTAATTTAGGGCTTTGTTTGTGTAATCCATTTTGTTGTGACTGAGATGGATTGGGTTCTGTTACTGGTCAAAATGGATTTATTGGGATTACATTTAGGAGCTGATTGTAGCATTTTCCCGTCACCCTAACATAAATGAAATGTCAGAAAGGGTGTTAAAGAGAGAAAAAAGCCTTGCTAATCTTTGGGTGTTTGAGTTTCACATTTTGGTCCTTGTTTTAGACTTACTGGTGGAAACAAACAATAAATTGTTGGAACTTCTTCTAAAGGAAAGTTTGTTGTTACCTTCCATTATTTTCTTTTCCTTTTTCTTAATTATTGCTCAGATTTGAATGTAGACGTACGCCTAAAGATCTAGAAGTTTCACTCCTCTTTAAAACAATTGAGCCAAACATGCTAAAGCATTTTGATCTAGATGTTCTTTTAAATTTGTGGGTGTTAGAATGCTCAAGTGTTTGATGGGGTTGCTGAAATGTTGTTTCAGTTCTTACCAAGAATAGGTTCTGTCAGTCAAGTACTTTTTATATTTTTATCATTTTTACATGAATATAGTTACGAATATGCATTTTATTTTTATATATGCCACTTATATGGAAACTGCATACTGAGATTTTGAATTGGTTTCAAAATATTTAGTAACTCATATTGGCGCTATAAGTGCTATTATATAAAATATTATTATTGTATATTAACATCTGACTCAAATCAATGCATACGCGGCCGAATAACTAGAAATGAATTAGGTGTTTTATGACTGGAGAAAGTTTAATATAGGTGTTTGTCGGTTAACTGTTGCGTTGTTTTTCACCATTGCTTTCTTTGCTTTTGCTAGAGTTCTTTATTAATGCCTTGGTTGCTATAGTAATATAAGAATATTATACATGGTTGTGGAGTTTGTGTGATAAATATTTGCTCTATGCTGATATGGGGACTGCTTTCAGGACTACTTCCCTTCCCAGTCAATGAATCAGACGGTTAAAACGGTTAGGGACAAACTCAATAAGGTGATAAATCTCTGAACTGCATGATTGTCTTGTCTTTAGAGAAATATTTTTAGTTATGTTATATTTTCATAGTAATATGACTTTTTTTTTTTAACCTATACTCTACAATTTCTTGCTTTAGATTCAATCAAGCACTGAACATTTGCAAGCCGGACCTACACCCAAGAAAACACAAGTGGACAATAGAAGAAGAATCTGATCAACCTTACCTTTAAGATATGCTTATCTACAAGTTAGTCTTTCTAGTTTTTGTTAAATTCGCTCTAATGAAATAGAGAAGGAATGGAATGGTATTCGGTGGGAATTGAATAGAGATATTATGCAATTTGGTGGGGTGAAATGTAATAGATGAGGAATAGAGTAATACATTGTTTGGGTTACAGAATATGCAAAGAATAAACAAAAATGTCAATTTTACCCTTTATTATAAAATCATATTTTTATTTTAAAAATTTATTTTAGTAAGATAATAATTTATTTAATAATTATAAGATATTATTAAAATATTATTTTTAGAAAGCTTTATATTACAATTTATAAGATGTTTCATATTAAAATGATATAATATAATATTTTCAATTTATTATTGTTTAATCAACCTAAGCATTTTATATTTTTTTCAAGTAGACTTTTTTAACAAAATATTAAAAATGTTATTAAAAGGTTAATGATGTTACGATTAACCAAATATATACCATAAATGTAACATATTTTGAAGGTTATTTTGGAAAGTATAAAAAATTTGTTTATTCTTTAGAGCACCGAATGAGCCTGGGGAAAGCTCAGAATAGAAAACATTGAATAAACTCTGAATGGTATGGAATAGTGGAAGCGGCCGAATTATGCGCGATTCAGTTGGCTGTAAACTAAAATGCTGGAAGTTCAGTCACATGTTTATTTAAGATTAGGTTTTGGTGATCGAATTTTAAAACTTTTTTATGTTATGGTTATACAGCTCTTAACTCCCATTAAAAACAATGGCATTTTAATGTCATATTTGATATGAAAATTTAGAACGAATTTAATTCTTTTATCTTAAAAAAAAAAAAAAAAGCTTGCCACAGTCAACAAGTACTTTCCGCCCCTTGACATTTTCACTGGACTTGCAATCACAAGCATGGATAACATCACCACCAAACTCATACAGTCTTTCAATATCGGGCATGACACATGCGACATTTTCACTGTTGGCCATAACTAGCCAGCGACAAATGTATTCGAACTCGGTCTTGTTTGAGCCACTTGTAACAACAGCCTTGATCCTTCACAAACCATTGCTCTTATCATATTTAGCTGATAGTATCGAATTTTAAGCTGACAAATTTTGCAGTTTTAAGCGAATTTGTTGCGTGAAATTCATCCAAGTCTTTACTCTCAAATCGAACAAAAAATTCACAAGAAAGCAATGCACACAAGGTATTTATATAACACCCCTAATCCGTATCCGTTACCGGAATAGGGTTACGGAACATTACCGGAAAATTTTAACTTAAAACATTCAATTTCAACCATTTTGTAAATCATGGCATAATTCAATCAAACTAATGCATAACGTCCCTTATTCGAGGCCTTAGGAACACTTTAGAAACAATTCAGGACTAAATCGGAAAAATTTAGAACTTCATGGAAAAAGATAGAATTTTTCACACTGCAGGGGTCACATGGCTGAGAGACACGCCTGTGTCTCAGGCCGTGTGGACATTCGAAGTAGGGACACAGCCATGTCCCAGCCCGTGTAACTCTTTGACTTGGATCACACGGCCAAGCCACACACCTGTGTGCCAGACCATGTAACTCTCGAAATGGCCTCACACACCCGTGTGCTAGGCCGTGTAACTGCCTAACTTGCAACCTTTTGAAAGCTACAGGGGACACACAGCCGTGTGTCACACACAGCTGAGACACACACCTAATTCTTAGGCTGTGTAGACAAGAAATAGGTCAATTTCAAGCCATTTTTTTCACCCAAACCATGCTCACACCTACAAGCCATTTGCACATATATTCAAGCATTCAAAATGTACCTAAAACATGCATAATAAAGCTAAATTACTATGGTATCTATCCAAACAACCAATATGCCAAAAGGCACCTCTATCATAAATCTTAAAATCAACCTAAACACAAACATGTTTGGGCATAAATCAACCACACAACCACAAATCATCATGCCAATACATAGCACAGTTGACCATATGTCAAACCACATCCACATATACCAATTTGGTCATTCAAAACATATATTTACTTGACCATTTCAACATCTACCATCAAAGCATTAAAATGTCAAAAGTTCATAAATCAAAATACCACATTTACAAGCCAAACATAATGGCTATTTCATCAAGCACAAAACACCTATACATGCCATTATAATCATGACTCAAAACATCAAAATCTACCGGTATAGTCGTTGGATAGTGTGATAGTTCTTCGATGAGCTTCCAAACCGATCGAGTTTTCGATAATTTATAAAACATAGAAAATAAACACAACGTAAGCATATAATGCTTAGTAAGTTCGTAAATCATGAACAATGCTTACCATTTCAATGCATAAGCTTAAAAGTAAACATGAATCAATCCAACATAGCTTGGCACAAGCCTAAGCATCATCAATAACACAAGTTAGTGATTAAACACATAACTTAACAATACCATCACATGGTAAGATAATTTCCATGAACTTAATAAATATGAATTCATGCTTCTCATGACATGGCTATACACAAATTGCTCATCAAGATATCATACCTTTCTATAATTTCATAGTGTAGACAAATGGAACCCTTTCCGGTTCATCCATTTCATGCTCGTTGAACCACTTAGAATAATATCGGATACATGGGAAGCTCACACATAGTGTGCTAGCACATGGCCGAAACCATTCATTTCTTTTTCCTTTATGTAAACACTCTTACGAGCCATAAATGGGCCTGCTCACACAAGCTAATGGCCGGAACATAGCTACACGATGCCACTCACACGAGCTGACGAGTATCCACAACAAATGCTGGAACTCAGCCATTGGTAAGACATTCAGGACCAACACTCGAAACATGGTAACCCTAATGGCATGTCATTTGTATCCTATATATTCTTAAGGTTCAAACGGGGGTCGATAATCGTCATAACATCGTTGGATTTTCCGTCGAAGCATAATATGACAATTAACATAATAGCATTTAAATCAAATACATTAAAATGCTATTTAAACTTACAAACTTACCTCGACCACAAGAACGATGAAATAGGATCGATTAGTCCGACACTTTATCTTTCCCTCGATCTAAGTCCGTACGAGGCTTAACTTGATCATGCACATAAGAATTCAATGGGTGAACCTAGCATGCTCCCATGGTTTCTTTACTTTGAATTTTCGGTGAAAAAGAAGTGAAAAGATGATAGCTTTTGTCTTTTCTTTATTTTAATAACATATATTCATTAAATTACAACTTTAACCTTAATTATTAACCTTTAAAATCACTTAATTAATGTCCATATTTGTCCATAAAATATATCAATAGTATAATTACCACATAAATCCCTTAACTAATTAATTTCATAGTCATTTAGTGCCTTTAACTTATAGAACTCTCATTTTGCACCTTTTACTATTTAGTCCTTTCACCAAATTAAACATGCAAACGATAAAATTTCTTAACGAAATTTTTATACGATACTACTAACATGCTGACATTAAAATAATAATAAAATAAATATTCTCACATCAAATTTGTGGTCCTGAAACCACTATTTTGATTTCAATGAAAACGGGTTGTTACAGTTTAAATAAATGCTCTGAAATGTATTCTATAACTATGAATAGGATGATTACAAATGAAAGGGGATGACTCTATTTATAGCTGAGCTCTTTCATATCCGTATTACAGATTGAGTTATATCAATGGTTGAGATTAGAGTCTATCTACAAGATGAGAGTCCTAAGGGATTTAAACTCTATACAAGCTTATCCCTTAGGATTTAAAATATTCACCTTGGTAACTCTAGTTTTAATTGTATGCTTCATTGGGCCACCGAGACTTCAAGTAGATAAATTTTATCTACATGTTTCACAAATCGAGCAAGTTCAAGTGGTTTAAATGAGCCTCATTTAATCAATTGAATTCCATGGGATGCTTCATGTGCATTTGTCACGAGCTTTGATCCGTAGCTCGTGACATTCTCCCCAACCTATTCTCACGACGCCTTCTTTGCATACTCAAGATGACACTAGTTTGACTCGTATTGGAACCACCTCAATGCCTTAACTGATTCTTGACTAACCACCTTGTTGGGTAGTCCTTTCCCTCGGAACCTTTGCCTCGACTTGTGTCTCTGTCGTTGCCTAACTCAAATCGTTTCTCTCTTTTGAACATCTCATTCGCAAGAGCCCACCGCTCTTACTTGCCCTCATTTTGACTTGCCTCGATCAGGATCCCCTTGATCTTCACAAATAGGCTTAGACATGCTCACATTGAACACAGGGTTAACCTTTAGTATTGTCACTGTAACATTCCTAACCCTTATACGTCACTAGAACAGGGTTACGGAGCATCATTGAGATTTACAGATCAAATACAGATAATTTCATATCATTACTCATTCATATCATAAACCTGTAATAATCAATCATATTGTCCCTTATATGATCCATCGAAGCCCAAATTACACATTAGAATCAAGTCGGGACTAAACCAGTTACTCAGAGAAATTTTCGCGAAACTTTAAAATTTTCCTTGGTGCAAAGGACACACGCCCATGTGGCCAAGCCGTGTGGCTCACACGGTCAAGAGACACGTCTGTGTCTCAGGCCGTGCGGGCATTCGAAGTAGAGACACACAGCCGTGTCTCAACCCATATCCAAATTAGAGTGCTCACTAACTTGGGTCACACGGCCAAGCCACACGCTCATGTACTAAGCCGTGTGAACAATTCTGAATATTCTGTTTCTCAATTTTTAAGATGCAGGGGACACACAGCCAAACCACACACTCATGTGCTAGGCCGTGTGTGCGTCTCTGCCCGTGTGGACAAAAATAAGTCATTTCTAAGGCCACATTTCTCACCCAATTTGTCTTCCACCTACATCAACATTTTAACATATTCACAAGCCAAAACCAAACATTCAAATCAAGCCAAAACCAAGCCTTAGGCATAATATATCATCACATATATTTAAGTATCCAAACTTACCTATTTAACCAAAATCACATGTATGCTTATTTATATCACACATATTAACTCAATCAATTCAAACATAACAACCATGATAAAGCCACATATATATACATATAAAATATGTCCAACTCTAGTCATTCCAATGGCTAATTACAACCAATAACGCACATGCCATCATTGGCCAAATTCAGCCTATACATGCCATTATAACCAAAATTAATTTGATATATATATAACGAAAAGCCCGAGGGATAGTGTGATGTGGCTATGACCAGCTTCCAACCTTAGTGAGCTTTCGAATTACTATAAAACAGAGGAAATCAAATAGAGTAAGCATTTAATGCTTAGTAAGTTCGTATAACGGGAAATTAACTTACCATTCAATAGCATTTAAGGTAAATATATATGACATGCTCAAATTAATTTGGCCATAAGCCTAAACACATATCCTCATCAAACATGTTAGTAATGTAATTCATATAATAACTCATAATCACAAATGTACATAATCATCAGGCAAGTCTCATACATGTGTATTTTTCATCTAATTTTTTTAACATAACAGGTAACATCATTTTCATGTAATTCCGACATATACAGGTAATAATTCATTTCATCCTTATATTGTCTCATGTCAGAACTTTACCCGTTGAATCATTTAAAATATCAATGGATACACGGGTAGTATACAAGAAGTGTAAAAAACTGTAATTCGTCAATTCATATTCGAGAGTGCTCATACGAGCATATAATCGGGTAGCTCTTCCGAGCCATATATCAGGAAGCTCATGTGAGCCATATAATAGGAAGTTCAAGCGAGCCAACATCGGGAAGCTCTGGAGAGCCATTAACGGGAAGCTCATAAGATCCATTTATCGGGAAGCTCTGAAGAGCCAAATAATGGGAAGCTCGTGAGAGCTAAATATCGGGACACTCAGAAGAGCTGCGGTGTGTCCACAACACATGTAGGATCACAACCAATCGGGATGCTTCGAAGAGCTATTAACGGGAAGCTCGCAAAAACCATATAACGAGAAGCTCATAAGAGCTAATAACGGGATGGTCTTTCGAGCTGTGGTGTGTCCACAACACATGCAGGACTACAACCAATTCGGGAACCCTATATCCATCGAATTTCATTTATTCAAATGGGACTTAATACTTGTCGGGTATATTTGGATATATGTTCAATACTCATATATGGCAATTATACATTCCACATACAAAAATATTCAATTTAAAACACTTAAATACACAATTTAGTTACATGAACTCACCTCGACAATTGTTCGTGGATTTGTAATCTACTAATCCGATACTTTTTCTTTTCCACGATCTAACTTCGTATTCGATTTATCTAGATCTATACGAATGAATTTAAAATTAATTCATATTTAATTCAATCCAATTCACATTTTTAGCAAAATTATCATTTTACCCCTATACTTTTGGTTAATTACAATTTCATCCCTAGGCTCGGAAAATGAAATTCATGCAATTTAATCCTCATTCCAAGTCTAGCCAATTTTTACATGTAACATTAGCAGCCCTTGTATTCCACAAAATTTAGAATTTTTCCATGAATTTTACATCTTTTCAATTTAGTCCCTAAATCATAATTTCATCAAAATTCACTTTATAATAGTTGTTTATCTATCAACAACCTTCCATTTTCTACCATAAAACTTCATAACTCATCTATATTAATCCATGGCAAAACCCTAGTATTTTTTTTATAAATTTGCAAATTAATCCCCGAGATAGCTAAATTAAGCTATTACGATCTCGGAAACATAAAAATCATTAAAAACGAGACAAAGATACTTACCCAATTAAGCCAAATAAACTTGCTTGAGTTCTCTTCTTTTAGCTAGGGTTTCCATGTAATTTTTTAGGAAAGATGATGAGAAATGATGATATTTTATTATTTAATTAACTTATCATCTTTTATTATTTCAACTTTCCAATTTAGTTCTTTTCTTTAATTAATTTTCCATTGATGATTAATCATACTTATCTATTAACTCCTCTTAATGGTCTATTTTCCAAATAAGGACCCCAAAATTTTTAATTCCATAGCTATTTGATCCCTTTAGCTACTAGAACTCAACTTTTGCATTTTATGCAAATTGTTCCTTTTTATCAGATTAAACATGAAATTAGTAAAATTTCTTAACAAAATTTTCTTACAATATTCCTATCATAATATAGACCATAAAATAATATTAAAATAAATTTTCTTCTGAACTCGAATTTTTGATCCCGAAACCATTATTCCGATTTTACTGAAAACAAGTTGTTACAGTCACTAAATCTGGTTTGTAAGTCTCTTGGCTTACCTCTTTCAAGACTTTGAAAAGGCCCCTGTGTCTTTGCCAAGCCAACAGCAAGCCATAATGTAAAACACTAGGAAAGTGTTTGAGATGTACTTCGCTCGTAGCATTTACTCGATTCGACTGCCTAATTTGCATCACCACTTTTCCCATAATTTTGATGCACAACCCACATATTTCATCAGTGGTAGTCCCACTGATAACTCAATAGGCTTTACACCGGTTTGTCGCACTTCTATCATTTCCAAAGGGGTCTCCTTAGCACTCCGATCTACCAAGTCGATATTCTTACCACAATGAACATCCTTAACTAGTTAGATTGCTGACAGTACCTTAGTTCCACCTTTTTCATCGTGAGTCACCAGCACAACACATTGTCTGTAATGACTTAATTTTTAATGGTATCAGAAAGTGCGATTTTAGAACCCTATTTCCGTAAATCGAGTCCGTAAATATTAAATACTAATATTTATGTGTATAATATATTGTTACATCAAATTTTGGTCAATAAATTTGTCACATTGAATTGTAAAGTCCAATCACTATAAGTTTTTAATTGACCAAAGGCTTGAGGACTTAAATGACAATTAACCAAAAGTCTAAAATGGTAATTAAACAATTTCCCATGGAAATTGGTGGATGGTAATGAAAGAACCCACTAAGTATGTTTAAAGAATTATTAAGTTAAACAAATCATGATTCGTTTAATTATTCAATTTAGTTCATTCTTAATCTTACTATATATGTAATAACCCGTTTTTTAGTGGTGTCAAAAATAGTGGTTTCGAAATCTCATTTCTGATGAGCGATTCACTAAATAATATTATTTAATACTTACAAGTCTAAATTAGAAATATATTGAGTTTTGGTATAGTAATTTTGGTGAATTTATAGCTAATTAAGGTAAAAGGACTAAATCATAAAAATGGTAAAAGTTTAATTGCTATAGATTTTTAATTAGCTAATGGAACAATTATGAAATTGGACCAAATTTATATATTGAATAATGGAAAGCGATATAGGAATGCACTAACTTAAGTTAAATATGTTTAATATTAACTAATTAAGGTTTAAGTAAATAAATTAAGATTAATTGCTAATTAATAATTAATTTAAGTATATAAAGGAAATTAAAAGAAAAAAAATAAACATTCCATGTTTTTCTTTCAAAGGCTGAATGTTAGAAGAAGGATACCCTTACCAAAATTCAAACTTTAGTCCTTGATTTGGTGAGCAATTTTTAGTTCGTTTCTTGTAATTTTTATGTTTTTGAGGACCTGAAAGCTTTATTTAGCTCACTCGTGTACCAATTTGTTAAAATGTTAAAGTTTTCAAAAGTTTCCATTGATGATTTCTTGAAGTTTTTGGTGTTAAATGATTAGATTGTAAGCTTAGATGTGAAAAAGGACTAATTTGTAAAGTGAAATTTGTTAGTTTTGAACATAAAGACTAAAGTGTGAATATTTTGAAATTAATATGAAATTTCTATAAATATAGATTTTAGAGAGTTGTAGAAGGATGGAATTGAGATCAGTTTCGAAATCAAAGCTTAATTTGAAAGTTATAACAATTTCGATTTTAGAGACTAAATTGAATAGAATGTAAAAATTTAGGGAACATATAAAAAATGAAATTGAACTATCATATGCATAAAATAGAATGTTATAAAGTATTTGGAATTGATAATTGAAATGAATCATTATTATAGATCGAGATTGAACCAACCGATAGGTAATCGAAGAAAGGCAAAAATTGTAGATTAGTCTCTAACTTCTTGTTATCGCAGTTTCTACTAGGTAAGTTCATATGGTATAATTATGTTTAATAATAGTATAAAAATTTTGAATTATGAAATTATTTGTGTAAATGTAATTTTGAATGTGTTATGATTTGGTACAAAAATGTGAGATATGGACTAAACTGTAAAGAAATGTTCTATGATGGGATGATATGTATATGATGACTCTACAGTGATTTAAATGGTACGGATACAGTATTTATGACCGTGTGAACTTAGTAAGCGATTAGGATATGATTGACATGTCAATAGGTTTAGTTGCGCTTTAGTACAGGTTTAACACTTTTATGCTCTTTGTTCAGTACTTCGGTAATCTCTAATCAGCACTTCGGTGCTCTCTACTTAGCACTACGATGCTCTCTGGTGTGGTGTAGCTACCTGTGTATCCAAATCTTTTTATTGTAGTTCGTCAGGCTACTCAAATAAAGAAAAAGAGGAACGAAAATGATATGTTACTAGTTTAATACTCAAACGGTTATATGATGATTAAGTGATGAAAATGCTTGTAAATTGTGGAACTTATGTGAATGTACTAAATCAAATAGCGTATTAAATGTTGAAATGCTCTGCGATTCAGTTATATAATGAACTCACCTATTTGTTTTGAATTGCGATGTTAGGCTTATTATGTCTCATTAACTAGTTTGATACATTTATTTATAAATCAAGGTAAGCTATTGTTTCAATACCTATGAGCTTACTAAGTATTCAAAATACTTACTCTATTTTTGTCGTCTTTTCTATAGTTGTTAACTTACGGGATTGGTCATCTTTTCTATAGCTGTTTAATTATTTATCTATTTTGCTACAGTATTTCCAGTCCAAATGTTCACACGTCTGGTGGCGGTTAAGAGGGGAGGAGAGGGTTGTGTAAGTAGGCTGATTCAAGTTGGGCCAGGGCAAAAAAAAATCCTACCCGAGGCCTGGCCTATTTAGAAAATGAGCTTTAATTTTTATCCAAGCTTATTTTTCAGGCCTATAATTTTTCCCAAACCCTCCAACTTTCGAGTGAGCCTTTAGGATTGGATGGGTGGCCTGGTCCATGATTAGGTTTACTTGTAAGTAATAGTTGGGTTTTTAGCCTTTTGCATGTGTGTATATTTTGACTTCTAAGATGGTGAGAGAAATGGGATTTCACTTTTTAGTTGCAGTCCTTTTTTCTTTTGGCATGGGGTGGGTCGTGGGGGAGGGGAGGAGAAGGTTGTGTAAGTAAGTTGATCAGGGCGGGGCCTAGGCCAAAAATCCTACCTGAGGATCAGCCTATTTAGAAAATGGGCTTTAATTTTTGTCCAAGCCCATTTTTAGGGCTTATAATTTGGCCCAAATCCTCCCATTTTTTGGACAGGCCTTCGAGCCTGGATGAGTGGCCCGACCCATGATCAGGTCTAGTTGGACCAAAATTGATTGTATGATCGGTTTGACCACTGGCCGGGTTCTTAAAACATTGATTTTTTAGTCACAAGTGGTACCTAAATTATTCTTCTATTACCCATTTTACACAAAATATTATATTCATTAAAAAATTTCAACCAATAATAATTTGCCACGTCATATAAACTTAAAAATATATATTTTTTAATTTTTAATTTTTAATTTTAATTTTTTTTCTTTTTCTCTCTCCTTTTTTTTTCTTCTTTTATAATGTATGGCAATACTAGCGGTGTTCGAAATTCGCCCTCCCGATGTTGAGATACTGGCAATTAATTTTATTTTCAAACTTCATTGTCTTCTTGCCCGACTTGATGAGATCGAAAAAGTTATTTCATCAATCAAAACCAATGCTTTCATAACTAGACTAGAATGGTCGATTGAACCGATTAGATCGGGAATTGATTGGGATATCTGTTCGAAGATAAGGGTTGAACCGATTGGCCTGCAAATTGATACAGATTGGTTGAACCAAGCTAAAAGAGCAATTGATCCAGTTTTCTCTAATCTTATTTTTTATTATTTTTTAATATTTTATTTGATTAGACTAGAAGAATTGATAAAATCGAGAATTGGTGGCTTGACCAGTTCGACCAATAGTTTAATTTTAAAGAAATAAAGAAAGGAAAAGCTATATATATATAAAAGAGAAAATATTTTTTTATCTTTTTTTGCCACATGTCAACTTTTAATTGGTTATCTTTTTTAAAAATAGACTTAAGGTTTAACTAATGTTTGAACTAATAGATGTACTAATTTGGAGAAAAAAAAGTAGTTTAGGTACCACTTGTAACTAAAACAAGGTTTAGGTACCAAAATGGAGAAAATGCATGTTTAGGTACCAATTTATTGGTTAAGTTTTTTTTTTTAAATAGCCTTAATGGTTTGACTAACAGTTTGATTAAAAGAGTTACCAACTTGGGACAAAATGTAATTTAGGTACCATATGTGACCAAAAAAGAATTTAGGTACCAAAATGGGAAAAATGGTGTAGTTTAAGTACCAATTTGAGAGTTAAACCCTTAATATTTTATAATGCTTAAATATTATAGTAATTTTTAACATATATAATATATATTAAATATTATTTGTATTAATATTTTATACTATTAAAATATTCATATTTTTATATTATAAAAATTAATTAATAAACATTATAAATTACAATCTATATATTTGTTGTTAAAATGTCATATTTAAATGAAATATTAAGAATGCGATTTAAATTTCTATATAGTTAGTAATGTTGACATTTATTATTAAAATAATAGATTTTAATATTACATAATAATTTATTAAAATATAATAAATTTATTATTAAATTAAAAAATATATTACATATATTTTTATTAAAATAAAAATATGAATATATTTAATAATATTTAAATTTATAATATTACCCTTTAAAAAAAGAAATTTATAATATTTAAAATCAATATTTTAATGTTCTAAGATATTAAAATAAAAATTAATATTTAATACATGTTATTGCATGGGTCTCATGCACCACCAATTAATAATAATTAATAAGATGACACATCATTATTGGTGTAAAATAAAAAATATTAAAATACTTTAAAATAAATATAATTAAATTTATTTAAACATAATTAAATATTAACTATAATTATTTTGTTTCACGGTTGGGTTTTGGGTTTTAATTTTTTGGTTTTGGATTTCATATTTCGGTTTTGAGTTTTGAATTTGATATTTTTGAATTTATTTATATTTAATAATAAATAATATTTATTTTTAAATAAAAATATTTATATTATTTTTAAACCTATTAATAATTTCTTTTTTGTTTTACATTGATGGCGATGTGTCATCTTATTATTAATTGATGTTGTATAAGACCTGTGCATAGAAAGTGTATCAAATATTCTCTTAAAATAGAACCCAACTATGATATATGATATTAGATAAATTTTAAGTATACTTACCTACTTCAAGAAATTTTAATTTAAATGATGTAAGATAACTTCTTTATTTAAAAAAAATTACCCATCGTAAATAAATTCTTTTAAAAAATATATCCACTTAAAATAACATTTAGGGTCTATTTGGAGAGTATGGAATAATTGAATGAAAGTGTGATTATTAGGGTAGTAATTACACTCTCTTGCAATTACAAAAAATTGTAATTCTCTAGATGTGTTTGGCTAACATAATGTAATTATATCGTAATTTCATAGTTACATGATTTATATTTTTAAAAACTATTAATTACTATCGTAATTCCCAGTGTCATGTTTGGTAGTACAAATCGTAATTACACGGTTACATAATTTATATTTTTAAAAACTATTAATTACTATAAAAAAATTACTAGTATGATAAAAATAGTTTCTAAATAAGTAACAATAATTGAAATCAAATAATCATATGTATTATGTTAGTCTAAAAAAGTAGTTGATAATACAAATACAAATTAAAATAACAAGAAAAATAAACATTATATGCAATTTTATCTAATTGTTTTAGTGCATATTTACTGGGATACTCCCTTTTTAATATTTAACATGTGCTCCTTATAATCATTTGAATTTGAATTTGTATCGTTAAAATTATCAAGATCTTCTTCTTTTATGCACTCTTCGAGGTATGGATCATCTTAGTTCCACCTATGATTGAAGTTATGAAATATGCAACATGCTAGTACGATCCAACCTTATCTTTTTTATGCCATACGAAGGTGATGTTAATATGATAAATATCTTTTCAGAACAACAAATATGATCTCAACCACATTTCGAAGCCTTGAATATCACATATTAATGAGTTCGTGCACTTTCTATGGTGTGTGTCTGGCACCATTCTCTTAAATGGTATCATACCCCACTATATGATGCAAGAAATCTTTTCTATTTGCATAACTATCATCGACCTTAAAATATTTGGGTTCATAGTTCAAATAGATTGTAGCTTTAATTATAAAAACTTATTTTAGAGAAAGACTTATGCTAAGTTATATCCTTTTTTATAACATATAAATTAAATAAAAATAATATAAAATTTATAATAGAGTAACCTTTATTTAAAAAGATTATAAATTATCTAAAACTTTCATAACATTTTTTTATAAATAATATAATTTTTTTATTATAATTTCATAAAATACACATTATTTTTATAGTATAATTTTTTAAGATTTATATATATATATTTGCTATAATCATCTCAAACACTAATAGTGTTAATTTATAATATATTTTTTTAGATTGTATAGAAATAATTTTTAAAATTAAATTTGCATGTAATTCAATTCTCACCCTCCCCTTAAGCCCTTAAAAATTGAAAAGTGTTTGAAAAGTGTAATTGAATGCCCTAATTACACTCAATAGTGAGAACATGCCACCCTTATATAATTATAATTACAAACAATTATACCTAAATATTTTTAATATTACATATATATATATCAACCAAAAATCGAAAATCATTTTTTTTTTGTAAAACATATACCTTTAATCTCCAAGCATTTAAAAAATCGAATTTAGAAAACAGATTTCTTTTGCTACTAACACTTGAATAGACATAAAAACCATGAGACGTGCAACACCTACCAAAAGAAACAAGAGAGAACAAAGGATGCTTTGCAAACTCCATTTCAACAAATCCTTTACTTTCATACATCGGTTAGGAATAAGCAGATGCAGGCAACACATCACAATGAAGAGGGTATATATATACTCTTTTTTTTTCTTTTAATCAGTAATTTGCTTCACAGTTTATGATAAGTAAACTTGGACACGAGCTGTTTTCTTAACCTGGCAGACAGGACAAACACTAATTAGCACATCACAATCTTTACATATGCAAAGGTGCCTACACGGCATCAACAAAACGGACACCTCCTTTGCGTTGCAAGCTCTGCAAATCATGCCATGGCGATTCCTGGAAACACATTTGGCACCACCAACATCAGGAATGCTGAGTAAGTTGTTGGGGTCAATATACGAGGCAGCATCATCGACTTCACTTTCTCCAAAACCTTCCTTTCCCTGCTGCTCACCACCCTGTGACTGTGACATTACTTGCTCCAGGTTTCTCTTCAACACATTGACGACTGACTCATTGTATTTTGCTCTATGGTGCCAATTCTGGGCTTCCATAGTCACCTGCTTTATCCCGTCAACCAGTTCCCTATTCTTGCGATTCACAGTCTCTAGTTCTACGTCTTTCTCCCTAAGCTTTTTGCTAACACCTTTCTCAATAGCAGCAAGAAAAGAAGCCGTGTGTCTTTGTTTCATGTCTCTTATTCCCTTCGTCAAGTGCTCTTCCTGATTAAGAAAGAAAATAGTCTGAATAGAACGTCCTCCTAGGCACCATAGTGCTAGGCGTTACCAGCAACCATAAACATGTGAGATTTATGGAGTATAAAATAGTAAAATCATAATCAGGACGGATGTTAGGAGCCTTGAAGCAAGGACACCTCCAACACAGAACTTATCGGAATTATTATGGTAAACAAAGAAAATTACTAAGCACCTATGCCCAGCCAAAAGCAAACGCATCAACATAAATACGAGTTATTAAGATTGACTAGTAAAAGCTGTTTTAATCCCGTCACTAAGAAACCCCCTATATTGAGAGATCATACAGAAAGGTGACATTTTATTTTACTTGGAGAGCAATACCACAATAGTACCTGCATTTTGATATATTGATCAAATTCTTCTTTCTGACGATCAAGTTCGGTTGTAACATTGTCACCGAGAGCCAAGATCATTAACGGTCCATGTGTCATGCTTCCGCTAGCAGAAGTCATAGATGAGTTCCGCTCATCATCATCATATGATAGCCGTAAGCCAGTAGATACAGCATGGGGATTAGGAATGCTACCAGAACAGTCAGCTTCCTCTTTATAAATTTTATAATTCAATGAAATTTGTAGCTTCTGTTGCCTCAGAATATCTTCTGTTTCATGGCCTTTTTTATTGGGTGGAACCATGGGAGCTAAATGCTCATTTCCAAAATAATTCACCACATCAACAGTACATCCAACGGGTACTGAAAGTTTAAAAAAAACTGATCAGTTGCCATTAAAAGTTTAAGAAAAAGAGAATGGATCAGTGTGGTTTTACCTGACGAAATAAGACATTGAATGACATTAAAACATAAACTAACTGCTAAATAAATGAAAAAAACAATAGCTTACGTCTTCCAAATAACTGCAGTTGATTTGATGCATTAGTCTGATATGGAAGACCATTCTCATCCATGCAAATGGGCAGCATAGGATTACCTTCATTGCCTCCTAGCATTTTCCTATATCAATACCTAAACTATTATGATTTATATAGCTCTTAGAAGAGTATCCAAAGTTGAGAATTTGCCTGCACAAGAAAATGATATACAGTTAGATGCCAAATAAACAAGCTTTTTTTATCCAGGAAAATGGGAAGCACAGGATTAATGTTGTTGCCTCCTAACATTTTCCTATCTTAAAGCCTAAACTATTATGATTTATAGTTCTCCGAGAGCTTCCACAACTGAATTTCCCTGCGCAAAGAACAAAGAAAAGAATCACGTCAAAATCCAAATTATAAAGATGACAATAGTGGCAATCTAGCAATTCTAAACATGCCTGCATAACAGTCAGATCCAACTAAATTTTCAACGGAAGGTCCTAAGGTCAGACACATGAGTTCAATATTGATAATTGACACACCTTTGTGTTCCTTGAAGATAAGACACTCAACCAATTCATGTACTATATCTCAGTTTTTTACATTTATTCACGATAAATTGCCTTGCACCATCCAACAGGAATAAAGTTAACTACCACCTATTTTATCACTACTAAAAAATAACAAAAACTCTCAACGGTATCTATTTACATATTTTCTGTTCTCATGAAAGCAAAGCCAACATTTTTACAAGCAGGTGTAAGATAGAACAGCAAGGGATTGGTTGTGATGCAACATGCACTGAAGAATCGTCGCATGCCATTTATACTTGGTTACAACAGGAACAAATGGGAACCCAGATGGAGAATTTGGAAGCTACCCACAAACAATTTGACATAAAAGAAGGTGGTTTCATTGATAAATCTAATTATGGTGAGTAAAACCCCTTTCATAATGTTGTACCCACAAACAGTGGTACAAAGTGAATTGGAAGAGTAATTGGTGCATGACCTTGAATTGAATAGGGGTGGAACTAATATTTAAGTTGCTGATTTTCATTACAGGATGCATGTGAAAGCACAAGAGTATGATATGCTACAACCTATTTATGACAGTATCCAAAAGAAAGTGAAGAATATGCATATCCAGTTCAAGGAGAGTCATTGATTGTTTGTGATGTGTTAATAACAAAAATTGAAGATAAGGAGGAGACTAGTGTTATGGTAGTGCATTTACCCAACTATCTTCCCTACCAAAGGCATTGAGGGCTCAAGTGAAGGGTTTTGAAGAATTAGGGTTCAGTATGAAACAATCCAATATTTCAACACAAACATATTTGAGAGTCCCAATATGTTCAACCCATAAGACCTCTGGAAGTGAATTAACAATAAAGATCAAAAACAATGATGTGAGACCAAATTAAGTATTGACATAGAAGCTCCCTTGAGTGAAGACCAAGATCTTAGCCAGCATTCCAGAAAGAAACATTACCATGCCATACCCAACATCCAACCCAAGGGATGGAAGGATTCTAAAAGAGTGACCTTATCTAGATGATGAGGCATTGTTTTATGTTTCTATGGATGTAGGTCATATTCTCAAGAGGTGGTCTTGGTTGAATGTTATGCTTAATCAATTGGCTAGTTCTATCCAAGGTTCTCAAAACTGGACTGGAGGTTGAACCGGTCAGACTACCGATTTCCGGTCTAACAGATTCGACTCAATCAGTCCAACCGGTTTGACCAGATCAATTGAATAAAATATTTAAAAAATAGAGAAAACCAGTTCAACTGATTCCACCACCGGTCTGACTGCCCGGTTCAACTAGTTAAACTGATTCACCACGAGCCAATAGGTCCAACTCCTTTTTCCAAACCGATACCCCAGCTGATTCTCAGTCCAACCAGTGAAAAAATGGTTCTATCATGTTTTTGAAGAACAAATATCATAATAATAGGTTGACAAGTGTTGAAGAATGGAAGACAACTTTTAAGACTCTGGAAGGTCTTTATTGAAAGGAGATTGTCACATTCAGGATGTTCAAGATTGTCAATTCCAGATTATAAGAATTGCCAGAAGATACACAAACAAGACAATAAGTAGGAAGACTTCACAGTAGATTCTATTGTCATATAAAGAAATAAATAGAAAAGAAATTAAAAATGGCCATAGGAGAAGTAGAACTTCAAATTATCTTGATAGCCTAGGAATTAACCCTAGAAATGTGTCTGTCTTGTAACACCTTGTTTTGTTTGCTACGACAAGAAAAAAAACCTTGAAAGATAGTCCACAAGACCCATTCATTTCCCATCATCAGGGTCTAGTAGCTTGATTCCAGAATCAAAAGGTGTAGACTCAATGTTTATAATCTTTCAAGTTTTGATTAATGTATTTTTGGTCAATAAAGCTGTAGCAGGGAAGAGCGATCAAGGTTCTGGAGCCAGCCAAAGTCACAAAATACAAGCACATAAAATTCATTCTCTTGTTGTTCCAGTTGGTTCCAAATTTACTCGAAGACAAACAGCTGAAGTCAGTTATGATGCCCAAGTGATGAAGGTAATTTTCTCTGGAACCTGCTTACTGAAAACTAATACTAACAAACCTGCTAGCGGTGAGGAGAGGAATACTCCTACTCCATGAATATCAAACAAGACGCTCAATGAGAGGTAGACAAGAAAACTTTAGTTGGTAAATCAGCTATCAACATACCAGCTTATCATAAGTTGCCTTAGCTTATGGCATTCCACGAGAAGAAAGTAAAAAATCATTTGTTACTAAAGCTGACACCAAAGAACCAGAGTGCTCTCTCTAAAAGATTTATTTTAGAAGTGGTGAAAGCTCCTTGCCATGTTCAAGTTTTTCCAAGCGAAGGAGAATGATATAAGAGCTTTTAATTATTTTATATTTCATTAATAATTATTAGACATATTATGGACTAAGATAATAAGATATCTTTAGGGTTTAAATCTATAGTTAGGATCATTAGTTGAGTAAATCTAGGGCTAACAATAAAAGTTCAGTTGCAAGAAAGCCTAGTATAAATAAGTTGTAAGCTATGCTGCCAACATTAACATTTCATTCTTCTTTTTTCTTAACTAATAGAGAGAAACGAGAGGTTTTTCATAACCTTTGGTTTAGAGTTCCAACTTCTAGCTCATTTTCAAACTAATTCTTTCAATTGCTTGTGTGGTTTAGGTAGAAAACAACTATATTCGAAAGAAACAAGGCTGAAAATGAGTTAGAAGTTGGAACTCCAAACAAATTAGGTTTATAAACAACCTCTAGTTTCTCTCTATTAATTCAATAATAATAATAATAATCACTTTGGTTGTAAAGCTTACAAGTTATCTATATTAGGCTTCCTTGCAAATAAAATATAGTCCTAGCACAAGATTTAAACCCTAAAGACATTATATTCTTATATGTACATAATATGTCTAATAGTTATTAATTATTACGGAAATAAAAAAGTAAAATAAAAATAAAAAGCTCTTGCATCAGCAAAGCGAGGGTGTGCACAAAACTAAATAAAACAATTTTTAAATATGAAAAGTAATTTGTTAAAAGAGAGTTTTGATTAGAACTACAATGGAAAAACTGTATCAAATTCATCGACAAGTTACTGAATATGTAATCATGTCAAGATATTATTTCAATTACTTCAACACTGTAAAACCATTTGGCTATAAAAGAAATTTCCACTCTTTATGGACGCTTCTAGTAGATTTTAGCAGTAAATATGGTACAATGACTCTAGGATAAGAGTTGACTATGTCCACCTTCCCACAATAATGCAATAGCCAATTATTCTAGGCCATTTATCAGATATATGTTCCAATATAAATTTTTATTGGTGATAATACCCTACTAATACATATATACTAATCTGAATATTCAGGAGAAGAAACAAATTGATCATGTAATTGTCTTCCTCTATTAGGTTGACAATAAATGCTAAGCTATTCTATCAAAAACTACGAGGGTCCCCACATGAATTATTACCCCCAAAATTCATGCACCCAAGATTTATGCATACATGAATCGCATTCATATCAACAATGATGAAATTATTAGGAATTCAAATACAAATGAATCAAAGAAACACCTTAATCTAAGCTGATGATAATAAAAGGGGAGGAACACTTTAATGTTCTACCTCAATATCTTCTTTATTTATTGAAAAAAAAAAGGAAAGAAATCTGACGGAATTACGGATTGAACTATCGAAATATTAAAGTTAGGTTCCAAAAGTAGATTCTACAGTCAAAAGGGTAAAAAAAAATAGGGGAAAAAAAATCACGCCGATGACCTAGTGATATCTTAAAAATGAAGGTTGGAAAATGTACGAGGTATAATTATGGATAATGCTTCATAAGGAGATCAACATGGAAGTTATGTTTGTTTGGTTGCAACAAAATTCCATGATAATTACCGACAAGATAACCGGATGTAAAGTCTAGACAAGAAGGAATGTGGGAGATGAAGTGATGGAAACAAAAAGAAAAACCAGAAAGCAGAATATCAAGATCAAAAGAGAAAACAGAAGGAAAAATCAGACATCAAATTAACAAGGAGTAATAATCATTACACAAACTAGGAGATTAAGATCAATTTCACATTCTAGATGAATCTCGAGAAAAAGAATTATTTTTTTTGAATGACAACCTAAAATAAATAAAAGTTCTAAAGAAAACATCATCGAAGACATGGAAAACCCAACAATCTAAAAGACCGTACCTGCGATACGTATGCTATTTTATTCAGTTTCAACAACAGTAACTGCGCAGAATCTGCAATTCCCAAACCAATCTTCAATACCCAGAAACAAATATACATATATATATATATATAAAGAAAATACATCGTAGAAAGAATAAATAAAACGTACCACAAAATGTAACGTTTTTGGAGAAGATATCAAAGAGAGAAACCGATCATTTAGGATCTCAAAGTATTGACCTCAGAAAATCAAAGAACGAAAGAAAAGAAGGAAAACGGACGGATAGAAAGAAAATTAAAAGAGAGAAGAAATAAATAGAAGAGGAAAAATAAAAAGCCAAAGGGAAAAAAAGAAAAGAGAGAAAGAGGAAGTTGGGAGAACAAAATTATTGAAAAGAATAATACTAATGATTAAGAATCGGTGGCATTAACAAAGCACGCCCAGTCCTTTCTACTTAGTGGTTACGCTAACTGAAATCAGTAGAATTTATTAAAGTTTTTTATTCACAATTTATTTTTTGCATGAATTATATAATGGGTAAATTACACCGAGTCACCTAACTTTAATGTAGCTGATAAATTAGTAATTCAAGTTTCAATTCAGTCACTAAACTTTTAAAAAATGATAAATCGGTCACTAATGTTATCAAAAAATGACAAATCAATCACCTACTAACAGTTTTCGTTACAGACCTAAGGGGACAATGACATGGCCAGTTAACTAGCTGATGCGGCCAATTAACTAGCCACGTTGGATATGTCCACGTGGAAACCCACCTAATTTAAGAAGAAATTGAAAAAAAACCCTAATAGTAGAAGAAGAAGAAGAATAAGAAGAAGAAGAAGAAGAAGAAGAAGAAGAAGAAGAAGAGAAGAGACTGTAAAATCGTTAAGGTTTTTTTCCCATATTATTTTTTCTTCCCTTAGTTGTTGCTATTGTGGATTAAAAACAACAATTAACAAACCAGGGTGTTGCCAAAATCGTCCCCCCAATGTGATTGTTCTCATGAAGAGGTCACTCAGACCTTTGATAAGCATTCTAATGCTTGTTGCATTGACTACAACCTTAAGCTGTCGGATTGCCAATCCCCGTCGCGGTGTCTTTACTATTTCAACTGAGTTGGAGTCAACCAAAGTCCTAATCCAACCCTTACAAACCCAAATTTTTAACTCCACTCTGCTCAAGTTTGCATTTATTGATATAGGTGAAGCAAACTCTAAGCTTAACATAAAACAGCTGCTGGAAAGGGACTTTTCAAGCAATGGAAAACAAAGGAGCTTTGCAACTTTGAGGAGCTTCAGTAATCATGATGCCAAATCAAGAAATTCCTATGGATTACTGGTATTACTTAGGTCCCCAAACTGGTGCAACTTTCCATTTTTTTCTTTTCTTCTACTAAACCCTAAATTGGTGTTAAAAAAGGTTGTTTAAATTAGTGCTTAACATCCAGCTGGCTGGTTAATAAAAACAAGGAATTTGTCAACTGCCATGTCACTTTTTCGTTACGTCTGTAACGGAAAATGGTTAAAAGGACTAATTTGTCATTTTTCGAAAGTTGAGTGGCTGAATTGAAACCTGAGTGACTGTTTTGTCAGCTACATCAAAGTTGAGTGACTGTTGGTGTAATTTACTCTTATATAATACTGTTTTTTTTATTTTTTTTATCTATTTTGATATCGATTTGTTAAGGATGGGTTTGGATGAGTGATTGGGTATGTGTAAACGAAAAAATATATAGGATTTTTCCTATATAATTCATCACCTTTCTACTTAAATTTGTTATTAAAACTAGGTAATTGTTTAATAAATTAATGAAATATGTGAAAATATGAAATTAGGACATAGAAATTATTAAAATGTGATTTTATATTTTATTATATAGTTTTCATGCATAAAAGGACTTATTTTATATTAATTTAAGCATATTATATTTTTAAGCTATGAAGTGAGTCATGCATGATTAAATTAAATAATAAAATGTAATGTTATATTTTAATAATTCATTTTAAATATTTCATTAATAAAATTAGGTTTAATTAATTAAGTAAATTGATTAATTAAAGTGGTTAAATTAATTCATTTGGTCCTCTAAACTATCTGCTATTTTTGACAGGTCTGAGAGTTTTTTTCTAATTGCAAAATCGTCCAAAGTGGGGACCAAGTCAACCCAATTTTCGGCTGCACATGTTTGATCACAAACCAATTTTTGGTTTAATTATACAAGGTCCTTGAAGAGTTGAAGAAATTAGAGATTTACCTGAAGATTTGTTGGAGACCGAGTCTTAGTCCTGAGTTGTTGTGGCATTCAAATTGACCAAAAGTCAAGGAAAAATCGGCCACATTTCCTCAATTCACGGCCGGCCACTCTTGGAGGAGGTTTCAAAGGATGGACACTCCTATTTTTAGCAAACTAGCTCCCTTTGTCTCACCTATAAATAAGAGCTCATTTCTCACTTTTTCAATCATCCCTCATCCCTCTCATCTCTCATCCTCTCTCTCAACTCTCTTAGCTCTCACGCCTATCATCATCCTTGCATAAGGATTTTAGCAAATTAGCCTCTTAAAGAGCCCTTGGTCGACCATCTTGGAGAACCATCAGCAAAGGAGCAACGCAAAGAAGCGAATGAGCCTCGTCAGTCAGAGTCTTGGGTGACAGCCACTCTGAATTGTGTTTAATCTTTCTTTTCTTTAATTTAATATAAAGATGTTTGCTATATGTTCTTTGTTCTTGTTTACAACAATGATAGCTTAATTTTATTTAAGCTGGGATGATTATTTTGATTAAATAATATTTATTTGATTCATGCTTATAATGTTTGTGCCTCAATCGATCATGTTTTCAATTAAAATCAAGTATGTATTTCGTTCATACATGATTGAAATGCACCTGAATTAGCTGAGTGATCCTAACCAGACGACGGCTAATGGACGCATAATTGAAATGTGCATGCTCAATTTAGATCCTAACCCGATTAAATTGTAGGTTGCATAACAACCCTAACCAGGCTCTGTTATCTGCATAGTTTTTAGATTTGTGTGATTAAATTGTTTCAAACCTAACACGTCCCTGTTACCTCACATGAATGCTAAGAAACCTTTAGTAAATAAGGATCAGTAAAATGCGTATTTACTAAGTAAAGGATTCCGAAATGACCTAATTTGGTTTCCAAACTCATGAAAGATCGAGTTGCCATGGAATATTTTTCCGAATATTATTAAGCATGATGATAATAAATTAAGTTTAATTACAGAAATTGTCCTAGTTTATTTATGTTATAATTGTTGCAAATTGTGTTAAATTTTGCTAAAATCTATTTCATTCATATAGTCTGCATATTAGGATAATTTACATTAGGGATCATTGCATCTAGTTTATACCACTTCTCAACTATATTTTGTTTTTATTTTTCAAATTGTTAATATAATTTTACAAATTAAGTGACTTAGCACAAATACAATCCCTGTGGAGACAATAAATCGATACTTACTTATTACTTGATAACGACTGTGTACACTTGCACAAACTCCAGCATTACAAGTTTTTGGCGCCGTTGTCGGGGATTGTCAACTGTTGCCATAGTCATTTTTTCGTGAAATTATTTATTTTCAATTTGATTTATTTTTAACATTACTAACTTATTCTTTTTAATTTTTGTGATTTTCTTTTCAGGTGTTTATGAGCATAGATCAAATTATCGATTTACTCATTGTAGACCCTGAAATTGAGCGAACTTTCAGATAAAGAAGAAGTGAACGAACAGCTCAAAGACAAGTCAAGATGGACCTTGGAAATCAGAATCAAGACCAAGGTAATGAAGCCGATCATGTACGAAATCCTATCCTCATTGCCGATGATAGGGATCGATGCATCAGACAATATGTTGTGCCACTTTTTAACGAGTTAAACCCAGGAATTAGAAGGCCAAATATTGAGGCAACCCAGTTTGAATTGAAACCGGTGATGTTTCAAATGCTACAAACATAGGGCCAATTTAGTGGTATGCCCACAGAAGATCCACATCTCCATATTCGATTGTTTATGGAGGTGAGTGATTCATTCAAGATAGCCAGTGTGACTGAAGATGTACTGAGGTTGAAGTTGTTTCCGTACTCATTGCGAGATCGAGCACGAGCATGGATCAACTCATTGCCACCAAGTTCTATATCTACATGGCAAGAATTAGCAGAGAGATTTTTGGTTAAGTATTTCCTAACTAGCAAAAATGCTAAGTTAAGGAATGAGATCACAACTTTCCAGCAACTAGATGACGAGTCTTTGTATGAGGCTTGAGAGCGATTCAAGGAGTTACTTCGTAAGTGTCTTCATCATTGGATTCCTCATTGTATCCAGTTGGAGACTTTCTATAATGGTCTCAATGCACATACAAGATTGATGGTAGATGCTTTCGGGAATGATGCAATTTTGTCTAAGTCTTATAATGAGCCTTATGAGATCATCGAGAGGATCGCGAGTAATAACTATCAATGGCCAACAAATCGAACAACTTCAGGAAGACGAGTAGCCATAGTTCATGAAGTTGACTCTCTCACTTCGTTATCGGTTCATGTATCGTCTATTTCCTCTATTTTAAAACAGTTAACCGCTAATAGTACTAATTATTCTGCAACTTAGCCACCAAGTCCGTTTGAAGTAGTTTCCTGTGTGTACTGTGGGGAAGGTCATTCTTTTGGGAATTGTCCATCAAATCCCGAGTCAGTGTACTATGTGGGGAACCAATATCAAAATAGAAGTGGATAAGGACCCCGGTCCAACTTCTACAATCCTTCATGGCGTAATCATCCTAACTTTTCTTAGAGCAACTAAGGAAATGGACTGAACAATAACTTATTACAGTAAAGACCTAACCAATCTCAAGGGTTTAATCAGCAAGCTCCAAAATCACCTCAAGCTGAGACATCAAACAGTTTGGAGAACTTGTTGAAAGCGTATATGGCAAAGAATGACGCTTTGATCCAAAGCCAAGTACCAACACTAAAAAATTTGGAAAACCAAATAGGTTAGTTAGCTACGGAGCTTCGTAATAGACCGCAAGGAACCTTGTCGAGCGATACTGAGAATCTAAGAAATTTGGGTAAAGAACATATCAAGGCAGTGGCATTGCGAAGTGGAAAGACTCTGGAACCCCGATTGATTGATGTCGATAATGAGCACGTTGAAAATGAGGAAAGTCAACCAGCTATTGAAGTTCTTACACGTTGAAAATGAGGAAAGTCAACCAGCTATTGAAGTTCTTACACCAAAAGAATCAGAATCTGTAAAGTCTGACAAGGTAAACCCTGACCTAGTGAATTCAGATATTTTAACATCTTCTTTGGATGCAGATTTACCTACTAGAACAGTTGTTCGATTCAACCGAAAGTTCCATCACCTCCATATCCACAAAGATTGCAGAAACACAAGCAGAAACATGAGGTGCAATTCAAGAAGTTTTTGGATGTTCTGAAGCAGTTACACATCAATATTCCGTTGGTGGAGGCTTTAGAACAAATACCAAATTATGTGAAGTTTATGAAAGATATACTGTCCAAGAAAAAATGACTGAGTGAGTATGAGACTGTTGCTTTGACAAAGGAGTGCAGTGCGTTCCTGCAAAACAAACTGCCACTGAAATTGAAAAACCTAGGAAACTTTACTATACCCTGTAACATTGGTGAATCTTACTGTGGTAAAGCTTTGTATGACTTAGGAGCGAGTATCAACTTGATGCATAAGTCTATTTTCAAGATGTTAGGAATAGGTGAAGTAAGACCTAAAACTGTAACGCTTCAGCTAGTGGATCGATCTTTAGCATATCCCGAAGGAAAGATCGAGGATGTTTTGGTATGAGTTGATAAATTTATTTTTCCTACTAATTTTATTATTTTAGATTTTGAAGCAGATAAGGAAGTGCCAATCATCCTTGGGAGACCTTTCCTAGCCATGGGAAGAACGTTAATTGATGTGTAGAAAGGTGAACTCACCATGCGAGTTCAAGACAATCAGGTAACCTTTAACATTATTAAAGTAATGAAATTTCCCAATCCGACAAAGGAGTGTTCAGTTACGGAAGAGATAGAAACCTTGATTTCTTTGGAAAGTAATTTTGAAGAAGATCCATTGGAGAAAGCTTTAGATCTTGACCCTTTGGAGTATGAAGAATGTGAAGAAAACATGGTTTTGATGAAAGCCAATCCGAGAAATTATATTCAATCCACACGGTTTGAACCGTTGGAGTTGGAAGTAAGAGAATTTGTGCAACCCAAGTTGTTAATCGAAGAATCCCCTAAAATCGAACTAAAGGTACTTCCTTCCCATTTGAAATACGTGTATTTAGGTGATTGTTCTACTTTTCCTGTGATTATTTCAGTGGAACTGATAAAAGATCAAGAGGAGCAACTAATTGATGTTCTAAAGAAATTTAATAAAGTAATTGGTTGGACCATAACTGACATTCGAGGTATAAGCCCTTCCTTTTGCATGCATAAAATCATTTTAGAAGAAGGTGAAAGAGTTTTAATTGATAGGCAAAGGAGGCTCAATCCTATTATGAAAGAAGTTGTGAGAAATGAAGTGATTAAATGGTTAGATGCAGGAATCATCTATCCTATTTCAGATAGTTCGTGGGTCAGTCCGGTGTAGTGTGTGTCGAAGAAATGTGGAATCACGATTGTTGAAAATGAGCATAACGAGTTAATTCCAACGAGAATTGCTACCGGTTGGAGAATCTGTATTAATTATAGAAAGTTGAACAAAGCCACTCGGAAGGACCATTTTCCGTTGCCTTTTATGGATCAGATGTTAGATCGACTGGTAGGTAATGAATTCTATTGTTTTTTAGATGGCTATTCGAGATATAACCAAATAGTTGTAGCCCCGGAGGACCAACATAAAACAACCTTTACTTGTCCGTATGGTACGTTTACTTTTGGGCAAATGCCTTTTGGTTTATGCAATGCACCTGCAACTTTTCAACGATGCATGATGGTAATATTTACTGATATGGTCGAAAATTTCATCGAGGTTTTCATGGATGATTTTTTTTTGTTTTTGGTAGCACTTATGATATTTGTTTGAGAAATTTGGCTAAGGTACTGAAGAGATGCGAAGAGACAAATATTGTCCTTAACTGGGAAAAATGTCATTTTATGGTCAATGAAGGAATTGTCTTAGGTCACAAGATCTCAAAGAAAGGAATTGAAGTTGACAAAGCAAAGGTGGATGTAATTGAAAGATTATCAGCTCCAATTAACGTGAAAGGAGTCATAAGTTTCTTAGGCCATGCCAGTTTTTACCGAAAGTTTATGAAGGATTTCTCAAAAATTTCTAAGCCGTTGTGTTTGTTGTTAGAGAAAGATACAGTGTTCAATTTCAACAAAGTATGTTCGGAAGCTTTTGAATATCTAAATAATCGGTTAATTACAGCCCCAATAATCGTTACACCTGATTGGAACTCACCTTTTGAGTTGATGTGCAATACAAGTGATTATGCTGTTGGAGCTGTGATGGGTCAAAGAAGAAATAAAGTATTCCGCCCCATTTACTATACAAGTAGAACCTTGACGGGAGCCCAACTCAATTATATGGTAATTGAAAAGGAACTATTTGCTATAGTTTTTGCTTTTGACAAATTCCGTTCATATCTTATAGGTACCAAAGTTACAGTATTTACTGACCATATGGCCATTAAATACTTGCTCACGAAGAAAGATGCTTGGATACTTTTACTCCAAGAATTTGACCTTGAGACCCAAGACAGAAAAGGTGTCAAAAATCAAGTAGCTGATCATCTGTCGAGGTTGGAGCAATATAAGGTAACCCAGTCTGGTGTGCCTATCAATGAGAATTTCCTAGATGAGAACTTATCTGAGGTAAGTCGAATTCATGAAATACCTTAGTTTGCTGATTTTGCCAATTATCTTGCATATGGAATAATTCCTCGAGAAATGACATACCAATTGTTGAAACCATCTTCTTGAAAAAAAAATATGGCTGTTGACTTAAAAAATGAAACGAAAATTGGAGTCGCCACCGACCATTTATTAAGGTGTGGTCGGCTCACCTTGAAAATGATTTTGGTGTGCGAAATTTGAGAAAACAGGTTCGGGATTCGGTTACGCACGAGGAAGGGTTAATACCCTCGTAACGCCCAAAATTGGTACCGAATTGAATAATTAAGGTCTTAATTTCGAATATCGAAAATTCATGAAGAATTTTAAAAAATATGATCCTCCCTTTCATTAATGTTAATTTTATAAAAGATGCTTGGATAAATCGATGCGGATGCTAAAGACCTCCTTGTCTCAGAGTAATAAAATGTCACACCCAATACATTAGGGCACGACATTTTTAGTCCTTGAGAATAAGCTTGTCTTTGATTTCCAAAACTTGTGCGGTGAAGTTTAAAAAGGATATTCAATTGCTTTAAGTCAGATGAGAAATCGAAACCCAATATATTAAGGCACAATTTCTCAAAATTCCTAGCATTGAATATATCCCTTATTATTATTTTAAAAAAATTCTCATCTTGAGGAATCAACATATCATGTCCAATACATTAGGACACGACGTATCGGATTCCCGAGAGTGAGCTTTTATTATGTGTTTTGAATAAAGAAAATTTTCGATTATTTAGATTCAACGAGGAAAATTGGAACCCAATACGTTAGGGCTCAATTCTCTCGAGGATTTCAAATTTCGAGTATTGCGTTATTTTTGAAAACTTTTGTATGAAATAACTTTGACATTTGTAATCTTTTGAATGAATGAAAAACGATTGAATAATAATGTACAACATAAAGGATGATTTGTAAATAACATACACTAATGAAATACAAATAATCAATAGGTAAATACAAGCAAGCATAGTAACAATACTCTCAATCATACATTATGCCAATGCTAATAATATCGACATTCAAAGAATAAACGAATTATCAATACAGAAAATGAGTTATATGTGTAAAATTTTAAAATAAACAATATACATATATGAGTTTAAAATAAGTCAAAAATGAAGATAAAAAAAATGAATACTATAAAAAAATAATATCAAAATGAAGTTTAAAGTGAATATTGTATATGAAGAAAACCAAAATACATGAAATAATATATACATATTAATTTAAATAATATTACACATGGATTGGAAAATTTCTTATGATAATATATGTATAATAGTATGTATAAAAGGTTGATATAAATCGAGTATATAATGAAATAAAATTTTAAATGAAACAAGTTATATATGTAATAAGTAAAAAAATGTAAACATGAATACATTAGGTGTATACGTATAATAATAAAAAAGTTAATACAAATTATATAAAAAATAGTATTATGTAAAAATGTTATTGACTTTTAAAGCACAAAAGTATATATACATAAATATTTAAAAAAGTATCATAAAAATAAAATTATTAAAAATATATAGATAATATTAGATTAACATAAAATATATACTAATATATTAGATAAGAAAAAGAAGCAAAATCAGTATTTAATAAAGTAATTTACGTATATAAAAAGTAAATATACGAACTAATGTAATAGTAAAACCAATAATAACAAAAGTAATAATAATGAACTAAACAATAATAACAAAACAGAGGACAAAATTGACATTAAAGCAGTAATTCAGGGGAGAAATCTAAAATAAATAAAAGGAAAGGTCCAAATTACAAAGCGCGAATGACATGGGGGACTGAAAGGGGAATATTCCCCACCCTCCAAAACGCAACGTTTCATGCGGACTCAATTAAAACAAAATAATAAAATGCAGGGCAAAATTTAAAGGAAATAAAAAGATCTACTTAAACACGCTATAATAATTAAGGGACCACTTGCGCAAATCACCCAACAAGCGTTAAAATGCGCGGATCCTTCCCCGGGTCGGTCACCACGCGGGTCGTAGGCCTCTAAACGGCGCCGTTTTAAAACCATTTCCTTGGCATCAAACGACGTCGTTTCCTGTACTGCCTATAAACTAAAAAAAACCCTAAGTATCAGCAGACCCTTTTTATCTTAAAGGAGAGCCTAAAGCAGAGGAGCACCCCCCATGCGCCGCTTCAACGTCGGAGTCCCTAACCATCTGGTTCCGATCGGTATCAATGAGGGGTTCGACGGTGGACTTAACCAGGTACGGGCTCTTCCCCTTTTTTATTTTGTTACTCAGTTTATGAAAAACAAATCCAAAGAAAAAAGAAAAATAATAAAGAAGAGGAAAAAGGAAGATCGGAATCAGAAATCACCTCCAAAGTATGCTATATTTGCTGGTTTTTTGAAAGTTTTTTTTGTATCCTTGTATTGATGTTGTGTGTCCAGTTAAAAATTCTGGAAAATGGCTTTATAGCTTAAGATAAAACGAAATAAAAAATACAACCAAAATATATTTCGCTCTTTTCTATTTGCTGTTGTTTTCTGTTCGTTTTTTGCTTGTTTGCTTGTGTGCAGGTACGGCCGTACGGAGTAGGGGGCGTGGAGGCATACGTGGAAGGGGCGCTGGAGGCTCGTTGTTGCTGCTAGGGTTTCTGGTCGTGTTGGGCTGCGTTGGGCCATGATAGTGTGTGGGCTAGATGTAGTTGGGCTAGGTTGGGCTTGGGGTAGTGTCTGGGCTGTTTTATTTGTAAATAGACTTTTAAATTTTTTTATTTTTATTTATAAAATTGGCCGGGAAAATTAGGTATTACAGCTGCCCCTCTTTGCTCAGTGTCGTGCAACGAGAACGAAGCAAAGACTTCAACAGGACCAAATTTGCCCGGCCTTCTTGGGTCTTGACCTCTCTTGGTGCTTTTCTTTATTCATGTAGCTACATTCCATCTTGCTGCATCTTTAGAGGCATAGAAACTAATCTTCCACATATTCCACTGCTGGTTAGGGAGAAGGACTGACAATCTTCCACCTATTCTACTGCTGGTCAGGGAGATAGGACTTACAATCTTCCACCTATTCCACTGCTGGTCAGAGAGATAGGACTTGTAATCTTCGACCTAGCTGGTCAGGGAGATAGGACTAACAATCTTCCACCTATTCCAATGCTGGTCAGGGAGATAGGACTTACAATATTCCACCTATTCCACTGCTGGTCAGAGAGATAGGGAGATAGGACTTACAATATTCCACCTATTCCACTGCTGGTCAGAGAGATAGGGCTGGTATCTTTGATCTGCTTCGTTGTCAGTACAAGAAGGCAAGATTCATTATATTCAACCTGCTCCGCTGCAACCCAGGGAGGCAAGGCTAGTATCTTCGATCTGCTTCGATGTCAGTATAGTAAGGCAAGGCCTGCTATCTTCAGTTTGCTCTGCTACAACTGAGGGAGACAAGGCTGGTATCTTCGATTTGTTTCGCTGTCGATGCAGGAAGGCAAGATCTGCTATCTTCAACCTGCTCCACTGCAACCGAGGGAGGCAAGGCTAGTATCTTCGACCTACTCCACTACTGCTTAGGGAGGCCAGATCTGCTATCTTCACTAATCTGTTCTCTGAGGAACATGACCCGTATAATGAACCTAATTATGCCTAATGATTAGGATGGCATGATCAAAATGAATCAAATGCTCCTAACTAGACATGTGTAAATGGTATTTGCATAAATTGTAGAATTTTATTTTTCCGAGAATGATCCCACTTAGGTTGTCATTACTCGAAGTTTATTAAGGTTTTGTGACTGGCGTGCTACAACACCTTCTTGCTTGACTGGCCTTTCTGAAGAAACATTTAGTCAGGTTGCCCCCCACTGTAAACCTCAAAGTTGAATCCATTGGGGCGCAAAATTTGTACCATCATTCTCCCACTGTAATCCAAGGGTAGAAATATATGGCTTTTCCTTAATCCTTTCCTATCACAATTCAAGGATACCGGATTTAAATCTTTTTGGTCCTTTACACCATTCTCAGGGTGTCGTACCAAAGGCTTATGCACAAATGAATGCTCTCTTCTTCGAGGAAACCTCTTTCTATTGTTTGATAATCATTGCTTGCTTGTTTATTTAGGCTTTGTCACCAACATGACATCTTGTCATTTTGTTCAATCAATGCATTCGACAACAAAATCCAAAGAGAAAGTCCAAATTTAGACTCTTCCTTCTCAAATTTTCAACCTTTAAACTTGGTACGTTCTAAACAATAGTCCTGTTTCAAGTTCCTCTATTATTTAGAAGCTTCTAGAGTAATATGCAAAACTTCCCTTGTGAAAGTTTTATTAGTCCATTAATCATTATTCCAATGCAACATGCTTACAAAAAAGGTCATAACAATGGATAAGAATAAAGTTGGCTCTGAGCATAGCTCGAAAATAATAAATTATCAAAAATAGTAAAGAAGGATAATAAAGAAATTAATTGGGAATATGTATCTTGGAAAAGAATGAAGTAAGAACAAATTCAATATAAATAGTATGAAAATTGGGTGCCCTAGACATCGCAGCTTGAACTTCTCTGTACAAACTTTCTGAAGACCATTATGTATTTAGGAGATCTACAGTGCTTTGTCGATGCCCCAAGATGTCGCCTACCCTTTCCTGTTGATTCAGACATAACAAGATTACCACATGCCCCAATCTTGATCAAGATTCGAGTTGCTCTGATCATTTTATGCCCCATTCTGATCAATATTTGAGCCGCCCTTTTCGGGTTTTCAACTCAAATCCCCTTTGGCCTAAGGTGCCCTTTGCGGGTTTTCCCCTTAGCCTCTCCATTTTTAATTTTTACTTTTTCATTTTCCATTTTCATTTTTTCATTTTTCGCATTTTTTTGACTCAAAGTTCCCTTTGCGGGTTTTCGCCTTGGTCCTTTCTTATTCTTTGTTTCTTGACTAGATCCGAGCTTATAGGATTAGCAATCTCACTCAGGATCAGTGCTTCTCTGAAAAAGGTCTTCTTTACAATATAGGGACATTCCCGGTTTGGCATTCATTTCCCTCTAGAATCCTTTCATTGAGGAAAGATCTTTTTTCAACATCCAGCCCTGTTGTGGAATTCTCTGAGATGACCCTGTTTATTATGGGCTCGTATCATTTGTTTCTGGTACCTCCAACCCTGATGAGTAGCTATTAACCCATTTTCTAGGTTCAACTGATCACATTGCGATTGGATCCATTCTATTTCATCCAACTCTAACTTAGCTAATACCTGGAGAGAGTGGATTTCAATAAGTTAAACTATCTCAATCTCGTAAACCAAAAGAGAGGTGTTGCCCCAATACAGATGTTCGACAAGCAAGGAGGGCAAATGGTAATTTCTCATGCCAGTCCTTGCAGGTTTCAGTCATTTTTTGCAATTCAATACAGTGATGAACTATGGTGTCTGATTTTGAATTGATCACAGACCTCAACTATCATGCTAACATTCATGATATCATCTTTTCTTTAATTCTATACCGACATATGATGACATTAACGCATGAAGCGGCCTCTACCCACTTGACGAAGTAGCTAATGATCTCAAAAATGAAGCAATGCCCATTAGAAGTCTTCGATAATGGTGATGTCCATGCCCCAATTCACTCAAAATTTGAGTCGCCCTTTTCGGGTTTTCAACTCAAAACCACATTTGGTCACAAGGCGCCCTTTGCGGGTTTTCGCCTTGGCCTCTCCTTTTTCTTTTTCTTTTTCCTCCTCTTTTTCATTTTCATTTTTTGACTTTGATTTTGATTTTTTCTTTTTGCTTTTGCTTTTGCTTTTGCTTTTGATTTTGATTTTTTTCTTCCCCCTTTTTTTTGAATTGGATCTGAACTCATAGGATTAGGCAAGTCTTTGTTATCCCTTCCGAAGAATCTTATTTCCTTCAGAGAGCCTTTTGGGGCGCAACTACGACAGAGAACTTTGGATCTTCCTCTTTAATCAGGATAAAATCCCACAACTTTGAAGAGATGAAAAGTCGACTTCAAAATGGGCAAAGCTATGCTGAATCGAGAAAGGCATTGCCGCGGCAAATGATTGCATCATTCATACTGCAAATTTCTGACATTGCGCAGTTGTGCAGATTTCATTATCAGCGGTTAACCTGGCATATCCTGGTATGGTCATACAAAGACATCTTTGAACTCTAGAGGTCACTCAACAAGGTGTTGCTTCGTCTTTGCGGTCAGGTCAATTCTAATCTTCACCAAGCTCACAATTTCTAATGATACCTTGTGAGGTAGGATCTGTCTATCCTCTTGTTCTACCATCCTCAACAAGTTCGGAGATAAGCTACAATCTATGTTATTTTCAAAGTCATGAGATCCCTCTAAAAACATGCCTCGCTCAAAAAGAAAATTTGAGTCTGTAACAGTGTCACTCCTGTTATTGATATCTGAGGACCCATAGTAAGTACCAAAGAATATACAAAAGATGTATAAATTTATGAATAACTATTTGTACAATAATATTATGAATGTATGAATGATGTGGAAGAAAATCCAAAAGAATGAAAGAATAATTATTCAAAAAGAATGAAAGAACATTGGCTCAAAAGTGATTGCAAAGATGTATTTCATTAGAATAATAATGTTCAGACATTAGCCTATTTCACAAAGAAGTTCTCATTGCTCCTAGGCTAAAAGCAATGAGTATGTTCCGAATATTACTCTAAATAAGCTTTAAATGCTATAGGGATTTCTTTCGCAATACAATTGCTTAGAACATTCTCAGGGTTATAAGGGCGGATATCTAACAAGGTCCCTTATTCAGTTGCTTTTTCGTCGATGCGAACATTTCCCACTCTTCTTTATGCGTTACATTCACTCCATTTATCAATTATGATTGGACAATGGATTTTTCGCACTGGAGGAATCATCAAATTTAATGACGCCCATACTGATAAGCCTTTCAATCACTTTTTTAAAGGCAATGCAAATTTCTATGGAATGCCTCGTCATTCCTGCATGATAATCGCATTGTGCATTTGCGTCATACCATCTGGGGTATGGAGGCTGTGGAGGTTTTGAGTAGAGAGGGGCAACAATGTGCGCATCGAATAAGCTTTGATACAGCTCCTTATACGACATCAGAATTGGCGTGAACTGGAGGTTCTCAGTGCATTGTTTCACACCAGATTCTTTTCTTGATGAACCTTGTTGACTAGCAACCACTTTTCTTGGCTGGTTCACCGTAATCGATTTGTTGTATGTGCTCGCATTGTTTACCTCATTTTCCTTTCTTCTCGAGGCTGACCTTTTGTTAATCTCTCCTACTTCTATTTTCCCATTTCTTATGGTATTCTCAATCATTTCGCCATTCATTACTATATCTGAGAAGCTTCTTGTTGCACTTCCCAGCATGTGCGTGATGAACGGGGCCTTTAAGGTATTGATAAAGAGAATCGTAGTTTCTCTTTCTAGGAGCGGCGGCTAGACATGGATAGCGACTTCCCTCCATCTTTGTTCGTACTGCCTGAAACTCTCACTCGGTTTCTTCTCCATGTTTTGTAATGTAATTCTATCGGGGGTCATATCCGTTATATGGCTGTACTGTTTCATGAATGCCTGTGCTAGGTCCCTCCATGAACTAATCTTGGTACGGCTCAATTGATTGTACCATTTAAACGCTGCCCCTACCAAACTGTCTTGGAAGTAGTGTATTAGTAGCTGATCATTGTTAACGTAGTCATTCATCCTTCTACAGAACATGGTGATGTGGGCCTTGGGGCAGCTAGTTCCATTGTATTTTTCAAATTCAGGCATTTTGAATTTGGGAGGAAGTACTCAGTCTGGGACGAAGCTTAGATCTTTAGCATCGAATCCCTGATTACTATCAGCACTTTCCAAGGCTTTGAATTTTTCCTCCAACCATTTATACCTATCTTCCCACTGTTTTGGCAATTCTGCACTTGCATTTCCTTCTTCAGCTGTTTCATCAAAATCGGGAATAATAGGATTAATTAGGTTTTCTCCTTGGCTTAAAGTTGATTGTCCCTGAAAAATTGTAGGGATCGTGACACTAGTTTGTAATTGTTGCGGCATAATTGTGTCAGACGATCCTTTTTGGTATATTTCAGTTTGTACATTTAGTGTAGTAAAATACGGAGAACACAATGGATCCTCATTACCTTCTTCAGGATTGGCCATAGGGCCCTTTCTCTTATCTACTTTTCCCGTCAGTAGATGGGTCAATTCAGCCATCGCATCTTTTTGAGCCTTGATCAGTTTTTCCATCATGTCTTCTTGGATTTTATCTAGCCGGTTTTGTGTTTGTACTTGTAACCGTTCTTGCATATCCTTTTGCATTTGCTCCAATTTCTCTAATCTTTGATCTATTTCTTTAGTTTTGTGACTAGTATTGTAATTGGTTGGTTTTCCAGATTAGCTTAAATAAATTTACTCAATTAGGCTCTTTCAATGGATTTTAATGCATTGATGTCATGTAATGCAAATGCATGAAGTGAATGCCTAAAGAGACATTGATTTTTGATTCAATTACATTTAGGAAACCTTTCTAGAAAGTGAATTCCTTTACATAAAGCAGATGCATGTACGGCCTCGCCCTTATATTCCAAGAGACAATATTGATCTTTTTCTTCATCTGCATGTTTTGAGATAATCTCGCCAATTTCCGATAGATGTCACTGCTAGCTCCTTTTCTTGATCTTGGTCACGATCCATTATCTGCCCATCTTCATAAGGCTCATCTGCTTCTTTAAGGGAGTTGAAACGTCAAGGCTCTTAGACAACCGCCTTGAATCCTCAGGCCACGAAGCAAGGTCACAAACTCTTCCATCGTTCTTCTTATGTTTCTCAGAATATATTCAGGCAACCGTATTGTTTTCCACCTTATCAAGGAATCCGTATTCCATGACAAGCTTTCTAATTTAGTAATTGGACTTGAATCAATATCTCTTTCTTAAGATGCAAATGCAATGCAATCATAATAAAAAAAAACAAGATGGGTTAGTACAAAACAAAATCAAACAAGGAAAACAAAAGTAGCTAGTCGGGTGACTACTAGGGGTTTAGAGTGGCTCTACCTAGGATGGGTTCCTAAGGTCTTCTACATGTGGTTTGGCTCTAAAGTCAAGGTACCCGAACCAGCAGATTCCTCGATCTTCACCCATTATAGGCTCATACAGACCGAGTTTGGTTCAGGGAAATACATTTCCCTATGGCTGCACGGAGATGAAGATATCATGAAGACATAGGTACGAATGTATCCTGAAAGTGATCCACTATCCTGCACGGAGGTGAAAACCTCACGAAGGAGTAGCTTCTCACTCCCACTTAAAAGGGTAATACTAACAGTCTTTATGCAATATGATGCCAAGGTATAAAACTCGATTTACAGCAATCATACAAACAAGTGCAAAAAAGAGGATCGTAACTTTTCAAATCAAATTTTCAATTTTAAACAATAAGACAAAAAATAATCAATTTTACGGCTTGACTCTCTATCGTCCCCAGTGGAGTCGCCAAGCTGTCGAAACCATCTTTTTGAAAAAACAAAAATATGGCCGTTGACTTAAAAAATGAAACAAAAATTGGAGTTGCCACCGACCCTTTATTAAGGTGTGGTCGGGTCACATTGAAAATGTTTTGGTCTGCGAAATTTGAGAAAATAGGTTCGGGATTTGGTTACGCATGAGGAAGGGTTAGCACCCTCGTAACGCCCAAAATTGGTACTGAAGTGATTAATTAAGGTCTTAATTTCGAATATCGAAAATTCGTGAAGAATTTTAAAAAATATGATCCTCCCTTTCATTAATGTTAATTTTATAAAAGATGCTTGGATAAATCAATGCGGATGCTAAAGACCTCATTGTCTCAGAGTAATAAAATGTCACACCCAATACATTAGGGCACGGCATTTTTAGTCCTTGAAAATAAGCTTGTCTTTGATTTCCAAAACTTGTACGGTGAAGTTTAAAAAGGATATTCAATTGCTTTAAGTCAGATGAGAAATCGAAACCCAATACATTAGGGCACAATTTCTCAAAATTCCTAGCATTGAATATATCCCTTATTATTATTTTAAAAAAATTCTCATCTTGAGGAATCAACATATCATGTCCAATACATTAGGACACGACGTATCGGATTCCCGAGAGTGAGCTTTTATTTATGTGTTTTGAATAAAGAAAATTTTCGATTATTTAGATTCAACGAGGAAAATTGGAACCCAATACGTTAGGGCTCAATTCTCTCGAGGATTTCAAATTTCGAGTATTGCGTTATTTTTGAAAACTTTTGTATGAAATAACTTTGACATTTGTAATCTTTTGAATGAATGAAAAACGATTGAATAATAATGTACAACATAAAGGATGATTTGTAAATAACATACACTAATGAAATACAAATAATCAATAGGTAAATACAAGCAAGCATAGTAACAATACTCTCAATCATACATTATGCCAATGCTAATAATATCGACATTCAAAGAATAAACGAATTATCAATACAGAAAATGAGTTATATGTGTAAAATTTTAAAATAAACAATATACATATATGAGTCTAAAATAAGTCAAAAATGAAGATAAAAAAATGAATACTATAAAAAATAATATCAAAATGAAGTTTAAAGTGAATATTGTATATGAAGAAAACCAAAATACATGAAATAATATATACATATTAATTTAAATAATATTGTATATGAAGAAAACCAAAATACATGAAATAATATTACACATGAAATAATATATGCAGGTACGGCATATGGAGTAGGGGGCGTGGAGGCGTGCATGGCAGTGGTGCTAGAGGCTCGTTGTTGATGCTATGGTTTCTGGTCGTGTTGGGCTAGGTTGGGCCGTGATAGTGTTTGGGCTAGATGTAGTTGGGCTAGGTTGGGCTTGGGGTAGTGTTTGGCCTATTTTATTTGTAAATAGACTTTTAATATTTTTTTGTTTTTTTTTATTTATAAAATTGGGCCTGGCAAATTAGGTATTACACCAAAAAAGGAAGAAATTCCTTCATGATAGTCGATATTATATTAGGAGGATCCATTTTTGTTTAAACAGTGTGCAGATAATATAATCTGAAAGTGTGTAGCTGAAAGTTAGATTGCTGAGATCTTATATCATTTTCATTCATCTCCAAGTGGGGGACACTTTGGTGGTTCACGTACTGCAGCAAAGATTTTGCAAGAAGGTTTCTTTTGGCCTATACTATTTAAAGATAGTTACGCTTATGTGAAGAACTGTGATATGTGCCAAAGAACCAAAAATATATCAAGGAAGAATGAGATGCCCTTTACAAACATTTTAGAGATTGAATTGTTCGACGTATGGGGCATTGACTTCTTAGGCCCATTTCCTTCTTCATATGGGAACAAATACATCTTAGTTGCTGTGGACTATGTATCCAAGTGGGTTGAAGCTGAAGCATACCCTACAAATGATGCTAAGGTGGTCATGCAATTCCTACATAAGCATGTGTTTACACGATTTGGGACACCAAGAGCTATTATTAGTGATGAAGGTTCTCACTTTGTGAACAAATGACTTAAGTGGTTGCTTGACAAATATGATGTGAAGCACAAGATTGCTACTGCCTATCACCCCCAGTCTAATGGACAAGTTGAAAAAGTGAACCATGAAATCAAAGGTATCCTTAAAAATGTAGTATGCCCTAACAAAAAAGATTTGTCTCGAAGGCTCGATGATGCATTATTGTCCTATCGAACAACATCAAGACATCGTTAGGAATGACTCCTTATCAGTTAATCTTTGGAAAGGCATGTCATTTTCCATTAGAATTGGAGAATAAAGCTCACTCGGCTTTGAAGCAGTTAAATTTTGATCTTAAGCAAGCTGGTGAGAGAAGGATGTTACAACTTGATGAGTTGGAGGAGTTGAGTTTGTTTTCCTATAAGAATGCCAAAATGTGTAAAGAAAGATCAAAGAGATGACATGATAGTCATATACAAACTCGCGAGTTTAAAGAAGGTCAGAAGGTGTTATTGTTTAATTCAAGGCTGAAGTTATTTCCTGGGAAGTTGAAATCCAGATGGAAAGGACCCTATACCATCCACCGAGTTTATCCTTATGGCGCTATTGAATTGTACGACAATTACGGAGGTACATTTAAAGTTAATGGTCAACGTCTCAAACACTATTAGGATGGTGAAGTTGAGCGAGTTGAATCTTCGTTCAAATTAACAGACCCTTGATTTTTCATAAACTAGCCTTGTAAATAAATAAATAATTAGAATTTATCTTTCTTAATTAAGTACATTTAATTAATTCTGTCTAAGGAGATTGGAACTTAAGGGGGACCGTTGTGACCCCTCCAACCTTTCCTGGGAATTAATTTAATTTAATTTGTTAAGAAGAAATCTTCTGATTAGGTTTTAAAATGTTTTTCTAGTTTAAATTATTTTATTAAATTTTAAATTTTTATGTTAATAAAGGGGGTCAAATTTGGCCCAAGTACTAATAATTTTTTTTAGTGAGATACAGTCTGAGTTTGAGGCCCAAGATAGCAAAAAGGAGCAAAAAATTTAACCCTTGCCGTCACACCTATTACTTGCCGCCCAAGTAACTTTAATTTAGCTAAATTTTTGCTACATGTTGCCCTAATTTTTCCCTATATAAACCCTTCTCCATTCTACTAAATTTTCATATCCCTCAAAGTAATTTGCTTACACCTTAAAATTCCTTAAAATCTCTCTTTTTGCGCCGCTAGCCTCAAATCCCGAAAAGAATCTCTAGCCCTTTTCTTTTTTTTTTGGCTGAAACTACCTAGTGTTACCACAAGAGAATTGCTGAAGCATCGATGTCGCTGCCGCAAGCAGCCTTTACCACCGCCGCATACCACCATTGTTGCTGCACATTGTCGTCACCGCTGCAACTCCTTCATTGTAGCAGGGTTTGCCGAAGCAAGATCCACCCTCTTTTGCCTCTGCAAGTAGAAAATTTGCCAAATTGTCAGGAAAATACCATGTCTCACAAAAGAACTAGATCGTCAAAAACTACTTCTGAAAACCCGATTTTGATCGATAAAGAAGTGAAAGAGTAGTTTGATTCACTTTTCAAGCATCAACCTATGATGCCGGAAAAGCGTTTTAACCTAAAGAGCAATGATTTGATGGTTGTCCTTGTGCTGAGTAGAAAGATAATCAATGCTCTCAAGTGGGAACGATTCTACGATGCTCGTTCACTTCTCGATGATGAACTAGTTCGAGAATTCCATGCTAGTTTGACTACACAAGAAGCTACTGAAGTCATCGTTCGAAAGAAAAAGGTATCTCTTACTTCTAAGTCCATCAATGATTTGTTTAATTTACTTGATGTTGAGGAAGATGAGTACTACCCTATGATGAACAATATCAATTGGGATTTTCTTCAACAAGTGCTTGATGTTGTGACAAATCTAGGATCTCAATGGATTATAAGAAAGTATGGAAGCCATTCTTGTTGAAGAGATTATTTAAAACCAGTTGCAAAGGTATGGTTTTATTTTGTTTGCTACAGCTTTATGCCTATCTCACACAGTTCCACTATTTCGATGGAACGGATGCTCTTGTTATATGCAATCTTCACAGAAAAATCCATTAATGTTGGGAAAATTATCCTTAAGGAAATTCACGATTGTGCTAAAAAGAATGCAGGAAGTGCTTATTTCCCATAAATAATCACTTCACTTTACTTAAGGGCCCGTGTTAAAACACAAGCAAATTTGAAGGGGTAGTATGTCCAAGGGTGCATCACAATTCATGATCTTGAAAGGTTAGTAGAGAGAGTGTATGAGCTGAACCAAGGTGAGCAAGAGGAACCAACTGAGCCAAAAACTGAAGAGTCAACAAGTAAAACTGAAACTGAAGCTGATTCAGTTACAGACACTGAAGAAGAAGAATCTGATAATGAACCAAATAGTCCTTAACTAGCTGAAGGAATTGAAAAATCTGAACCAAGGGTTGAGCTAGAAGAAGAACCAATCAAGCTAAGTGTTGAACCAGAATTTACAACTCCATTGCCGACTCCTGCAAGTACTTCAAAGAAATCGGAGTTGTCAATTTTCATGGATATGTGCAAGTTCATGCACAATCAACAACAAACTTACTGGAAATATGCAAAAATTAGGGATGATTCAATTCGAAATACTTTTAAGAATATCTGTAACACTTTTGTTCCTGAGTTCCCAGATGCTATCTTTGAGACATAGAGGGAAGATACTGACGATGCAAGTGGAGATAGAACTTAAAGAAGATAAGGGGAATGAGTCAGAAAATAAATAGGGGGGATTCTTGTCTTGTTATTTATTTAATTATTGTTTTGGTCTTTATAAATTTATTTCTTTAGTAATTAGGATTTAATTTTTGCAAAATAATACATAGCAAGCATGAATAAATACTTCTTTAGAAAGAAAAAGACTAAGTGATATGGCAATGGGAATGAACATGTCTAGGATTGGGTTATTAGGAAAGACTTGGTATTTAAGCAGTCTTAATGACTCACCTCTCTTTCTTTATAACCCTACCTGGTGTTCAATTTTCATTCATTACTTTGTTCTTGCAATGAGGACATTGCTTCTTTTTAAAGGGCAGCAAGGCAATTAAATTGCTCAAAATTTAAAATTTTCAAGTATGTTTCAATCATTTCTTTCATAAGTATGTTTTAATAAATGAATGTTTAGAGAAATTATTTTTAATAAGATAGCTTGTATGCAAGTATGAATAATGATTTTATCTGAGTAATTGTATGTTATCATGAAAAATGGAATGTTTTATGATCTTAGTCTTAGGTAATGTTTGCCATGAAAACTTAGTTTCTCTTGAGATTAGACATGCATGAAGGTTTATATCTTTAGAATTGACTTAGTAACTTTCTTGAGACGAAATCCTAAGGGACATAAACATCTAAAATGATATAGGCACCATTTTCGTTAGACCGTTTGAGCCTTTTCAGGCCCACCTTATGATATAAGACCCTTGAAACTACAATTTTGAGCTTTAAGGCCTTTTTTTTCAATCAACCTACATTATAAGCCAATTACCATCTTTTTAAAATTATCCTAATTTTGTGCACATATCTTAACTAAAGTTGTCTTGGGAATCAACATTTTAGGAAATTTTCATAAAGATGTATGTGCTCATGCTTAAAAAAAGCAATCACAAAGATAAAGAAAGAACGAAGAAAAGTTCGCCTAGTCTTTAAAAAGGAAAAATAAGTTTGGGGGTGTTCCAAAGGTTCACTTGAAGAAAATGGTTGAATTTGGAGAAATCTAGGGCAAGTTAAAGGTTAAGATTTTTGAAACCGAAATGCCCCATCTCTTAAAATCCCTACCTTTAACCAAGCCCCATTACAACCTTATAAAAGACCTATTGATTTGATGATTATGTCACCTACATTAGAAGAGAGGAAGTATTAAGTTCAACATATGAATATCATAAATAATCCTTATGATTGTTTACTTGATTGATGAGAAATTGTGTTGAATGAAGAATATTATCTATAGTTGTGACATACATGCAAACTATGATTCATGTTGGCATATCTTGAAACTTAGAATAAAATTTTCAAAATGTTTGTATATGAGTTACTTGTTAATAAAGAAGATCTATGAGCATGAATTTGTTGATGCATGATTATGAGACAAAGATTGATGCTACTTACACTCTTAGCAAAATTTGCCTTAGCAAGACCTTGTGCTGTGCATGAACATTACTTGGGATGAGTAATGATTTAAGTTTTGGGGTGTGTAAGCAGAAAAATATATAGGATTTTTCCTATATAATTCATCACCTTTCTACTTAAAATTGTTGTTAAAACCAAGTAATTGTTTAATAAATTAATAAAATTTGTGAAAATATGAAATTAGGACATAGAAATTATTAAAATTTTATTTTATGTTTTATCATATAGTTTTCATGCATAAAATGACTTATTTTATATTAATTTAAGCATATTATATTTTTAAGCTATGAAGTGGGCCATACATGATTAAATTAAATAATAAAATATAATCTTATATTTTAATAATTCATTTTAAATATTTCATTAATAAAATTGGGTTTAATTAATTAAGTAAATTGATTAATTAAAGTGGTTAAATTAATTCATTTGGTCTTCTAAACTATTTGCTATTTTTGAAAGGTCTGAGAGTTTTCTTCTAATTGCAAAACCGTCCAAAGTGGGGACCAAGTCAACCCAATTTTCAGCTGCACATGGCTGATTACAAACCAATTTTTGGTTTAATTATAAAAGGCCCTTGAAGAGTTGAAGAAATTAGAGATTTACCTAAAGATTTGTTGGAGACCGAGTCTTAGTCTTGAGTTGTTGTGGCATTCAAATTGACCAAAAATCAAGGAAAAATCAGCCATATTTCCTCAATTCAAGGCTGACCACTCTTGGAGGAGGTTTCAAAGGATGGACACTCCCATTTTTAGTAAACTAGCTCCCTTTCCTCACCTATAAATAAGAGCTCATTTCTCACTTTTTCATTCATCCCTCATCCCTCAACCCTCATCCCTCTCATCTCACATCCTCTCTCTCAAATCTCTTAGCTCTCACGTCTATCATCATCCTTGCATAAGGATTTTAGCAAATTATCCTCTTAAAGAGCCCTTGGTCTGCCACATTGGAGAACCATCAGCAAAGGAGCAACGCAAAGAAGCGAAGGAGCCTCGTCAGTTAGAGTCTTGGGTGACAGCCACTCTGAATTGGGTTTAATCTTTCTTTTCTTTAATTTAATATAAAAATGTTTGCTATGTGTTCTTTGTTCTTGTTTACAACAATGGTAGCTTAATTTTATTGAAGCTAGGATGATTATTTTGATTAAATAATATTTATTTGATTCATGCTTATAATGTTTGTGCCTCAATCGATCATGTTTTCAATTAAAATCAAGTCTGTATTTCGTTCATATGTGATTGAAATGCACCTGAATTAGCTAAACGACCCTAACCAGACGATGACTAATGGATGCATAATTGAAATGTGCATGCTCAATATAGATCCTAACCTGATTAAATCGTAGGTTACATAACAACCCTAACCAGGCTCTGTTATCTGTATAGTTTTTAGATTTGTGTGATTAAATTGTTTCAAACCTAACACGTCCCTATTACCTCACACGAATGCTAAGAAACCCTTACTAAATAAGGATCAGTAAAATGCGTATTTACTAAGTAAAGGATTCCGAAAGGACCTAATTTGGTTTCCAAACTCATGAAAGATCGAGTTGCCATGAAATGTTTTTCCGACTATTATTAAGCATGATGATAATAAATTAAGTTTAATTAAAGTAATTGTCCTAGTTTATTTATGTTATAATTGTTGCAAATTGTGTTAAATTTTGCTAAAATCTATTTCATTCATATAGTCTGCATATTAGGATAATTTACATTAGGGATCATTGCATCTAGTTTATACCACTTCTCAACTATATTTTGTTTTTATTTTTCAAATTGTTAATATAATTTTACAAATTAAGTGACTGAGCACAAATACTATCCCTGTGGAGAGGATAACTCGATACTTACTTATTAATTGATAACGACTGTTTACACTTGCACAAATCCCAGCGTTAGGGTGTGCTGTGTCTAGCTTGCTTTTTCTCTCACACTATAGCATCACTAAAGTATTTAATTTCACCGTCCCTGTTGTTTTTACACTAATCACAGGTAAACATCTAGACCTACCTAAGTCAATGATTGAGTTGTTGTCATCCTTAAGAGAGTCACTAATTAGATAAAAAAATTATGAAAATGGTTCTGCATAATTAAAAAAATTATATTATTAAAGATATTTTAGTCTTTTCATTTCAACAAAAATAAATTAATATATGTATATATATTAGGATTTGAACATACACCAATTTAATTACTTAACCAAAGTTTTATTTTAATCTATATTATACATTTTTGTTTTAATATGCACAATTTAATATCTTCATCAATTGCATATATCTATACTATTTATTAAGCCCCTAATCTATACTATTTACTAAGTCTTTGACTGAATTGGTGTCACTCTCAACCAGGTCACTAACTCGGTCAGGAAATTATGAAAATGTACTTCCGTAATTAAATAAAAGTTATATCATTCAACGATATTTTAATCTTTTTTTTTATTGTTTATTTGATGAATTTATGTGTTTAAAATTCGTTTTACTTATAATTTAATCTAATTTTTATTTTAATATCGTATATATTTCATGTTTTATTATGATTAATTAATTTCAAACCATACATTTCATTATTTATCGTATGTTACTTTTAAACAAGCATATGTATTTTGAATCTGTGGTTTCCACACGCAAACATGAGTGACAAGATTTCTAATTCAAAATTTAATTTTGTTCAATAGTTTAGTTCCTGAATTTAATTGTGTTAAAGAAACTGAGAGGACACATGAACCTATCAAAAGGCATAAGTGGCTTTATTCATCATCGAGTTAAAAAAATTTGGAAGGATACATGAGCCTACCAAAATGCATTTGGCAATTTTCGTCACATTAACAAATGATTTGGCATCTAGATTTCTATTATATATGTGTATGGAAATCACATATTTAAAATACATGTAATATATAAACAATATGGTGAAACACTTTGTTTAATAACATTAAAATATATGAAAACATCAAAAGAAAGATATAATGCCCCAAAATTGTCCTACTTACTGTAGGGTGCTTTTTCGAGAATTTAATTAATATTTTGATATGAAGAACCAATTTCTATGATTTATTTAAGACAACATAAGTAAGTGTTTTAGTTGTTTTCTTTCAAATTCAATTAGGTAAAAATATGAGTTGAGAGATAACATGATATTTTTGCCATCAAGAGTATTTTGATCATTTAAGGTATAATTGTTATTAAATATTAATGTTTGTATAAGCGTGTAGTGATGGGATGATATTTTGAGTTCTAAAATCCAATTGTTTGTGTTAAGAAAAATGTAGATCACATTAAATTTTTGACCTTTTGACTTTTCTTAATTTTCTTTAAACATTAAAAAGATAAATAAAGAGGACAAAAAGCCCCCATTTACTGCCCTTGCGACCAACCATTGTAGAGAAGAAGAGAGAGAAGCCTTGTTCCATTTTCAAGCTCTTTTCTTTCAAAATTATGGAGATAGTTGTTGAGGTTAAGCTCCCTTTAACTAGTGAGGAGACTTCAATAAGATCACATCATCTACAAAAAAGTCAAATTTAGGAAAGAGGGATTGTGGGAGATTTCATATACTTCAAACAATTTTACAGACATGTGATTTGTTAGATCTAGGCTTCATTGGTCCCTAGTACACTTGGTATAAAACGCCTAATTGTTGAAAGCCATTGAAGGAAAGGCTTGATAAAGTCTACTCTAATACATATTGGAGGACTATGTTTTCTATTGTTGTTGTGGGTAAAATTTGATAATTGTCCAATTCTTATAAATATTGATGAATTCAAACCTTCTCTTAAAAAAAAGTCATCTTTGGTTGGAGAATGCGTGGATGTTGCACTTGGATTTTAAAGATGGTTTTCGACATAGCTAGAGGAAGCCTATTGAAGATCTCCAAGTAAAACTTAATGGTGTGACTTTGGACAAGTGAGAATTGTTTTTGTAATATTTTTTAGCGAAATAAAATACAGTTAACAAGGTAAGAAGGATTCGGTTGGCTCAGGATACAAGAGATAATCCATTCCTAGTGAAACTAGAATTAATTTACAGGGAAATTACTATGTTTTAAAAGGCAAGAACTAAAATGGATTAATTCGGGAGACAAAATACATTTTTTTTTCTATACGACTGCCTTGGTGAAATGTAATAGAAGAAAATTTTGTGTTTTGAAGAATATTAGTGGGGAATGGGTTATTGATCAAGATGCTCTTAAGAAGATGGATATGGATCATTTTAAGATGTTGTACACTGAGACCCTTTGGTCTTATTTGAGGAGATTGAATTGCTACATAAAGTTGTAACGAATGGAAGGATCAGAAGTGCTATTTTTCCTCTAGAGGCTCACAAAGAACCTGGGCTAGATGGATTTCAAGCTTTCTTCTTTTAGAAGAATTTGGATATGTGGAACCTGAAATTTTACAAATGGTTAATGATGTTCTCCAAAGTGGTCAACCGAACCTGCATTAGTCTAATTCCTAAAGTCAAAGACCCTGAAAGTACAAGTCAGTTGTGTCAAATAAATATTTGTAATGTAATTTATAAAGTGGTTTCTAAGATTTTGGTAACTCAGCTCAAGGAGATTCTTCCTAAAATTATTTCACAAAATTCGAGTTCTAGGACGCCAAATTATGGATAATATCATTCTTGTACATGAAATGCTTCATTCGAGGAGGAAAAAAAGGTAAATTAGGAATAGTGGCATGAAAATTTGATCTAGAGAAGGCATACGATAAGATGAACTGGTTTTCTTTCAAGATATTCTAGTTAAGATTGGATTTAATAGTTCTCTTATCTCATTCGTAATGAATTGTGTTCGGTCTAGCTCATTTCAAAATTTGTGGAACTCTGAGGCTATAGAGGAGTTTAATTCATCTAGAGGAATACGCCAAGGATATCCATTATTGTCGTATCTTTTTGTTCTACTTTCATATATCTTTCAATATATAATGGACAAGAAATTGATGAAGCTAGTTCGACACACACAACTTCTCCTAATTAATGAAGGATTGGAATATGATTTCCCTTGCTAAGCTTGGTTGGAGATTAATGATTAAGGAGGATAAAATTTGGTACAAGTATTGAAGGCTAAATACTATAGCAAAGACTAGTTTTTAAATATATGGAAATTTGCCAATAGCTCCTACATTTCGAGAAGTATCTTATATGGTCAACACCTATTTTCTAAAGGGCTTAAATGAAGGGTGGGTGATAGTAAGGATATTCACTTTTGGATTGATAAGTGGTTTATCAATGCACCTTTGATTGAGAGTTGTAATCAACCTATTCCTTATAATTGGTGTCATGGGATAAAAAAATGAAATAAGAAAAAAATGAGCCATGATCAAAACGGTGCGCTTAGTATTATTGTTTTAGTTAAATAGTACACAACAACATTAATGAAAATGTTGCGTTTTGTGCAATAATGGTCAAGTTTGTTGGTAACAAATTCTTGAAACCATTTTCTCTTTCTTTCCTTTATTTTTGGCAGTTTTGAAAACAAAAAGGCATGGAATGAATTATCATATTTTTTTCTTTCTTTCTTCCCCTAATTTCTCTCCTTTCTTTTCTTTATCTTTTTCTTCCCTTTTCTATTTTCTTCTTTTTGTTTTGATTCATAGCGGTATCAGAGCTTCAATCGATTCTCATGGTTGGTGATGGGATTACTACTCGATTGCAAAAGGATGTTGGGCTTCTGCAATAGGAGGTTGCCAAGCTCCAAGGTAATCTGTCTCACTAGGATGCTAAGTTAGAGACCAGATTCAAGGAGTTTAAGGATGAGTTCAAGTGTGAGATATGGTGTGACACCCTTACCTGATCCAAATGTCGAATTCAGGTATGGGGCGTCACAAATGAATCGGGTTCATGTACAAGATTAAAATATTATTTTAAATCAAATTGTATTACTTGTTTATTAAAAATTAAAATAGAAATAAAATTATTTACAATAAAAGTTCACTGTCCAAATTTCGAACTCTAAGGGAACTACATAAATACAATATAGTTGCTCCTATGGAAAAGTTCCTAAAGGTATTTCCCCCTTTTTCCTATGTGCATGACACTTTACTACGGAGCTTCTTGATCCAACATGGCCTGGCTTGGTCCCTCATCGAGTTACTCATTTTGCAAATCCTACAACTATAGATCAAAAATCTGCGAGTACCAAAAAAACTCAGTGATTCTCCGAATTGGAGTGCTTATATTTAAGCCTCTACTCGCAAGGACTATAAAAGAAAAGAAATTGAGTGTAGATAAATCCATGCTTATGTGAAAAATTTCCTCTTAACCCGACGTGGTGGACTCTAACTTAATTTTAATCCTATCCATTGGCAGACAAATCATTGAGCGGTTTCCTTCTGGATAATCCTATCAACCCACAATCAACCTTATCGAATTTCTCGGATGTCTCGCCATTTCCACGGACTCTGCCATTCCTTTACTTGTATTCTTTTTTCCATTTATTCCTAGTGTCAAAATCTTCCTTCCACCATGTCCTTATGAGGTAATCCTACGGCCTACCCTTCTAATGGCCCTTGGGTACCTTCCCTTTGGCAGTCATTCCAAATCTGCTTAGTTTATGGCGAACTCCTTTTCTTACCCTAATTCCGAAGGACTTGTTGTCATCTCATCCTTTGGGATACTTAGTGAGATTCCCATCACTCTAGTGCATTAAGTCCCACTTGGGACGTATAGTGGTTGAATTGTTTCCTTACAATCCACCATATTTGAGATACCATGCTCGAAATCATGTCTTGTCCATTTGTTGTAAACCACTTTGGCCTTCCATACCCCGCAGATTATTGTCAGAGCGACCATCCATTTTCATGATTTCTCTCTTATTTTGGTTCCCTATGGAACTAAGCGTTTGACATATACTTCCCAATAGTTTTCCCTTTGAAGAGGAATAGTCTTTACAGACATATTTTCACTCTGTTTATCCTTCCTGGTACCACTTTCTATTAAATTGGTATTAATTAACCCCTTCTTACTAGTTTGACTAATCAGAGTATTGACAATTAATCCTCCCCGCACTTCCTAAGCGTTGACAAATTGTATATTGGAAGCGAGACTCCCCATAACTATCCGAAGTTTTCCTCTAATATGCAAGGCCTCCTTGAGCACTTCTTTTGTGGCTCTTAATGGTGGATCCTTAACCGCCATCTAAGATAAGTCCTCTTTCCTTGCCTAATTACAAGGTATTATTGGTGCATCGTTTCCCATGTCTAGTTTTTGCTAGGTTGCCACCCTTATGCCCTACCAGCTTTCATGATTACTGTTTAACGGACTATTTTCCTTTGTACTTCATTTTCCTTCTTTGACGGGCTCCTCAGAACCTACTCGCCAACACTTATATTAGTCTTCTAACCCTTTTTTCATATGCGTGAATTTCCTTAATTTTCTTCCCAGCGATTTACCCCAAGTTTTATGTCCCGTTGGACTCTATTGATTTCCACAGCCGAGCTATGGTTTTACCCCCTTTCGCCCTGTGTTTACTGTCTTGGCAGACTACTCTGTGTTTACAGTCCTGGCAGGCTACCCAAGGATGCAATATCATCTTTCAACTATGGTATTAGTCATATTTACCATTCTAGTGTGTTTTCATATGATGTCATTGTTTCTTTCAGCTATGGTCTTACTCATGTTTACCGTAGAACCAACACATGATGTTACACCCCACGCTTGACCCGTCTGCCAGATTTAGGTATGGAGCATTACAAATGAACCTATACTTAGTTTGGCTAACTTAGTTACCAAAGATCAAACTAAAATAAAATTAATCTTGCTAATAATTATTCTTATAGCTAAGGCCTCAAGCCACCAAATATTAGTCCTTCACAGTTTCAATTTCTAACTAAACCAATTGTTTACAAAAAAAAAATCCTAAATCTTTGCTAAGGACTATTTTTCCTAAAATTCTAGATTCTAAGAGGGCTATCAAGCTTCATTGTTTCGATCCTAAGGTGAAGCCTTTATTGGTACCCCTTTCTATGTGCATGACTCCAACTACCTGTGGTTCTCGATCTCGACATCGTCTGGCTTGGTCCCTTCTCAAAGTCCTTGATCAACCTTGCAAATCCTGCGAACATTACGCAAACTTTGGTAAGTTTAAAATAACTTAGTTAGTTCCCTTATTACAACATAATTATACCCCATCAGATGAGGGAAAAAGTATAAAATAAAAGAACATAAATAAAATACTCTCTGCTTGGTCATAGCAAGTTTACTTTGTTAGGGTGGTGAACTCCACCCAATCCTTTGAGCCAATCGACTCTCTAGAGGCTTTCCCTGGTCGAACTCTCCAATCGAATGAAATCCTGACACCTCCCCACATCCCCGAGTTCTATTCTTATTTCTCATATTTTCCTCTTTTTGACACACCGCATACAAGGTTTTTGATAACCTCTATAATATCCCATCTGACGAAATCTCTGTCTCTGGGTACTGTTTTGCGTTTAGTTAGTAAAATAAGGATAGATATGAGTAAGTAAAATGTTTATCTGGCTAAGTATAGAATTATGTGTATTGTACCATTGATGAACTCTTAGTTTTGGCGAGTTATATGGTTTGGCAGACTCTTCTATTAAGTATCCACCCAACCCAAATACTCTAGGAAAACTCGTTAATTTTGTAGTCATTTATGTTTATTTATTATTTTAAGTATGGTAAGCCTGCAAAGGACAGATAATCCATAGCTAAGAATTAGGATTTAGGACAAATAGTCCTAAATTTACCAAACCAAATATTTAGGATTTGGCCACTTGCATGGTAAGTGTGGTAAGCTGTGGCAATGTGGAAAAGGAGTCGTATGGTCGTGTGGCCAGGTTGTGTAAATCACTAAAGCCGTGTGGGTCAACATGTAAAAATTCAACAAAAGTCACATGACCATGTGCTTGGGTCGTGTAACTACCTGGGACAGTGTGCAAAAACTAAGTGTCCATATCTATAGTACTCACACGGACGTATGGCCAACCCATGTGCCAATCGGGAACTGTGTAGAACATAAAATAACTTAACCTAGTGGTTATACAGCCATGTCACCAGCCTGTGTGGAGACACACTGTCGTATGTCAGGCCATGTGCAGCAAAAATGTACCTTTAGGTGCAAGTTACCAATTTTACACCTATTCAAAACATGCCAAAACATAACCTAAACCATTTCCTTAAACAACTAACCAATATGCCTCAATGGCACAAATTCACAACAAAAACTTTTAAACCTATTGCACATAATTTTTATACCAAATCTTTGCATTATGAATACACCAATTCAGCATCACCAAATGTAACATTCAAGCCTCTCAAATACTAACCAAAATAATAATCATCCACAATTTAAACTTCCATTTCATTCTAGCCATTTTAAACCTCATTCATACTATCACATTAAAGCATATTCATCTACCATACTATTTCCCTCTTAAAGAGTCATAACTTAACCATTGGTGCATACTATTTCCATCTTAAATGGTGTTTTGGGATCTATTTTTTTCAATTGACAACAAGAAAGGGGAAGGGGTCATGTGTCTACCTTAAGTGAAATGAGAAAAATAGGGTGTTTTAAAATTTTAGTTTATTTGCCCTTGAGCTACTCCCAATTTAGACCATTTTACAAAATAGCCCACTTTATAAAATTCAAGGTCTTTTCCACACTATTTTCATAAATCATTTAAAATTTTCAAAAGCCATTGAACGAATATATTTTCGGGTTGCATATTCCAAATTCTTGAACACAAATTTAGGTCATAATTACAAAACTACCCTCAAAACTTCTAAACTCAATTTTGGGATGTGACAACTCTCCATCTCTAAAAAGAATTTCGCCCTCGAAATTTAACTGAGCTAAACAAAAAGGGATATTTTCGTTTCATCACGTCTTCGGCTTCCCAAGTAGCATCCTCCTCCTTGTGGTTACGCAATAAAACTTTAACCAACAGAACTCTTTTTTTTTTGCAAAACCTTATCTTCACGATCTAAAATCTCAATCGGTTCTTCCTCATAAGTGAGGCCAGGATGAACCTCAATCTCCTCTAATAGCACAATATGCGATAGGTCTGAGCGGTACTTCCGTAACATGGACACATGGAAAACATCATCGATTTTTTCAATTTTTGGTGACAACTTGAGTCGACAAGCTACCGAACATGTTCGTAGAATCAATAAGACTTAAAATCTAAAAAAATAATAATTTCTTTCATGCTTCGAATTAAATTGAATGAATAATAATCAATTCAAGAATTCATGTTTCTACGGCTATCTATAAGCCTTATATCTCATATGGCATTATCAAACATTCTTACCTAGGTACTTATAATCTATTATGCAATTTAACTAAGTAACCTAATCAATTTCCCTTAAAAATAATCAAATTATCTCATATCAATAAAAAATTTCACGCTTGACAAAAATCATTACATGTTATTATTTTCAGCCACTGTTCACAATTTAATATAAAACAATCAACATGCAACATGCAACAAAAACACATTCCATTTTTTCATTTTTTTCGGTAAATAAATAATTGACTAAAACAAAGTAAACACACAAATAAAAACACACAAAATAGTCCTACGTATTCCCCCACACATTAAAGCATACATTATCCCCGATGTAAAGAAAACATAACCATAAATAAAGAAACTTCCTTGAAGGGTTGCTTCCTTGTTTTCGTGATAGTCTCGGACTCTGTGTGTTCCAAGAAGATAAAAAAGTACCTACAAGAAAATACTATGACAAAGAATATGAAATATAATATAAAAGAGAAAAAATTTAAAAAGAAAAAGAAGTTTTGATAATGGGAAAAAACCTTCTAAATCAAGAAATTCAGATGAACTTGACCCTTTAATATTGTGATGTGGTATTCTATCATGAATGTCGCGACCTCATAATACAATGTCGAGACATCAAGCCTAGTTCCTGGCTTATTCAATTTTTTGATTTTGTCATTTCATGGTATCTACGTCTACTATGGAAAAAGTAACTAAACTCAAATAGAATTAATATTACAAAATAGAAATAAAATAAATGTATAAAATAAACAAAACAAAATGTAAATAGAGAATAAAAGTTCTTTAAAAACTCAGACGTTCCATGTCGCCACCATAGAAGAACTTTCAGCTGGTTCTCGACACTTTGATTCGATGTTTGTTCCCCTGTCGATATATATAAACCAGCATCTTCGGTTGATTCCATTGATATTGTCTTATTTTTTTATAGTCACGACATCCACATTACAAACCACTTGGTAACAAATCCGAGCCAACCCTAAATCATTTTTCAGAGTTTTCTTTCCTCGAGCTTCCTCCTCTCCATATTACATGAAGTTTTGGTCACTCGAGCTTTATAACACTTGTTGGATGAGAATAAATCAAACTCATTAATCTCTTCGGCTAGTGCCTTTTTTGCTATGGCCAGAAAGTGTATTGACTCTTCTAAACTTTCATTCAGAATTAGTTTAAGCTCTACGTTAGTGGTTATTTCTACTTTTACGTTAGTGGCTACATCTATTGTTATGTTTGATTCTACGTAAATTGGCTCGGGACCACCTTGGGTCATCTTCAATTTATTATCACAATCCTCGATTCCAAACTCTTGTTGATTGCCATTTTCTAATTCAAGGCTGTCAATGATAATACGGGGGTCCTCAGGACCAAGTTTTGGAACATCATGCATGACCTCTTCCCTTGGAGGTAGCACCTCGGATATTTCTTTGAGCATTTCCCTTATCTTTGTCACCATGTTTACAATGTTCGATAAAAACTCAAAGTTGGACGACTTAGCAATTTTGCATGAGAGCATCTGATAAGAATCACAAGGGAGCTCGTTTGAATGTTCGAGCATATCATTCTCTTGATCGTGTGACTCATACTGAGGTTCATATTCAGTTTTCCACATTTGCTATCATCGCTCAATTGGTTTCTCGAGGCTCTACTCAACCAACCCATTATGTAGTTCCATTCATCATCCCAATAAGTCTTCTCATCATTAAACGACCTAAAATCAAATTTCTCCATGATTAAATCATCTAGTCAACAAGGTAAATAAAAAAAATTGAAAATAAAACATAAAACAAATAATGAATATAAAAATTAGTTCACTATTTAGCTCGTTCGTCTTTTGATTAATATTATTTAAAAATTAATTGATTTAAAAATAATCATCGTCGCAATCCCTAGCAACAGCGGGAATAACTTGATTGCCTCCCAATGTACCAACGTCGAGATTATGAATTGCACTACAAAATATATGGAATTGAGGCAGTGTCCGCAAGCATATGGGTCAGGTTTTAATATAGTTTGTTTAAAATGAAACACTTGGTAAGTATTCTGAGGATCGTACCTAAGGGGTTGCAGTTTAGGGAAAACTACTATTAAGCTAATTACCAAAAATAACTACTACTCTACTTGAGTCACGAATAAATTGAACTAAACCTAAATCATGATGATAATAATAATAACCAAATAAATTGAACTAAACCTAAATCTAATCCTAAGTTCATGTATCGACTTTTCTATTCCTTATTTCGACTATGAGAGTTCCTTTAGCCTAGATCCAATTGTTTTAGCTAATTAATTATTGATGTAGGGTTTTAATTACTTGGTTACTAATTAACCTAACAGGGTTTCTTAGCTTTCTACTAACCTAACTAGTCGCCAAGAATTACTCACCTCATAATGACATAGTTCAAACCGGGCTTGGGTAAGGTTTTCACGGATAGGCAATACCGATTTTGGCTTAATTCCTTCCTATATAACTTCCTAGGGTCGTCAATCCTAAGGTTGAAGTTCTTCCTTCCCTAACCGTAGATCTGGTAAGTGATTCTTTGTAAGTAATATCAATTTCAGGTTAATTCCTACCTAAATTACTTTCTACTGTCGTCAATCCTAGGGTTTAATTGCACTCAAATAGATTCAACCATCCAAATTAGACTCCACCTATCAGTAAATTAATTAGGTTAATACAGTTGAAACGTGAGAAATATGTATAAAGCATAAATTGATTCTAATATTTGCACAAACATTCAATTAACGATGTTAAAGAAAGATATATAAAGAATAGAATAAAGGAAATAGATGATCGTGAATTTATCGAATAAAGCATGGCTCCGAAATAATCTCTGGTCACAAAAGTCTCACTTCGGAATAGGATGTTCCGATTACATAAGCATAAAATAAACTAAATAAAAACTAAGAATGAAATAAAAGCCTAATAATAATTTATGTCTCTCTAAAATTGTGTGTTTAAATTGATTAAAATGGCCTTTATATAGGATAAACTTGAATATTAAAGTGCCTAAACTATCCTTGAAGTACTTAGAGTTTGACTGGGGAAAATACTCCTAATTTCTCTAAAAATATAATTGTCACATGCAAAGAATTTTTGGCCGCACAAAGGTTGTGTTACAACATAGGCCTGCGGTGTTGCAACATCGAATCTGGTGTCGCGACATAGTAGAAAATTTTGCTCTAGGACTTGTTTTTGCTTCTGTCTTCAGTGTTGTGAGTCTTAGTGTTGAGACATAGGCAATAGTTTTGTCCTGAATATTCATCTTTAACTCATGATATGTCCTACAAGACCATGTAACCTTATTTATACATCTAAGATGTAATAAAAATTACTAAAATGCATAAATTACTACTTCAAGTATGAAAACATAAATATATAATAAGTTGCTTTAATTAAATATTAAACAAGGTAAAGTTATGTGTAAAAAGGGATGTAAATTATAATGTAATTTGTGGCAGATCACTTGTGTATGTTTGTGAAATTGTGAACTTGATAGAACCATCTACAAGCAAAGACAAGGGAAAGGTGAAGCTTGTTTAAAGCTTTCAGCAAACTGGTGAGTGTTTAGGGGTCGTCACTTGTATGTGTGAACTATAGTGTTAATTAAGATCTTAGGGCTTTATCTTAAGTTTCGAAAGTAAGTCTTCTCTAAACTCTATTTTTTAATTGTGTTAAATATGTGGTTTTATGAACTGTGATATGCGAGCACTGTATTGTGAGCTAGTTATGAATAGTATTTTGTGAGCTTTATGTTTAAGTAAATGTATTGACACTATAATATTTTGTAACAGTTGCATATAATGACATGCCAAAGGATTGTGAGTACTCACCCATGTGTTTTGTGATTTGGGCGAGAAGCCCTAAGGTAGGTTAGGAGAAATAAGGGAATGTCGAGCCAAACTCCATTCAATGGGATATGTTGGTGTGACGGAGAGTGTTAGCTTAATGCTACACTTATAGGATATATTGGACTTTTTGAGTCAAAGTGAGGAGTCATAAGGAGGTCCATTTATCCAACAAAAAAGAACATGTGAATAAGATTGTGTTTTACTATTTTAAGCTAACTGACAGTAAGTCTCCACAAACCAAGCTTCGTGTAGGTACAACAAACTCAGTTCTCAGTTCAGTAACCTTGTTAAAGCTTTTGTTTAACTTATTTTTTGTGAGTGCTATGTTATGTACATTCACTAGGCTTGTAAGAGCTCACACATTCTTTTCTAAACATTGCAGACAACTAGATTGCACGGTGTATAGTGGCAAAGAGAGTGATCTAGGCAAGGCATAAACACTGAATAGTTGGTACAGATAAACTCTGGACTTAAAGGCAATGTTGGATTCCGCTTGGGCTTAAAAACATCTTTCTATCTATTCCATCATCGATTATTCTACCACTTTTTTTCTTTATGTTTTTATTTATTTATACTTTTTACGAACCGATAAAACCATATATATACCTAAATTTTAAGTACATGAATATAATCCAAGCCTGGTTTGATGTTTTCCTAATTTACAAGTTTATGCTTAAGTATTTAATTTGTAATAGAGTGTCTGCCATAAACAAAAGCATGAAATAATCAAAATAAACAAAAGCATGAAATAATCAAAATTGACTAACTTATATAAAGTTCGCCAAAGTTTCCACAATGTGACAAGGCTGTCGAACTGTGCAAAGTGCGAACCTTTAATAACTTACAGTACGCGAAATAGGAGAGACCTTGTGAAACGTGTTCGTAGAATCTAAACACATAAAGGTCATTTGTGAGACCCACTCACTTAAAGGAGACTTACACCGCGAAGACTTAAAATACATGAGCTATGCAAAGTGTAAACCTCGATACCTGATAGTTGAATTACTATTTTTAATTCTTTTCATCAAATATCTATGTCTTCAGGGAAGGAGAAGTTAAGTTTTTGCAAGTGATGTAGATTCGCATATTACTACTATTGCATTCCATGAAGCAAGCGATGTGATTTCGCGAGCTTGTGTATTCTCAAATCTGAAAATGTTTTGTGCGGTGTGTTAGAGGTTCGGTTGGTTTTTGATTTCAGATTCATTTAGGTGGCTAATGTGGTGTTCCATTGCTCAGGACCGACGACCGGACCGGGTATGGGGTGTTACGTAAAACAAATAGGACATAAGTGGATCTACAAGAGGAAAAGAAATGCAGACGTAAAAGTGGAAAATTTTAAGGTTATAGTTAAAGGAAAAAGTTATACTAAAAAAGAAGGTATCGATTACGAAGAAATCTTCTCTCTGGTTCCTATGCTTAAGTCAATCTATATATTGCTATCCATTGCAGCGGCCCTTGATTACGAGATCTGAAAAATGGATGTCAAGAAAATAATTTTTTAACAACTATCTTAAAGAGAGCATCTATATGATGCAACCCACCAGATATATGACCACACGTTATCCTCTGGCTTGCGAACACCATGGCTAGGTGTAGAATCAACACTAAAACAAATATAGTTATAGCGGCTTTAATGCAATTATGATAGATTAGTTGTAATATTTATAATGTTCAATGGAACACTCGAGTATTCCAAGGATCGAACCCAAATGAATCAGTTGTTAAGCGAATTCCTAGACTAAGGAGTCTAATTAACTACTCGCTAAATACTACAAACATAATGGCAAAAATAGCTCCTAACATTTGACTGTTTGGTCACTTTGGCCCTTTATGTTTTTATTTTGGATCACTTTGGCCCCTAACGTTTTTTTGTCAAATTGGTCTACTTTTAACGGAAATGATGACGTGGCCGTTAGTTCACTAACGGTCAACATTAACCACTGACATGGCGATCCAAGTGTTTAATTTTTTGTCAAATTAGTCTACTTTTCTTATATGCCACGTCAGCAAATCATTTTAAAATTATTAAAATTAATTAAAATTTATTAAAATGATTTTAAAATCATTAAAATTATTTAAAATAATAATAAAAAACCCTTAAACATACACGAACAAAATTATAAAAATTTCATATTCAAATTGACACAATTTCAAAAATCAAGAACCGCAATCATAGAGTTGAGAACACAATCTACAATATCTTAAAAACTTATGCCCTGTTCAAAAACCATACAAATCCCAGATTGAACATAAATCCATGAAACACAGTGCTTTCCTTGCCATCACAATTTTCTCGAGAAAACCAATAACGGATCTAAGATGAAACATAGTTATTTATGAGAGCCAAAGCATTGCTCGTTAAATGTGTGATCTTAATAATTTGTTTCGTCACCATCATTTTCGCATACCCATTCATAGCCCTAATTGAGAATCCATCCACACAAGTATCTTTATCCGTCAAATCAGTACTAACTGAGGTTTGAAGATTACTCATAATAAGCACAAAGTTGGAGTGTTTGATACGAACAATTTCACCTATAGATTTTTGGAGCTCGTCGATAGAGTTGTCGATTAGTTCGATGTAATCCGCCATGGCAAAAGTGACCCGAGGTTTCAAATGATGAGTTCTGGTGACTTTTTTCCTGAGCCTAGATGTGGATTTGTTTGCTTTGAAGGTGATGAGGAGGGTGGTGTGAGCAATCCCCAATATCTCCAAACTCAAAAACCCTAAACAAAAATCTCCAAAATAAAAACCTTTACCCAAAATCCCCAAATTTAGCTATCCAAAACCCAAAATCCCAAATTCAACAACCCTAAATCCCTAAATTTGACAACCCTAAACAATTTATGGTGATATTTAGAAATAGCAACTCAACTTCAAGAGACGAAATACACAAATAAATAATCTCCATGAAAGAAATTTATACGCGTACATGGTGTTGAGAAAGTTAGATTTAGGAAAACCCTAAATTTTTTAGGAAATCTTCAAATGCGACAAAAGAATCTTCCATCTAAATCAGGAAAAAACTGGGAAAAGAAAAACTCCACAAATAAACTGTATAAAAATTGATTTGCAGATGATATGCGATGGATTCAGAAATAAAAATATTTGAAGAGAGAAACTTATCAATTAAGAAAAGAGAGAATTAGGAATGATCTATTTTAATAATTTTATATTTCAAAAAAATAATATAATAATTTTAATAATTTCATATTTCAAAAAAATAATTTTAATAATTTTAAAGTCATTTGCTGATATGGCATATAAGACAAAATAGTGCCACATCAGCATTTAAATACAGTTGGACCACTATGTCAGCGGTTAATGTTGTCAACTAATGGCCAAGTCATCATGCCCGTTAAAAATAGACCAATTTGACAAAAAAACGTTAGGGGCCAAAGTGATCCAAAAAAATGGGCCAAAGTGACCAAACAGCCAAATTTTAAGGGCTATTTTGGCATTATGCCAATATTATAGTATGATAGGTCATTCAAGAGTTTGATTATACCAATCAATTACCTAAAACTAGGAAAGGACTAAATTGTAAGGAAAACAAACTACATGACTATAAAATATGAACAAATATGATAGTAGAGACCAATTGGTTGATTTCCAAATGGTTGGTTAGCTTTAAAATTGGGGATCTAAATTGTGATTACTTCTAAATTGGCTCCATTTTACGTCTCGGCCTCAACTTTACAAATTTTGACAAATTAGTCTAGTTTATCTCTCGACCTCACCAACTAACTCGATACAATTCAAATTGATGACCTATAAGATCTCCTTTCAGTTTCGCTTATCTTGATTTTCCCTTAGGCACATTAATCCTATGTTTTTAAGTCTGTTAAATTTAGTCCAATTTTGCAATTTAGTCCCCAAACCCAAAAATCAATTACCTAACATTTCCATCAACCAACCCCTAAATATTTAGCCACTCCTGCTTGTATTGAAACCCATTAACAACAAGAAATTAGATAAAAACACCATTAAATTAAACCCTAATAAAATCGATAAAAATCCAAGCTTTCTTACCAAAGCTTGGATAGAAAAACAATGGTAGCAAGAAAAGTAAACAAGAACACTAAAGAAGTAACTTTTAATAGAGGAAATATAACAAAGCTAAATGACATTCGATTAACAGATTAGATTGTAACTATAAGAGAGTTTGAAGGACTAAATAAACAAATAGATCATAACTACAGTGGTAGCTAACTTAACTAAAGATAAAAAAACTAAGAAATATCTGAAAATGAGCAAGAATTTAAACCCTAAACTATAGAGAAGAAACTAAGCAATAAAAGATGAAGAACAGTCCTAAAAACCTGAAAATGTAAAATGTGTCCTTTGTTTCAACTAATTTGGCCTATCTTAATAAAGTTCATGTACAAAAATATTGACCAAATTTCCCCTAAAAATATAATTTTGGTTGGGGGACATGTTAGACAAGAACTACCCTTATGGTCATTTTTTGTCTCCCTTAATAGTGATATAGCAATACCTAGAGCCGTGTATCGTGATATTAACATTAGTATTGAAATAAGGGTCCTTGGGAGTCTTGGGCATCACAATACCACTATTGGTGGCTCGAGCTTCCTTGTTTCAACACTGTCAGGGGTATCACGACTGTAATGCTTTGATATCGCGATACCCCTATTCTTGGTGATGTTCTCACTCTATTTGGCCCACCATGGGCTCCCTACATCATCCACCAACCTCATTAGATCTCGGTTCTCAAAATAACATAAAATGCACACTAAACACTTATTTGTGCAATGAACTAAAACTAAGTAAAAACATGACAAAAACATATAAATTGCTTGAAAATAATCTCGTTAAGCATACTAGGGAGCCTAATTCACATATCAAATTACGGCAGGTCAATATATAGCTAAAGGAAATGAGTATAAAGTTTGCAAACTGCTTAGATCTATATATAGACTTAAGCAAGCATCCCACTCATGGAATCAAAGATTTGATAAAGTGATCAAGACTTTTGGATTTGAGAAAAACATAGAAGCAAATGTTGCTCACTGGTGGTCTAATGTTTAACTAATACTAAGCGATATTACACAGTCGAATCGTAAAACAAAAAGACAACTTATATTAGTACACGAACCTAAACTTGTCTTTAGTCTAGTTAAAAATGAGCAAATTTATTGAAAGACTAATATGCTATCTATCAAGTCCAATTGAGGAGATGTTTTGTCTTAGGCATCGGAGCATATGACTCCTAGAAGATAAATATATAGATGTGACTAACTGGACTGAAAGTACATCAAACTGGATCCAAAGAGAATATATCCTGAAACTTCTTATGGATTTATTCACTTGTGGCATTAGAAACACAAAAATATATGAACTTTTTCAGCACCTTTTGAGCCCTAATTCATGCAGTTTTGTAGTAAAATTTGTCGAAATTCATACTTTAATCATGAAATAATTAAATTTCTCTTAAATTATTAACATATTTAATTTTAATTATTTTTATAATTAAATTTCACAAATTTGGTTTATTTTTTACAATTTTGCTCAAAAGCTAAAAGTTGGCTCTGTAGATACCTCAAAAGGCTTGAACCGTTGGAGAAATTTTTACATCGAGTGAACCAAGAGCAAGGTTGAGTATTTTTCCAGCAAAGGACGATTCAAATTATCATTATTTTATATACTTTATATTTAATTTTTATCCAAAGTTAATTGGTTTAGAAATTAATATAAAGCCTGAAGGAGAAAGTGGCCCAGTGTACTAAGCATTGAAAACTGATCCACAAAGCAAATTGGCAGCTCAAAACCATCTAATAAGCTGACCCAATCAGCTGATTTTTTCTAATTTTTATACTTTCAAAATAGCCCTCAAAGTTTCCCTAAACTCCATTCAAACCCCTTCATTTTTTGTGCCCTTGAAGATTTGCCCCTAGCTTAAAATAGCAAGTTTAGAATATTTAAACTTACTTGTTGTATGGCCGGCCAAGGAAGATTGTGTGGCTGCTAATTATTTGCTATTTTTATCAGCCATTCACACCTCTGAATACTCACTTTTGCTACTTCATTCAACACACCTTCATTTCCCACACATCTCTCTCTTTCACTTGCTTTTCTCTCTTCCATTCCATTTCTTATTTTCCCATTTCCTTTTCCGATTTAGCTATTGAAAAAGAGCCTTCTTCCACCCTGGAATCGTAGCATTCAATTGTTCATAGAGGCCTCGGTTCAACAAAACAAGCAGAGAAGAAGAGGAGTACACTAGTTTGGCTTCAGAGAAATACTGGATTTGCTTCTTAGTTCCCTTCTCTTTAATTTTCTTGTTTATGTTGTGATCATGAATATGAATAATTTTTTTTATTTTTTTTCTTGTTCTAATTAAAATTACTTAAATTAATTCATGTTAGATTGATTGCATTCTGTCCACTTAGATTATTAAAATCATGTTTGTGTTTTTATAGGCCTTGGTGAGTTGTTTAATGAAATAAAATCATGCCTATGTTATACTTGCATTATAAAATATAAGGTAACAAATGAATTAATTATTAAACATATTGAAATTGTAACACCCCTAACCCGTATCCGACGTCGGAACAAGGTTACGGAGCATTACCGGACTTATAGATCAAACAATCATACATGTCATATTCATTTCTCATTCAAATCAAACAACATTCAAACTCATTCATATAGTCCCTAATACGAGCTCTTGAGGCCCCAAATAGACATTAAAAATAGTTCGGGACTAAACCAAATACTCAAGAAATTTTTAAGAAAACATTGAAATTTTCAAAGTGCAGGGGACACACGCCCGTGTGGCGAGGCGTGTGTCCTACACGGCCAAGTGACACACTGTGTCTCAGGCCGTATGGGCATTCAAAATGGGGACATACAATCGTTTCCCAGCCTGTGTCCTACCCAGTGTAACTCACTAACCTGGGTCACACGGCCACACCACACACTCGTATGCTAGGCCGTGTACCCTTCGAAATGGCCTCACACGCCGTTGTGCAAGGCCGTGTGAAAACTGGAGGGTATACTGACTTGTACCACACGGCCAAGCCACACGCCTATGTGTTAGGCCATGTGAAGCAAGTGACTTGTTTTCTAAGGAAATTTCGGGGACACATGGCCGTGTCACCTAGCCATGTGTCACACACGGATGAGACACACGCCCGTGTCTTTGCCCGTGTGGACCAAAAATAGGCCATTTTCCAAGTCATATTTCTCACCCAAATTGGTGCCAACCTAAACTCAACAATTTGCATATGACCATGACATAAATAGGCATGCAAAACCAACCAACATCAAGCTTATAACTTATAATATCCACACATAACAACATGATGCCCATAAGCACCCTAATTGATCATTTATAATCAAGCAAACTATGCATCTCAAACATACCTACATGGTCAAATACATATATGCCTCGTTTTGCCTAAAGCTTAACATGTACGTCGCTTATCAAAATCAACAATTTGAAACTCAAAACATCAATTCACAAACAAGGCATTTACATGACAACCATACACCACATATAATAAGGCAATTTACACATATATACATACACAATATACCTCAAATACAAGCCAAATCAAATGGCTACAAACATAACAAAACATGTAGGCTTTCATTAGACAAAATGACCTATAAATGTCATTATAATCAAAATTATAAAATCACAAATACCAAAATAACCGATAGATAGTGTGATGAAATCTCCACCAACATCCAACCCGAACGAGCTTCTGATATCTAAGTACACAAAGAAACTAACACAAAGTAAGCATGTAATGCTTAGTAAGTTCTAATTCAAAAATAAAGCTTACCACTTCAATTTATAAGCATAATACACTTTAGTCAATCCAATATATCTTGGCCTTAGCTTAAACAACATTAGCCTCTCAATTTTAATTATCACATAAACTAGCAATCAACTTAAAACATCATAGCATAAGTACACACTACTTAAGTGCATTCAAATTTTCAAGCATGTGTCAAAGCATATTTCGATCATCTAATAACTCATACCTTTCCATGCTTTTATAGCAATTCTAATAGAAGCATTTGTCCATCCTTCCTTCTTCTCATACCTATTTAACCATAATTTAAGTAAGTAAAATAAGGCATATCACAACTCAAATTGGCCCAAAAGCCTAACACATAATCACCAACCAAGTTAGCCATACTATCTATTCATATGTCATAAATGTATACCATTGCCATGTATTTTGCATACATACCTGTACTAGTTCGTATAAAACTTGTATGACCTCGTAACAATACTGTGCCCGTTGAACCACTTGGAAAACTATCGGATACACGAGTATCTTGCACACTATGTGCAAACACGTGGTCGAAATCACTACAATCTCATATCTCGTATCAATGCTCTCTCTTGAGCCATAACTAGGTCTGTTCACACAAGTTGTTAGTCAAGACGTAGCTACACGGTGATGCTCACACAAGCTGTAAAGTAACCGCAACACATGTTGGAAACTCAGCCACTGCTAGGAAGTACGAGAGCAGCACCCAAAACACGGTAACCCCTAATGACATGTCATTTGTATTCTATATATTCAAAAGGTTCACATGGGGTTCGACAGTCGTCAAAACTTCGTTGGATTTTTCTGTAGTGTCACAATATCAATAATATGACACAAAAACATTTAAATCAATTATAATTTAATGCTAATTAAATATACAAGCTTACCTCAACTCATACGGAGAAAAACGATCGATTAATCCTACACTTTAACTTTTCCCCGATCTAAATCCGTACGTTACTTTTCTTGATCTATATAATCAAATTTAACTAATTCAAACTTCATTCTAATCAATTTTGTCCAAAAATCATGTTTTGGAAAAAATACCATTTTGCCCCTATACTTTTGATTTCTTTACAATTTAGTCCCTAGGCTCGTAAAATGAAATTCATGCAATTTCCTCCCTACCCAAGCCTAGCTGATTATCATGTATATTCATAGCAGCCCATACATCTCATTAATTCACAATTTATACCATGATATTTCACATTTTTCAATTTAGCCCCTAATTGAGAAATTTAACAAAAATCACTTAACAAAAGTTGTTTATCTAACAACAAGGATGCATTTTATTCCCTTAAACTTCAAAACCCTAACTTATTCATCAATTGCAAAACTCAAACAATTCAATAGTTTTGGAAATTAGTCCCCGGGATAGCTAGGTTAAGCTACAACGATCCTGAAAACATGAAAATCATTAAAAAACGGAACAAAATTGCACTTACATGCAAGGGATAGTCTAGCAAAAAATTAAAGATCTCCCATGGTGTTTTCTTTGCTGTAAATTTAAGTTGGAGAAGAGAATGAAAGATGATAGCTTTAATTTTTGATTACTTTTATCTTTAATTGCCTTTTTACCAAATTACCCTTACCTAACTTTAATAATTTCACATTTACCAAGCCATGCACATCCACTAACTCATTTAATGGTCTAATTAACATGTAAGGACCTCCACTATAAATTTATATAGCTAATTAATACCTTTAGCTAATAGAACACAACTTTTGCATATTACGCGATTTAGTCCTTTTCATCAAATTGAACATGCAAACTGTAAAATTTCTTAACGAAATTTTTATACTATAATATTATCATGTTGTAGATATTAAAATCATATTAAAATAATTTTTTTGACATCAAATTTGTGGTCCCAAAACCACTGTTCCAATTTCACTAAAAATGGGTTATTACAGAAATTATAATTAATTGACACGGTATTTAATTAGTACATGTTTAATCTTCTAAGGTAGCTGAAGGTTAAATTAGCGACAGTATTAAACGGTACATTAGCCTTGCCTAACTTGCAGGTTTATTGTGATTAAACTCTTTTAATATAGAAATATATAGTTACCTCACTTAATATTTTATATGCTTATGAAGATTGATTAATTGTTTGAATTGACATTGAAAAATGTTCAAGAGAGTAGTTAATTTAGTAAGTACGTATGAGCAGTAGTTAGCAAATTACCAAGTTGTCGTGAAAATATTAGTAACAACATGAACATGGGTTTAGTAATTCTAAGTTAAGGAATGTAATTGGTCTAACACAATTATGTCATATTGATTAAAACCATCTTTTGTAATCGTGCATTAAAATTTTTATTTTTATTTTATTTTAGTTTGTTAAATTTTAGTTTTTAATCACTTCCTCAAAATCAAAATATTTTTAATCACCAAAGTGTTTGATTTACATTTCATAAATATTTTTTTTTCACAATCCCTGTGGGTACGATAACTCAACATTTACTTGTCACTTTTTTACTTGTTGTGATTGTGCACGCTTGCACATTGCCATCGTTTCAGGTTTTTGGCGTCGTTGCCATGGATTGTTTTAAAAGATACTATTTTTGAAGTTGTTAATTTTGCATTTTGGTTTATTTTTCTGTTTAATTTTAATTCTATTATTTTTTTCTATTTTTATTTCATGTGTTTATGAGTATTGATCGAATTATTGATTTACTCCTCGTAGATCCTAAAATTGAAAGAAATTTTTGACAAAGAAGAATACAAGCAAGTCAGAGAAGGACCGAAGATATGAACTTTGAAAATCCGAATCAAGGAAACGAAGCAAACCATGCTCAAAATCCTATCCTTATTGTTAATGATAGGGATAGAGCTCTAAGCCAGTATGTTGTGCCAGTGTTTCATAAGCTTAATCTGAGTTTTAGGAGACTCGAAATTGAGGCATAACAATTTGGGTTGAAGCTTGTCATGTTTTAGATGCTTCAGACAGTGGGTCAATTCAATGGAATGCCTACCGAAGATCCTCACCTTCACTTAAGATTGTTTATGGTGGTGATTGATTCTTTCAATCACTTAAGTTTGTTTATGGTGGTGATTGATTCTTTCAAATTAGCCGGAACACCCAAAGATGCACTACGATTAAAGTTTTTCCCATATTCACTGAGGGACAGAGCTCAAGCCTGGTTGAACTCATTGCCAATAAATTCCATTACCACATGGCAAGAGTTAGCAAAAAGATTCCTTATGAAGTACTTCCCACCTAGCAAGAATTCTAAGTTAAGGAACGAGATCACTACTTTCCAACAGATGGATGACGAGTCTTTGTATGAGGCATAGGAAAGGTTTAAAGAACTATGACGAAGATGCCCTTATCATGAAATCCCTCATTGCGTCCAATTAGACACGTTCTATAACGATTTCAATGCTCACACGAGGATGGTAGCAGATGATTCTACTAACGATGCTTTCCTTTCTAAGTTTTATAACGAGGCTTATGAAATCATCAAGAGGATTGCCAGCAATAATTATCAATGGCAAATCAATCGAGCAATGTCAGGAAGACGAGTTGCTGGAGTACATGAAGTAGACACTCTCACTTCACTCTCATCTCAAGTATCTTCAACATCCTCAATGCTTAAAAACTTTACTACTAATGGGTTTAATAATTTTGCAGCTCAGCCACCGAATCAATTTGAGACTGTAGCCTGTGTTTATTATGGGGAAGGACACTTGTTCGAAGAATGTCCATTAAAGCCAGAATCCGAGTAGTACATGGGTAACCAAACCTAAACTGAGGAAGGCAAGTACTGCAATCCAATTTTTATAACCCATATTGGCGAAACCACTCAAATTTTTCTTGGAGTAACCAAAGGGTTGGAACCAGTAACACTTATGCACAACCTAAACTGACCCAACCACCTGTTTTTACCCAAAAAGTTCAGAAACTAACTCAAGTTGAACCTTCCAATATCTTAGAGAACCTATTGAAGGCATAAATGGCAAAGAATGATGCCACTTTAAGGAATTTGAAGAATTAAGTGGGCGAACTTGCTATTGAACTTAGGAAACTATCACAGGGTGCTCTGCCTAGTGATACAGAAAATCCAAGAAATCAAGGGAAAGAGTATTGGAAAGTATTAATATTGAGGAGCGGAAAGACATTAGAGCCCAACACAGTTGAAGTTGAAGAGGAGTCGGCTGATGTCAAGATTTAGTGGAAGTTCAACCAAGTGTTGAAATTCTAGATTCACCAGAACCAGAATCTGTAAAATCTAATAAAGTAACTTCTAACCCAGCCAATTCTGATAAACTAATAACTTTGTTAGATACACAATTTTCACAAAAGACGAATCAACCAATTCTAGTAAAGAATCATCCACCACCTTACCCTTAATAATTTCAAAAGCAGAAATAAGAAGTTTAATTTAAGAAATTCCTAGACGTACTTAAGCAACTTCATATCAACATCTTGTTGGTAGAAGCACTTGAGCAGATGCCAAACTACGTCAAATTCATGAAGGATATCATGTCTAAGAAATGAAGACTTGGAGAACTTGAGATGGTAGCCCTGTCAAAGGAATGCAATGCATATCTTCAAAATAAATTACCCCTAAAGATAAAGGACCTTGGATGTTTTACCATACCTTGCAACATTGGAGCAACTTATGGTGGTAAGACACTATGTGATTTAGGTGCAAGAATCAACTTGATGCCCATGTCTATATTTAGGAAATTGGGGATAGGTGACGTTAGACTTACTACGGTTACACTTCAATTAGCATATCGATCATTTGCACATCCAGAAGGAAAAATCAAGGAGGTATTGGTATGTATAGACAAATTTACTTTTTCCTACTGACTTTTTTATTTTAGACTTTAAAGTAGACAAAAAGGTGCCAGTCATCCTAGGGAGGCCTTTCCTAGCAACTAGAAGGACACTTATTGATATGCAAAAGGGCAAGCTTACTATGCATGTTCAAAATGATCAGGTAACTTTTAATGTTTTTAAGTGTATGCAGTTCCCTAACATAGTTGATGATTGTTCTGCAGTATCTGAGTTAGAGGATTTAGCTGTAGAACGAGAACTCAAATTTGTTGAGGACACATTAGAACAAGTTTTGATGTCAGACCCTCGAAGTGATGAAGAAGGGGGAATACTTAGCTTTTTTATAAGCTATCAAAGGGGATTAAATCCGCAATCCCACTTTGAATCTTTGGAGTTAGAAAGTAGAGATTATGTCCAACCAAAGTGTCAATCGAAGAGACACCTAAATTAGAACTTAAGGTACTTCCCTCGCACTTAAAATATGTTTATTTAGGTAATGCTTCGACTTTTCCTGTGATTGTTTCAACTGAGTTAACTTAAGAGCAGAAAGAGAAACTCATTTAAGTTCTAAAATAATTCGAGAAGGCTATCAGATGGACTATAGCCAATATCCGTGGTATTATCCCATCCATCTACATGCATAAAATCATCCTAGAAGATGGCGAGAAAGGAATGATTGATGGACAACAAAGATTGAACCCCATTATGAAGGATGTGGTAAAGAACGATCATAAAATGGTTATATGCAGGTATAATTTACCCCATCTCGGATAGTTCATGGGTAAGTCCGGTCCAGTGCGTACCAAAGAAAAGAGGTATTACAGTCGTTGAAAATGAGACTAATGACTTAATACCAACTAGAACGGTTACGGGATGGAGAATTTTTATAGATTACCGAAGGTTGAACAAGGCAACTACGAAAGACCATTTTCCTTTGCTGTTCTTGGACCAGATGCTGGATAGACTCGCGGGGAGAGACTATTACTATTTTTTTGATGCATACTCAGGATACAATTAGATCACAGTAGTACCAAAGGATCAACACAAAACAACATTCACATGCTCATACGGTATATTTGTATTTAAATGCATGCCATTTGGTTTATGTAATACAACTCTTACATTTCAAAGATATATGATTTCTATTTTTACTGACATGGTTGAGAAGTATTTGGAAGTTTTTATGGATGATTTTTCAGTGTTTGGAGACACCTATGATGATTCCTTAGTTAATCTAGCCAAGGTACTAAGGTGGTGCGAAGAAACAAACCTTGTACTCAACTAGGAAAAGTGTCATTTCATGGTACTATAAGGTATTGTTCTGGGGCATCGAATAACAAGACATGGAATTGGGGTACATAAAGCAATCGTAGATGTTAACAAGAAACTCTCACCTCCAACATCTATAAAGGGCATTAGGAGCTTTTTGGGATATGTCGGTTTCTATCAAAGATTCATTAAGGACTTTTCCAAAATCGCTAAATCCTTATGCAAATTATTGGAGAAGGACACGATATTCAACTTTGATGAAGAATGTTTGAAAGTGTTTAATAATTTAAATAATCGATTAGTTTCAGCACCTATTATTGTCACACTGGATTGGGATTTACCATTTGAATTTATGTGTGATGCAAGTGACTTCGCAATAGGAGTTGTGATGGGTGAGCAAAGGAACAAAGTTTTTCATCCCATCTACTACACAAGTCGGACCCTGACGGGAGCTCAGTTGAAATATACAGTAACAGAAAAAGAGGTACTCACCTTTGTATTTGCTTTTGACAAGTTTCAATTTATCTTGTAGGTACCAAAGTGACTGTTTATACGGATCATTCGACAATTAAATATTTACTTGCCAAGAAAGAAGCCAAGCCGAGATTGATTCAATGGGTACTTTTACTCCAAGAGTTCGATCCAGAAATTCAAGATCAAAAATGGGTAGAAAATCAAGTAGCAAATCACTTATCTAGGTTGGAGCTGCAAGAAGGAAATTTTCCACTTATACCCATTCAGGAGACATTTCCAGACGAGCACATACTTAAGGTAAATCATGTCCATAACACCCATTGGGTTGCTAATTGTGCTAACTATTTAGCTTGTGGTTTGATGCCGATTGATAAGACGTATCAACAAAATAACAAGTTTCTTCGCGATGTGAAGTAATATTTCTGGGAAAAGCCATATTTGTTCAAAAAGTGTTTATATCAAATGATCAGGAGATGCGTGGCAGAAAATCAGGTACATAAGATTTTATATCATTGTCATATAATTTCGAGTGGGGGACACTTTAGAGTACAAGTACTGCAGTCAAAGTATTGCAAGCCAGATTCTTTTGGCCAATGCTATTCAAAGACGCATATGCCTACGTAAAGAGTTGTGATGGACGCCAAAGGGTTGGAAACATCACCAATAGAAATGAGATGCCCCAAAAAAACATTATTGAGGTAGAATTATTCGATGTTTGGGGTATTGACTTTCTTGGTCCATTCCCTCCTTTTGGTCACAAGTATATATTGGTAGCAGTAGCGTACGCATTTAAGTGGGTTGAGGCTGAGGCATATCTGATGAACAATGCCTAGGGCTATCATCATTGATGAGAGGTCCCATTTTCTGAACAAATTGTTGAAATGGTTACTCGACAAACATGGAGTGAAGCTTAAGGCTGCCATAGCTTACCATCCGCAAACAAATGGGCAAGCTGAACTGACAAACAAAGAGATAAAAGATATACTCGATAAGGTAGTTTTTCCAAACTGACGAGATTGGTCCAAAAGACTAGATGATGCTTTATGGGCCTATAGGACAACATACAAGACACCTTTAGGGATGTCTCCCTATCGGTTGGTTTTTGGGAAAGCTTGTGACTTACCCTTGGAGTTAGAACATAAAGCTTACTGGGCTCTCCAACATCTCAATTTGAATCCCAAGCTTGCCAAAGATAAATAGATGCTTCAAATTAACGAGTTAGAAGAATTCCAAACTTTCTCATATGAAAATGCCAAGTTATTCAAGGAAAGATTAGAAAGATGGCATGACAAGCACATCCAAGTTCGAGAATTTGAAGCAGGTCAACTAGTTTTGTTATTCAATTCCATGTTAAGGTTTTTCCAGGTAAGTTAAGATCACGTTGGCCCAGTCCATTTACTATTCACCAAGTTTTTCCATATGGAGTTGTCGAATTTTCAAGGTAAGGGAGGTAATTTTCGAGTTAATGCTCAGCACTTAAAACATTACTGGGGGGATGAAATTGAGCAGGATAAAGTCTCGTTCATTTTATTGGATACTTACTTTTCTCGTTTTCTTTTAAATAAATGATTTAGGGTATATTTTTGGGATTAGTATGTTAAAATAAATTTTGTCTAAGAGATTGGAACATAAGCGGGACTGCTTGTGACCCCTCTAATTTTTCCTGGGAATTGATTTTAACATAATTTTTCGAGAAATTATTCCCTAAATGACAAAATAATCTTTTTTTTAATTTTACAAATAAAAGGGTCAAATTTTGATCCAAGTTTTAATTGCAGCTCAATTTTCAAATTTTGTTTTAGGTACTTAATTGAATTATTTACAAAATTTGGTTGTTCTTTTTGTAAATATTGAAATTAGCTGTTTCTTTTTGTAAATATCTTTAAAATCAACTGAAATAAATTTTTTAATTTAATTTTTAATAAATAAGATGATAATAACTAATATATAATTATATTTATTATAATGTATATTAATTATTATAAACTTGGTCTAGAATTAGAATTGGTTTAAATTTTATCATATTTTAATTAAGAGATTTTCTTTCAATAAATAAAGTAATAGAAAATAATATAATAATATATCCTATATTATTTATTAATTGTTATTAACTTTATATGACATTAGGACTTAGAATATTTTATTGTTAAGTTTTTCTAAGAATTATAGTTGAACTCCTTCCCTCTATCACTTTAAATACCACCACTTTTATCCATCATTCACATCATTCACCGCACCATCAAACCAACCTCCCATACACCCTTTCCACCATCAACCTTAGCATCTCCATACTCCAAGTGATGCACAACCAAAACTACCAACACCATCATCGACAACTATTAGTGGCATCACCAGCAGCTTCATTCTCTAGCAGCAACTATCAGACGGCCCAGTAGCTCCCGCACTAGCTCGCGTGCCCAACAGCTCACATACTAGCCTCTGCGCACCCCACTCGTGCCCTGCAGCTCACACCAGGCCCCGTACACTACTGATGCTCCCTGGCGCACCTGCCCCTGCTCGTGCCCTTTTTGACACACACCAGCCTCTGCTTGCGAGCTGCTACTGATCCCACAAGTCGTTACTGCTCACGCCCCTAGCCATTGCACATTGTTGTTTCTACTTGCTAGCTGCACAGGCCTTGTCACATTTGCACCGCATATCCATCACAATTAACCATCAACCGATCACCCTCCAACCAACCCTCAATCAAATTATTGAATTTAATTATTTATTTTTCTCCTAAAATTCAATTTAATTTAATTATTTATTTTTTCAAATTATTGAATTATTAAATTTTATGCAAATTGAATTTTTGAGAAAATATTTATTTCAACCTTATGTTCAGGTTAATTATGTCTCGCATAAAAACTCGTGCTTCTGTCCAAGTCGATGAATCAAAAAATAAATCTTACTATGAAAAAGCCAAAGCGAGATACGACAGCATCTTCAAAAATCAACAAATGCTCCAAGAAAAAGGCTTTACACTAAAAGAAAGCAATTACACTAATTTCATGGCGAGCATTAGAAAAGTTACTGAAGCTTTAAATTGGGAAGTGTTTTGTGAGAAAAGGCTAAGTCTAGATGAAGAGTTAGTTCGTGAATTTTATGCAAATTTGACCTCAAGCGAATTAACAGAAGTCTCTGTCCGAGGAATCAAGGTACCAGTAAATTCAAGTAGTATTAATGACTTCTTTGATTTACCTAATTTTGAAGACGACAAATATTCTTCCTTAATGGAAAATATTGAGGCCGAAAAATTGTAAGAAATTCTCGAGGAACTTAAAGTGTCGGATTTTAAGTGGACTATGTCAAAGCATGGAACTCACACTTTTCACAGAGAATATTTGACACCACTAGCGAAGGTATGGTTTTATTTCATTCGGTTAAGGCTTATGCCTATTTCACATCGAACCACAATTTCATTAGAGCGAATGGTCTTATTATACTTGATTTTAACGGCAAAGACCATTGATGTGGGAAAAATCATTTTAAGAGAAATTCAGAATTGTGCCACTAGATGTTTTGGCCCAGCATACTTTCCCTTTACGATAACAAATTTGTGCTTGAAAGCTAAAATTCTTGCAAACATAAAGAAGACAAGTTATAGCCAAGGCATAATCACGGATTGAGACCTCTACCGAGTAGCCGAAGATTCTGTTCTACAGCAACGAGTTGAACTAAGCGAGGAACCCAAAGAAGAAGAAGAAGATCCTACAGAGATCGAACCAATGCAGTCAGCTGAAATCCTTGATAAGCAGAACGAATTGAACCAATGACTGAACTTGACATGGCAACCCCAACATTTAGAACTCATTTGCCTCAGCTAGATCTTCGTGGTGAGCTATCAAAGTTAATGGACCTAATGTAAAATATGGAGTGGCAACAACAAGCTTACTAGAGTTATTCAAAAATACGAGATGACTCAATGAGAAGCGCTTTTACAAAAATATTCTATGAGTCTGAGTTTTCAAATTTTATATTTGAACCATGAAGTTCAATATCGAATAATGAACAAAATGATTCATCCAAAAACAAAGACAATGGAGCAAAAGACGAGTCAAATTCTGACGGATCTACGAATAAATAAAAAGGAGAGATATTTACTTTATTTAATGTTTCTTAGGATATTTAATGTTTTTTGGATTCTTTCTTAGGATATTTAATGTTTTTTGGATTAGGTTCTATTAGGATTTTTATTTCTCGCATAATAAAATAAGAGGTGGAAATCATTAATAAAATTGAACAAATTGCAAAAGAAGAAGTGTGGCAATAGATATGAACATGTCTAGGATTGGATTTTCCTTGGAAAAGCTTGGTATTTAAGCACTCAAACTTGACTCACTTCCTTTTCCTAAGGTCCTGCCTGGTGTACAGTAACTATTCACGTCTATATTTTCATTCTCTCTATTGTTTTTTACAATGGGGGCATTGTTCATCTTAAGTAGGGGGACCAAAATTAAAATTGTTTTTCAAGATGTATTATTTTTATAATTATGATTAAGTTATATTTTGTTAAAAATTTTGAATTTTTGTTAATAATGCTAACTTTTAGTATAAATAAAGTTCTATTATCTCAATAATTGCTATGTTAGCTGAACTATGACATAATATTACTCTTAATAAAATTTGCAAATCATACCATAAAATTTTTAATTCTTTAGGAGCGCTAGACATGCATGAAAGATTAAGTCTCTAGAATTGACTTTATAATTTCTTAAGGCGAAATCCTAGGAAGCATGGAATTTTAAAAATGGCTTAGGCAAACTTTTGTTTAGACCGGTTAAGCCTTTCAAGCCAACCTTAATGAATATTTATCCCTTGAAACCCAACTTTGAGACTATATGGCCTAATTTTATTTGAACCATTGCAATATTTAGCCATCACTTTTCTCATAATTATCTTTGAATTGTCCCAAACACCAGACTTAGTACTATTCAAAATATTCTTTGAAAATAAGTTTGGAGGAGTTGAAAAGAAGTATCAAATGCTCAAAAAAATTGTAGTACATACAGTCAAATGCTCGTGTTAAAAAAAGAAAGAAAGAGCATATGTACGCAAAAGAAATAGATGTACAAAAGAGCATGTGAAAGTAAAATGAGTTGGTACATTAAAGGTATTTATTTCGAAGGTCCGATGCAAGCTGAGTCTAGGGTTTTTAGATGCTCGTGTTAAAAAAAGAAAAGAAAGAGCATATGTACTCAAAAGAAATTAGTTGTATAAAAGAGCATATGAAAGCAAAATGAGTTGGTGTATTGAAGGTACTTATTCCGAAGGTCTATTGCAAGCTGAGTCTAGGGGTTTTAGCTTAAAATTATCTATCTTTTACCTACCCCTAGCCCAACCACATTACAACCTATTTAAAAGACCTTTCGATTTAGATTTCTGTGTTGCCCACATTAGTGCAGAGAAATTGCTAAGTTCAACATATGAAGACATAAGTTAAACTTAGTGATTGTAGTTTAGTCTTGAATAAGGGAATAAAAATTAAGTGGTAAGAATTAATATGTCTTTATTAAGAAAACATTTAGTCTATTCTTGCTAGCATGATAACAATTGAGAATAGTTCGAGCAATATGTATACCTGAGTTGCATAATTGCAAATTTCTTGTTCTTGAGCATAATTACACTAAACTCATAATTGTGGGGAGATGTATTCTAAAGAAATTTTTCAATGGTAATTTCAAGCACTTCCTCCTTTAAAATTTGTGCATTTCTCGGGACGAGCAATGAATTAAGTTTAAGGATGTGGAAACACAAAAATATATAAACTTTTTCAACACCTTTTGAGCCCTAATTCATGCAGTTTCGTAGTAAAATTTGTCAAAATTCATACTTTATTTATAAAACAATTAAATTCCACTTAAATTATTAAAATTTTGAATTTTAATTATTTTTATAATGAATTTTCACAAATTTGGTTTCTTTTCGACAGTTTTGCACTAAAGGTGAAAATTGGCTAGGTAGACAGCTCTACAGGCTTGAACTGTTGGAGAAATTTTTGCATCGAGTGAACCAAGACCAAGCCTGGATATTTTTTCAAATTATGATTATTTTATGTACTTTATATTTAATTTTTATCCAAATTTAATTGGGTTAAAAATTAATATAAAGCCTGAATGAGAAAGTGGTCCAGTGTGCTAAGCATTGAAGACTGATCCACCAAGCAAATTGGCAGCCCAAAACCATCCAATAACCTGACCCAATTAGCTGATTTTTTTTTATTTTTACATTTAAAAAACAGCCCTCAAATTTTCCCTAAACTCCATTCAAACCCCTCCACTTTTTGTGCCTTTAAAGATTTGCCCCTAGCTTAAAATAGCAAGTTTGAAATATTCAAACTTGCTTGTTGTATGGCTGGCCAAGGAAGAGTTTGTGCTACTAATTATTTGTTATTTTTATCATCCATTCACACCTATAAATATCTCCTTTTGCTACTTCATTCAACACAGTTTCATTTCCCACACATCTCTTTCTTTCACTTGCTTTTCTCTCTTCCATTCCCTTTCTTATTTTCCCATTTCCTTTTCCGATTTACATCTTGGAAAAGAGCCTTCTTCCACTTTGGAATCACAACATTCAACTATTCGTAGAGGCCTTGGTTCAACAGAACGAGCAGAGGAGAAGAGGAGCGCATTAGCCTAGCTTCAGAGAAATGCTGGATTTGTTTCCTAGTTCCCTTCTCTTTAACTTTCTTATTTCTATTGTGATCATGAATATGAATAATTGTTTTTTTTTCTTGTTCTAATTAAAATGGCTTAAATTAATTCATGTTAGATTGATTACATTCTGTCCACTTAGATTATTAAAATCATGTTTGTATTGTTATAGACCTTGGTGAGTTGTTTAATTAAATAAAATCATGATTATGTTATACTTGCATTATAAAATGTTAGGTAACGAATGAATTAATTATTAAACATATTGAAATTATAATTAATTGATACAATATATAATTGGTGCATGTTTAATCTTCTAAGGTAACTGAAGGTTAAATTAGCGATGGTATTAAACGATACATTAGCCTAGCATAACTTGCAAGATTATTGTGATTAAAATGTTTCAATATAGAAATATATTGTTACCTCACTTAATCTTTTATTATGAAGATTGATTAATTGTTTGAATTGACATTGAAAAATATTCAAGAGATTAGTTAATTTAGTAAGCACGTAATAGCAATAATTAGTAAATTACCAAGTTGCCGTGAAAATATTTGTAACAACATGAACATGGGTTTAGTAATTCTAAGTTAAGGAATGTAATTGATCTAACATAATTATGCCATCTTAATTAAAACCGCCTTTTGAAAAAGTGCATTGAAATTGTTATTTTTATTTTATTTTACTTAGTTAAATGTAACAGCCCGGTTTAGACTATATTCGGAATAGTGGTTTTGGTACCACAAATCTAAGTTAGAAAAATATTTTAATATTATTTTTGGTTTGAAAATTTTGTGTGAAAATTTTATCGTTTGTGTGCTCAATTTGCAAAAAAAGGACTTAATCGCGTAAAATGCAAAAGTTACTTGCTAATTGTTAAAGTACTATATTACTATGGCTTTCATTATGTGGGGCCTTATGTTGAAATTATACCATTAAAATTATGGATGGACACAAAAGCCTAAGGTTAGTGGATTTTAAATGAAATTATAAAGGTTAGTTTTGTAAATTAATTAATTACGATAGTATAATAAAACATAAAATAAAATGGTCATGCATTTTTAGTTCATATTTGTCGAAATTGAAGAAAGAAAAGCTAAGGCTCATATGTTTTCATATTTAGCTACTTCCAAGCTTGATTAAAGGTCCGTTTTTATTCGGTTTTTGATAATTTCTATGTTTTTGAGATCATTGCTTTGTGTTTTATCAAGCCCATGCTTAAATTTCAGAATTTGATTATGAATTTTAGTTATGCCATTGTTGATTTTGTAAGTTTTGTGGTGTTAAAAGGTGAAATATGAAAGCTTGATGATAGATAAATATATTTTGTATTGGGATTTTTGATGAATTTGCTAATTATGGACTAAATTGTGAAAATGAGAAATTGAGAGGTTAAAATGTGAAATAAATGAAATATATGAGCTGCTAGGGACCTGAGGAAGATTTGGCTAAGGCATGTTTTTGATGAATTTTGTGTATTTGGCGTATTTTTTTATTAAGGACTAAAATGTTAAAAATGTGAAATTTGAGGGCTAAAGTGTAAATTTCCTAATTATGTGTTTATGGATTGAATTAAATGAGATCTGTTATTAAATAGCCAAATTTATATTTATTTAGATCAAGAAAAGAGAAAATTGGATTTGGATCGGGAAAAGTCCAAGGTTGTCGAATAGTCGTTCCGGTCCGTTCGTGTCCGTATGAGGTAAGTTCATAAATAAATAAATGTCGTTAAATTCGAATGTATATGTATTATAAATGCCGAATTTTTATAAGCATGGGAGAATTGTTTGTTAGTTTGATTCGATTGAATTACGACATCCAAAAATGTAACGCCCCAGAATTTGAGCCTAGAAGTATTGGGCCTTGAGTAAGGGAACGGTTTGGAAAATGTGTATAAAAGTATGTCTGCTTTAGTAGTTAAGAGTCCTGAGAGGAGTTGAAAAAGTCCTGGGTTCAAACCTGGGCTTTAGCAAAAATTTTGGTTTTAAGTGGATAAAACTCTAGATGCTTGGATGTAGGCCTTTTAAATTATTGTGTTAAAAAATGTCATAAGGAAGCATGTGGTTTAGTGGTTGTGGCATCATTAAGGTTGCAAGGGAGCTTGGGTTCAAGTTTTGGCTCTTGTAATTTATTTTGGTTTTTTCTTTTAAAGGAACCTGGACTTTGGCGTTTAGACCTTTTAGTTAATTAAAGACAAAATGTGACATAAAAGAGCTTGTGACAAGGAGGCAAGTTGCGTGTTGTGTTATTGAGGGGGGCTTGGGTTAGAATCCTATTGCAAGCAAGAAGGGTATTTATTTTGCTAGCATGAGGCGGCAGGAGTTTGAGGTGGTTAGGTCGTGTGGGCTCAATAGGCTTGTAGGCCCCACACGGATGAAACCCACTATTTGTGGCAAATACTAGACTGGGCTATGTAGATCTCATAGCCGTGGTGAAATCTGGGCTGAATAGGTCACACGAGCGTGTAGGCCCACTTGGGTCGAGTAATGGGTCTTAGGCCCATTTACATTGTTGTGACCAATTAGGTTACCTGAGTTGCTCGAGGCAACTGCGGACCTTTCGAGAGGTTGATATCTGGACCGAAATATCCCCTGTAGGATAAAATATCCCTGTAGGTTGATATCTGGACCATAATACCCCTTTAGAGTAAAATAACCGTAATGCCCCTGTAGGGTAAAATGACCGTAATGCCCTGGTGGGTAAATGACTATTTTTGCCTCGAGTCAGTGTTTGGTATGACTGATTTGTCTATGATTTGAATGACTGATTCTGAGTATGGCATTCTGCATACACGACATACTGCATGGGGTTGGGATACTGTTATAGAGGAAGTACTGTACTGGTGGCTCAGCCACAATCATTATTAGTGGTGGCTTGGCCACATATACTATTATTGGTAGCTTTGCTGCGATACTGTTGCTAGCAGCTTTATCTCGATGCTACTAATGGTTTTGTGTCGATCATAGTATCGTTACTGATGGCTTTGTATCGATCATCTTACTGTTACCGATGGTTGTGTGCCATTCATGTCACTGTTATTAATGGCTGTGTGCCGATCATATCACTACTACTGATTGTGCCGATCATGTTACCGTTATTGATGGCTGTGTGTCGATCATATCACTGCTACTAATGGCTTTGTGTCAATCACATTACTGTACTTATGGCTTGTAGCCATTTTGTTTATAGCTTATAGCTATCCTGTTTACGACTCTTAGCCATTCTGACTACTAGCAGCTCTGCTGCATTATTACTACTGGTAGCTATGCTGCAATATTGATGTGAGGGTTGGGTCGGTCGACTCTGTCCCCACATAGTGTGTTGGGTTGGTGCGGGTGGTGTGTTGGCTGGATTGGTATGGGTTTGCATATTTGCACCATACTGATACTGTATCGGGCTTAGGCCCATACTGTTTCCATTTTGGGCTAAGGCCCATACTATACTGTTACTGTTAAAGGGCTCTGGCCTAGACTGATTATGTTCTGTATGCCGACTGTTTGATAAGGGATTACACACTGAGTTTTCGTAAACTCACCCTTTCCTCTTAACTGTGTAGGTAATTCTCAGCCATAGTTGATTCGGTGTTGCAAGGGACTCGGAGGTGGCTACACAACGACATCAGCTTTCGTTTTTAGCTTTTGATTTATAAGTAACTGAACTTGGGTATTTTTATGTAAAAAGGCCTCTTTAAAGTTATAAACTTTAAATTGGAGTTTTTTTATTTAGTTTGATATAAACTGATAGTTGTAGAATAAGACGGGTTTTCAAAAGGTAACCGTTTTCAAAGACACCACGTCTTCACAATAAATGAGATTTTGGAAAATTCATAACGTTTTAAAAGTGATTAGTTTTTAATGATGCACGCTTGAAAATGAACAACCCGTTTTGGAATCACCTTTTAATAACAAAATAATTAATTGATTTTAAAGATTTCAACAACAACAAGTTTTATGCTAAACACATCAATATGACACTGCTAGATTCGGCCATAACTCCTAGGTCGGGTTTGGGGTGTTACAGAAAGTCTGTACGAACCATAGGAATAGTTAGGATACATATGTCATGACATAGGATTCCGATATATGATTTCGTGTAAGACGACGTCTAGGTTGTTGGCATCGATTTGAAATTTACATGTAAGACCATGTCTGGGACATTGGCATAATATATGATTTCATGTAAAACCCTGTCTAGGACAGTGGCATCGTTAGTTGATTACATGTAAGACCACGTCTGGGACGTTGTCATTGTATGAGCTTTTCAAGCTATCAGAGTATCATTTTTTATTCTGAATGGTTCAACGAGCAAAGACATGGTAAGACTGAATGTGAGTTCGATTTAAACGATTACGATATGTATTAAGTTTATATGAAATTTGAAAGAAAAGGTAAGTTTTGATGATTAAAGTGATCATGTGAGCTTTATGAGAAATGGGATTATATATATGTGTATGGAATTAAATAGATTTGGTTGTTTCAAAATGAATTATGAATGCTTTTGTGTTAATTTATTTTCTTATGGCTTACTAAGCTTTCCAAACTTACTTTGTGTGTTTATTCGTTGTTTTATAGATTTTTTGAAAGCTAACTCGAGCTCGGGATCGTCGAGGAACGTCATCTCACTATCGATATCTATTTTGGTATTTTGAAAGAAAACTTGTATTTATGACATATGACATGTATAGTTTAGCTTTTTATGGTTGGATTTGAATTGTGTATATATAGCTATGCGAAAATGGCTTGATCGTGATGTTAATACTTTTGTGTATTTGGTCATGACATAAGTTTAAGTTGGAAGTACATTTCATGATATATATGCTTGTGGTGTTTGGTTTTATATTTCAGCTTAGTAATGAGGTAAAAGATGAATGCGTCTTTGATATATGATATGTGAATTATAGGTTAAGTGATGGTATGTCTTTATTTGTATTTGGCTATTTAGGTACGCTTGGTGAAGGCCAGTAATGAATATGTTTCATGATTGTTATGGGTTGATTATTTTGGTACAGATCCAAATGGTGAAATTGGTATGACTTTTGTGGCTAACTTGGATAGCTAAATAGAAAAAGAGGTGAATGGTTTGGTATATGTATTTTGAATTGATTATAGAGCATGCGAATTTGGTATGCTATGAATTGTTCTTTGTGCTCATAAATGTTTAATGTGGCTATGGTGAGATGCGTGTGAGTCGGTTATTTGGTAATAATTGTTTATGTTTTTATAATTATGTCTATTAAGCTGTGTGGATAGCTTGACTTAGATTAATAACCTAATGTGTATAATATGTGAATTGGTATATTCATTAAATAGTTAAAGGAATGGGTTTTGCTACGGTTTGGTATTTGTGTTTAGAAATGACTTTTGCTTTAAAGTGATATACGCATGTTATAATAGCACATAAAGTATATTGGGTTGTGTTGTAAAGTTAACTAAAGTTTTATATGTGAAGGAATATTAGACCGTGATTTATGATTTGTCTTGTTTGAACTGCGCATGTGTAAGAGCTTATTAAAAGAGGTGTTTAATATTGAGCCAATAAGATAGATGTATACAATTGAGTGATGCGATCTATATGTTAGGTGTATGACAATGTATTGTAATAAGTTTACTTATAACTTGATTATTCGAATACCATGATTATAGGTCTTAATTTTATAAGACATTTGTAATATGATTTGATATATATGGTTGGTTCGAATATGGGAATAAATAAAGGATACTGATATGATTGAATTTCGAAGCATAGTTTGTTTATGTGATATTATTATTAAAGCTTGTTTGATTTTTAATTAGCTTTATGTTGTATTTATATATGAATTTGACTTGTATGATTATATGAATGTTCAAAATTGTGTTAGGTCCGATAATGCCTCTTAACCCATTTCGGTGACGGAAACGGGTTAGGGGTGTTACATTTGATTGGTATCAGAGCTACGGTTTAGTCAGTTCTAGGACTAATGTAGCGCATGTGAGTCTAGCAATACATGTCATATTCTTATACTATGATAGTGTGATGATTCCTAACATTTGAAAATGTGTTTTCGTATAGTAAATGGATCTCGGTCGAGTCGCATTAGATGACGTGGAAAGTAATGCACCCGCTCTCATTCAAGGGGCAGTGCAATCTGATTTTAGACCTTTTTGGAGTAGCCATGAGGGAGAGGCTAAACAAGCTATTTCCAAATGTTGAATGAGTGGTTCATGAAGTTCGTACGAACGAATCTGGCTGCTCAACAACTTCCGCCCCCACCTAATCCCTCTCAGACTTCTATTGTGCCTCCGGTTATGACTCTGATTCTGATGAATAAGCCTCTGGTCAATAAAATCTAAAAATATGGGGCCGAAGAGTTCAGGACCACTAATGATGACGATGTTGAGAGAGCTGAGTTTTGGCTCGAGAACACAATCCGAGTGTTTAATGAAATATCGTGTACTCCCGACGAATGTGTTAAATGTGTCGTTTCTTTGTTGAGAGATGCAGCTTATCAATGGTAGAAAACTCTAACTTCTGTTGTTTCGAAAGAATGAATTACTTGGGATTTCTTTCAATTTGAATTCCAAAAGAAATATATCAGCTAGAGATTTGTAGATCAAAAATGAAAAGAATCCCTTGAGTTAAAATAGGGTCGCATGACAATGACAAAATACGAATGAGAATTTGCGAGACTTAGTAGATATGCCCAAAAATGTGTATCAACCGAAGCAATAATGTGTAAAATATTTGAAGATGGGTTGAATGAAGACATTAAACTGCTAGTCGGTATTTTGGAAATAAAAGAGTTTTTGGTACTAATCAAGTGAGCATGCAAAGCTGAAGAGCTCGGGAAAGAGAAAAGAAATGCTGACTTTGAAGCTAGAGATTCACGAAAAAGATCATCGAGTAAGTCATTTCAGTCAGCATCAAAGAAATTCTTAGATGAATTTAGCCCTTCAAAGGCTACTGTGAGCTATTCTAAACGTGATCGAGACAAACCACCTGTGAGCTCGAGAGCTACCTCAATAACTAGTGTTGGTAACATCCGACTGAACCAACCTGAGTGTAAACATTGCGGTAAACAACATCCAGGCAATTGTAGATTGAATGATCATGCTTGTTTTAAATGTGGATTGATGGATCACTTCATTCATGAATGCCCTGAGTTAGTTGAGCAAAACATAGTGCATAATACAAGACCGAGTAACATGTCAGCTCGAGGTAGACCACCTAGAAACACGGGTAATGTGAGTGGCAGCCAGAGGGGAACTAAAGACATGGTTGTTAGATCTGAGGCTCGCGCACCTGCTAGAACTTATGCTATCCGCGCTCGTGAAGAAGCTTCATCTCCAGATGTGATTACCGGTACTTTCATTCTTTATGATACTAGTGTTATTGCATTGATAGATCTTGGATCGACTCATTCTTATGTTTGTGAGACTTTAGTATCCAGTAAGACTATGCCTGTAGAGTCTACTGAATTTGTGATTAGAGTATCGAACCCCTTGGGCCGGTGTGTCTTGGTTGATAAAGTATGTAAGAATTGCCCGTTGATGATTCGAGATTCATGTTTTCCAGCTGATTTGATGTTGTTGCCATTCGATGAATTTGATATAATTCTAGGCATGGATTGGTTAACATTGCATGATGCTTTTGTGAACTGAAAACGGAAGACTATTGATTTGCGATGCCAGAATGATAAAATAATTCGGATTGAGTCTAATGATCTGAATGGTTTACCAGTAGTGATTTCTTTGATGTTAGCTCAAAAATATATGAGAAAGGGTTATGAAGCTTACTTTGCCTATGTACTCGATTCTAAAGTGATTGAAAACAAGAATGAATCAGTATCAGTCATGTGCGAGTATCCGGATGTATTTTCTGAAAAATTACCGAGTTTGCCACCATCCGAGAGGTAGAGTTTGGCATTGAGTTAGTACCGGGGACAACTACGATTTCGATAGCTCTGTACAGAATGACACTGACCGAATTAATAGAATTGAAAGCTCAGTTGCAAGAATTTACAGATAGAGGTTTCGCACGACTGAGTTTTTCTCCCTGGGTGCACCGGTTTTGTTTGTGAAATAGAAAGATGGAACTATGAGAATGTGCATCGACTACCGACAGCTCAATAAGCTGACTATAAAGAATAAGTATCTTTTATCACGGATTGATAATTTTTTCGATCAGTTGAAATGGGCTACTGTGTTTTCAAAGATAGATTTGAGATCGGGTTATTATCGGTTGCAAGTTAAAGACTCCGGTGTGTCAAAAACTGCTTTTCAAACGAGGTACAGACACTATGAGTTTCTGGTTATGCCTTTTGGATTTACTAATGCACCAACTGCTTTTATGGATTTAATGAATCGGATCTTCAGGCAGTATTTGGATCGATTTGTGGTTGTGTTTATAGATGATATCTTGATTTATTCCTGTGATGAATCTGAGCATGCCAAACATCTAAGATTAGTACTATAGACTTTGCATGAATTGGGTATACGACTTCTGCAGTATGTAACGTCATTCATAATAGTGGAATTTATAGCCCAAGAAATGGGTAAATGATATCCTCTCATTGGCATTACATGGTTGATGAAAAGTAAACGTGGCCACGGGTCGTTCGTTTATGTGATGAATGACTTGATTACTATTTGATAGTAATTGACTTTTCATGAAGGAAGATGTAGTGGATACCATAAGATAAAATAAGATCATATTTGGTATACGACTTCTGCAGTATGTAGCGTCATTCATAACAGTGGAATTCATAGCCCAAGAAATGGGTAAATGATATCTTCTCATTGGCATTACATGGTTGATGAAAAGTAAACGTGGCCACGGGTCACTTATTTATGTGATGAATGATTTGATTATTATTTGATAGCAATTGACTTTTCATGAAGGAAAATGTACTGGTTATCTTGAGATAAAATAGGATCATATGCGGAGAACGAATATTATCCCCAAAAGATTAAGGATATTCAATAAGGGTAACACACTTATGAAAAGGTCATTGGATGAGCACTGATTAAGTTACTTTCGTAATAGTATACCATTGGGGAGAGCTTAGTCATGATACTATAGTGGAATGACTTCATGACTAAATGAGTTTATAACTAATAGGTGAAAAGTTGGAACTTAATTAAAAATCATTTGAGCCTCAATTTCATATCTCCAATTTGTCCCCCCACTAGCTCATTGAAACTAGAAATGAATTGCATGTTGAATGAAATGAATAGAAATGAATAAAAATGGTGAAAATGAATAAATGGGGGAACATTTGGAAATGATTATGGTTTTCTCCAAAATGAAAATGGAGAAATGAAATCATTTGGAAATGAAGTTTTCTTCAAAATAAAAATGACTTGTAAATGAATTTATATTTTTTGAATTAAATGAAGTTTGAAAATGAAAATAAATCATTTGGTCATAGTGAACCATTGAATGAAGAAATATTAAGTATATTTTCTCATAGATTTTTTTACAATAAAGTCGTCATGATTTTAACGAAATTAGAATTGGATTTAGAAGATTATTTAATTGGAAATATAATGAGATGTTTATTTTGGAAAATAGAAAAACAAATAATGGGTTGGATCAATTTATAAAGTATTGAGTTAAAAGATTGGGAAGTACTTGTAATTGGACCCGATATGGGAGAGGCTTAAAAGCCCCTCATATTAAAAGGGGTGGACGGCAAACCCTAGTAATGTTAACCAGGGTTGCCGCCACCTATACTTCTAGATGGACTAGGTGTCCGTTTTTCTATTTGAAATAATATTCTATAATTCAATAAGGGTTCTACCTATTCTACTTATAAATAGATGGCACTGATATCCCTATTTACAAAAACTTTAAAATATTGTTATTATGCTCGGAAATGGAGACAGTTTATTCTCAACTATTGAATCTATTTTCTAGAATAACAAATTCTATCGGTTTCTATTTGAGAAGAGATTTTTTCGTTCTAATACCAAAGAAAATAAAACTATTTCTAGTTCTATATTTTGATTAGAATCGTTCAAGCCCACACTCAAAGTAGTTTGTGGTATGAGAATAGTGGAGAAGATCGTTTGATTGAAAGCTGAGAACGATAAGGATCCGCCTATCTAAAATCACAGGTGCGAATTCGGTCTAGGGTTTATTGCTATAAATATTACAAATCGGGTCAATTTTTAAAATTTTTATTTTCCACTGTGTAAGAAAATTGTTTTCGAACCGGATTTTTTTCCAACATATATTACTACAGCACATTCTTAGTGGCTTTTTGTACGTTCAATTCTTTACAATTCTTATATACATCAATACCTTTTTCATACGTACCATGAATGGTACTCAACACTTATATACAAGACCCTTCTCATGAATCAGATTGTATTTTGTTATGCCTTTAGTAAGATTAAAGAAACAAAGGTTGGATACACGAGACTAACCAACCAAACACACCACAATAACATGCCATAGAGCTCATGTCCAAAGACCAAAACAGAATGGATCAATAATGCACCAAATTGTTGCACACCAAAGTGCTAAACTCGAAGGTTAAACCACAGCCAAAATCGTATCTCCTAACACACACGTGCATACATCCCTATTGACATGCCAATCGCATCCTAGCTAACTCACCAAGCTACTAGGGCTTTATTTTATTAATCCAATTTGCTAGAAGATTTCATTTCAA